>NC_132863.1:26984242-27287272 GCF_048164855.1 Canis lupus baileyi
TTGACAGTGCCTGCTCTTGGCGGGTTCTGAGCAAGGGGTTTCCCTGCTCTGCTCAGTTCTCCACTCCTTTTCTTGTCCTATTAAACCGGCAAGATCAAGTCCCTGCCCACTTCTTTGGAAACCAGCTACTCTCGCCTTCTTTTAGATCATCCAGGCACCATGAGCTTTCTAGCCTCTGGGATTTTGCATATGCTGTTCCCTGTCTAACACACTTTCCCTCGCTTCTTAGCTTGTTTAACTCCTACTCTTCAGATTTCAGCTCAAGAGTGACTTTCTCAGGGGCACCTTTGCCAACTCCCTTGAATAAGTCTGTTTTTCTTGTTATACATTCTTGAGCTCCCTGTAGTCCATAGTACTCAAGAATTTGCAGTTATACATGAACTTGGTAAATGTCTGTCTGTCTCCCCTCACTGAAGTGCAAACACCATCTGGGCAGGAACTTGCTTATCACCTTTCCTAGTGATCCCACACAGTGCCTGACTTATGATTGGTTCAGTAAATTTGTTGAAGTGGATGACTTTATATAATGGGAGATGGTACTAAATGATACCCAAAGTGTCCTCTCAAGCTCTGACATTGTAGTATCTAAGCAGGCCTCAGATTTTTAGAAGTAGATTTATCTGTCATTTTTACTGCTATATCTACTGGCCATGGATGAACCACGACTCTGTGCCTGGGCTGGTACTGGGCTCTGCTCTAGGGGAGCAGTAGAAAGTTTTCCAGGAGACACAGCCCAGCAAGTTGTCTGTGTCCTCTTGGAATAGGATCCTGCTATGGAATGAGAAAAGGGAGGATGTTGAATAAGAAATCTAAAGATCTGGGTCCATGCCTTGTTTGTGGGCAAGTCACTTTCCCTTTTTTGCTTGTTTCCTCTTCCATAAAATGAGGGTTTTAGGATGGATGGTGTACCTAATTCTGGTTACAAGCATTGGCTCTGGAGTCATTCGGGTTCTGCCACATGCTAGTTGGGTGGACTTGGGCAAGGGACTTCATCTGTTCATTTCTTCACCTGTAAGACAGGACCAATAATAGTACGTGTTCCATAGGATTGTTTTGGAAATGAAATGAGGAACATACATGGAATGATTCACTTGGTGCTGAGCACATAGTAAACATTTGCTAAGTATTAGCATTTGTTACTATTACGGCTACTTCAACATTCTTGAATGCCTTTGTGCTGGGCCTTAAGCGTCCAGAAATGGAAACGAATCCAGCAGTGTTCACAGGCTGGGTGTAGGGGCCAACATGAAAGGATGTACAATATGCAAGGTAACAGAGTGAGGTTGTTCAGGAAGGAAAAGCCTTTACAAAGAAGAGAGATGGTGTTGGGCTGGATTTATCTTCCAAGTAGTTAGAGCAGCATGTGCAAAGACACCAGGGCTTGTTAGGGGAACTCCAAATACTTCTCTTGGTTGGAGCAGAAGTTGGTGAGTTGTGGGGACAGGCGGGGTGATTGAACGGTGAAGAAGTAAGGCCGGAGAAGAACTTTGGGGCCGTATCTGGCCCAGGCTGATGAGCTGGAGTTCTACAGGTGTCGGGGAGCTAGGGAAGAGGATTAAGCTAGCTTGGAAGAATCAGATTTGCATTTCAAAAACATAGCTCTCCAGGTGGTGACAGAGGGTGGCCTGGGTAGTGGAGGAGGGACTGTTGACCTGGAGATTAGGCTCAGAGGAGGGTGGATAGAGACCTAGAAGGAGAAGAAGCACAGGTGGTGGACTGGAGGCCAGCTTGGTCAGGGAGATGAAGGATAGACAAGAGTGACCTTTCACAGGCCTCCAAGGCTGCCTGGTGATGGGAATCTGAAAATAAGAGTCCCAGGTCTGCTGCTCAGAGGATTCACAGTGTATTAATTTCCTAGGGCTGCTTAATGGAGTACTGCAATCTGGGTGGCTTTAAAAAGCAGACATTTATTCTCCCACAGTTTGGAGACAGAAGTGAGGAATCAAGGTGTCAGTAAGGTTTGTTCCTTCTGAGGGTTCTGTGGGGAAGTCTGTCCCATGCCTCTCTCGTAGCTTCTCGTGGTTGCCCGCAATCCTTGGTATTCCTTGGTCTGCAGCAGCCTCTGCCTCGTTGTCGTCGCGTGCTTTTCTCCCTTTTCTCCCTGTGTGTCTTTGTATCATCTCCTCTTTTTATAAGGACACCAGTCATATTGGATTTAGGATCCACCCTAATCCAGTATGACTTCATTTTATTTTAGCTAATTACATCTGCAAAGACTTTTTCCAAATAAGGTCACATTCTGAGGTTCTGGGTAGACATGAATTTGGGGGGACACTTTTCAACCCAGGGCATACAGGAAGATGGAAAAGAGTGCAAATTCTAGAGTCCCACAAGCCTAGCTGCAATCTAGGCTTTGCAATGGAGCAGCACGAGCTAAGAGGAAGTCAGTTACTTGTGCTCAGCCTCAGTTTCTTCTGTGAAATGGGGACAGTAGCCCCTGCAATGTCATGCCGTGGTGGTCAGACCTGGTCTGGATAGCAGGTGTGAGTAAGCCTGGTGAGGTGGCACACTGTCAGCACCCCATAATGATCACTTCCTCTCCGGCACCCCCTGCCCTGCACACTTAGTAGCTGGGATGCATCCCTCAGATCTTGCTTCACTTCCTCATCTGCCCAGTGTGAATTAGCATCATCCAGCTCTCGTTACTTCACCAGATTGTGAATCCCAGGGGATAACGAGAGAGCTCTTTGTAAATTGCTTAAGGGTTTGTTGCTGGGATTTTCAGTTATAATCATCATCAGCATAATAACCCTTGGCCATTGCCACATCCACTGCATTCTCAGCACAGCCCAGCCCAGCCCGCTCCTCTCTGGAGACAAGTCCTCCGTGCCCCTGTGTGCTTGGGAGTATAGCTGCTCTGCTGTCAGTTAGGAGAACCTTAGCAATGGTCCTTGCTCTCTGTTAGCCAGAGAAGGGAAACATGCTCTGAAAGTGACACCCCGAAGGTCACACAGCTGGTCAGTGGCAATTGGAACACCTTGTCTGTGGCTCCCGTTTTGCCCTCTGAACAGCGCTTTCCCCCCTACTTGCAGGGTGGGCCCCAGGAGCAGGATGGTGGGACAGGTAGAGGCCTGGAGAGGGCACTGTGCAGAGCTGGGAGCCAGGGAGCCAGTGGGGAGAGTCCTACTGAGTCAGGGTCGAATCCAGAGCAGGGGCCTCCCTGAGTCCTGAGTGAACAGGCGGTGCCTCTGCGGCTGAATGGGCAGGTTGTTTGTTCTCAGTCTGGCTCTGGCCATCTCTGCTTGCTCCAACGGGAGGAGGCCACCACAGGCAGGCGGGTGGCAGCAATGTGGGGAGCCAGAGCCTGGAGGTAACCCAAGGCTTCAATGTCCCTATTGACAGCCAGGGTTGTGCTTCTCAGTAGGCTGTGTCACTGTAAGCCTTGCCTTGGCTGGTGTAGGGAAGGCTCTGGAAAGGAGAGAAGGCTTATCCTGTCTTGGCAATTGCCCTGAAGTCATCTTCATTTTCCCCAAGCTGGGGGAGCCCAGCCCTTCTTTACCCCTTGATTTTTCTTACCTCCCTCCTTCCTCTTGTTTTCTCTCACTCCCTTGTCCTGCCCCTCCTCCCTCCTCCCCATCTTCTCTCCAGATTAGAGGTCTAAAGATAAAGCTTCCAGACCCAGTTCAAGTAGGTGGTTCTGGGGTTGCTTGGGGCCACTTGTGAATTAGCAGGCCTCAAGTCTTCCTTGGCAGAAGCTCACTCTGGTGACTGATCTTACGTTATTGGCTTACCATGTGCCAGGCCCTGTGCTAAGCGTGTTACAGGCCTTATGTCTCTTAATCCTTGCAACCACCCAGCGAGGCGGAGATTAGACTTCCATTTTATTAAAGGAGGCTAAATAACTTGCCCAAGGCCTACCCAGCCCTCAGCCAACAAATGGCACAGCTGGGATTTAAATCTAAATCTATCCAAAGCCCGTGGGTACTCTTGAATCGTTCCTATCCTGTCCTGGTTGGGACATTCTAGAGTGCTTAGAGGTTCACAGAGGGATGTGCACTTGCTCCAATTCAGAGAACAAATTCTTAGCTCAGAGAGCAGAGTCTCCCGTTCAGGTCTCTCCTACCTCCCAGCCTGTGCTGTCACTTCCCTCAGGAACTGACCTTCCTACAGCGTTAGACCTGGGGTGGCCTGGGCTCTGAGCCCATCATGTCCTAGGCAGTGTCCACCTGTGGGAGAGACATGCATCAGGGGCAGGTGACAGGGCAGGTCTCGAGGTACTTGGCTTTTTCCCTAGATTGGTCACCTTAGTTTTTCATTGATTATCCTGAGTCTTCTAGTTAAATAAGCTTATCATCTGCAAAGAACAATAGCTTTGTCTCCCAGGAAGGGTACTTGGGGGCTTGGAGATCCTCTATCTGGCTCTGTGATGTGGAGGGGAGGGAAGCAGAGACTGGAGCCAGGAAAGTCAGGTTTAGGAGGGCCCTTATGCTAGAAAGGAAAACAAGGAAGCCAGAGCTGCCTAAGAGCCAGAGCAAGACAGTCCAGAGAGAGGAAAGGTGCCTCCAGGCTGGGGTGGATAGGGAACCTCTCACCCCAAGTTCAGCCCTGGAATGCAGATGCCCTTGAAGGTAGGGCTGCTGGATCTGAGTGTCACTTCCAAATCTGAGCAGCTACAGTCAGCTTGCTGGGCCTCTACCCACCCTCACCGGGACCATGCTCATGACCATGGTCAGTTTGAGCAGGTATCTCAACAAGAAGGAACTTTGATTAATGAACAGTAGCTTTAAACCTTCAAGCCACAGAGCTCTCTCTTCATAGTCCAGGAAGCAGAAGTTCAATATGTGAAACAGCTAAAAGGAGAGTAGTTTAGCACCCTACCTCTACCCCTGCCTCTGAAAGTTGCCTAAGACAGGGTTTCTCAAAATTTGCTCCCCCAAGAGTAGCCTAAAGGAGCTTGCTAAAAAAAAGTTATCTTCTAAAATTTGCCCAGAGATCCAAACTCAGCTGCTTCCTGGAAGGGTGGGATCCATGGTGGGGCCTTGGAATCAGCCTGTTTTAACAGATTCCTTGTTCAGGTGACCGTGACCCTTAGGTTTTCAGATGGCACTTGGAGAATGTTGGTCTCAAATGTTTATGAACTTGTGAAGCGCCTTGTACAATTTTGAGAGTGTGCCTTGATTGTGGGAAAGGCTCCATAGGCACCATCTATGTCTTTGAGCATGCGTCATCTTCAGGGTGGTTTTATAGAGTGGTAGGCCAATGACTGGGGAAGGGTCCCTGGGGAGCTCAGGACAGAGTCAGGAGGTAAAGGCAGATCTCTCCTGCCTCTCAGCGCATTACTTGCTTTAAGTGAAGATGCTGAGGGACTGTGGGTCAGTTCTTTCCCCTGTTTGGGCCTTAGTTTTCCCAGCTGTTAAATGGGGAGTTAGACACGATAGTTGCCGGTAGCTTTGATCTGTGGCTCTAGAAGCCAGGTTCCCTGTTGCCCAATTCACATTCTTCACCCTTTTGCTTACCCCCCTCTGAAGGGATTGCCTCTCCCTTTAGCATCTCCCATCTTCAGAGATGCCATACAGAGCCTGGATTCTCGCCCCTTAAGTCCCGCCTGTCCAACCACATGCCCAGGTGCCCAGTGATTTCTGTCTTTCCGTGCCCATTCACAGTAAGTGGTCCAGGTGCCTGTGAGTCTAGGGGTACTCGAGGTAGTCTCTCTTCAGGGCTGGACACTGGGGGCCAGTGCCAAGGACAGGGATTTGGACAATATGTTTCCTGAGGCTCCTGGGACGTGCTCAGTACTTACCTGTATCTCTGCCCCAGGTCCCTGGGTTCTTCCCTGCCAGGAATGCCACCCCCCTTTCTCTAGTCACTGTTGAAATCCTGTCTGAGCATTTTCAAGGCTCAGCTCAGATGCCAACCTCTGTCCCACAAAGTTGTGTGGACCCTCCCATCCCCACCCCCATAATGAAAATCTGTCTTTCCTCTGCATTCCCTTAGCACCTTATCTATTCCCCTCCTGGAGGAGTTCTGCTGATCTTAGTTTTATCTTGGGACATGGCTTGTCTCTCTTGCAGGACTGTGAGCACTAGATGTTTCATGTATCATTCTTTGCCCCCCAGCACCAAGAACAGGAGTTTGCACAGAGCAGGTGCTCAAAAGAAGGATATTGAGTTTTATTTGCAGAATCTGCCTCTGGCCTTGGGCTGGGTTCTCTGGAGCCCCCAGGACCCCATCACTGGTAGGCCATGACTTTACACATATCCCCTCCTTTCTTTGTGGATTGGAGGGAGGCCAAGTAAAGCAAAGGGTAAAAAGTTAAATTCTAGTCTTGACTCTGCCATGTCTTGGCTGTGTGATCTTGGGTAAGTTAATTCACCTCTCTGAGCCTCAGTTTCCTCAGCTTAAACCAAAGGGCTAGGGATAACAAGTCTCTTGGGGGCATGGGGGTATTAACTGAAATGCTATGTGTAAAATGCTGAGATGTGAGCATTGTAAAGACTAAATGGTCAATATACAATTAGAATTCATTATTTTTCAGTTAATGGTTATTATCATTGTTTCAGCAGACACCTATTATGGTTTGAGCATTGTGCTGGGGGGAGAGAGTGAGAGACAGAGAAAAATCATTGTAAGAGTCGCTTGGGGGCAGCCCGGGTGGCTCAGTGGTTTAGCGCCGCCTTCAGCCCAGGGCCTGATCCTGGAGACCCGGGATCGAGTCCCATGTTGGGCTCCCTGCATGGAACCTGTATCTCCTTCTGCCTGTGTCTCTGTCTCTGTCTCTCTCTGTGTGTCTCTCATGAATAAATAAATAAAATCTTAAAAAAAAAGAAAGAGTCACTTGGTCTCCAGGGTTCTAAGGTTAAGTAGGGGCAGTAAGACTCTCCTACAAGGAGTAGCATCTGGCAGAAACATGGCAGAGCGAGCTGAGGAGGGAGAGATCAGTGTAGACTCCATAATCAGTGTAGACAGGTGTTCCCTATGGAGGTAAAGGAGGGGAGCTTCAGGCTGGAGATGGGAAAGTAGGGGGCGTACTTGAGGAGTTGCCAGAAAGAGAAAAGAGCAGAGTGAAAGAGCAGGGGCAGCTCTGGAATCTCCACACAGAAGGGGCTTGGGGTCGCCCCCCACCCCTGCAGGGGCAGCATTAACCTTTGTTTTGCCAAGAAGAATTTGAGGGATTGACAGCTCATGGTGCCACTATGGAGAACCAGAGAGAGAAGACTGGAAGGGTAGGGCTTTACAGTGGAGGTACTGGGGACCAGTAAGTGGGAATTGGGGGGGGGGGGACTTGAGCTAAGAATGGTCAGAGGCGGGCTGTAGTCCCTAGCCTCTGTAGGCCTGCGTTGGAGTCTGTCCCATAATAACAGGGCCGCTTGTTTACCTGGCCGAGGTGGAGATCTGAACTCTAGTTTGTCTGAAGGTAAAGTGCAAAATGATCCCAGAAATGTCAGGATCTCTAACTATCAGAGCTGGCCAGCAGGAGAAGCAATCTCTTGATCCACCCTCCTAATTCCTCACATTACACAGATGGGAAGCAAAGGCCCAGAAGGGGGAGCCCCCACCCAAGAACACTGAGTGAACTGGCCACAGTGAGTTCAGCACTAGACCTAGGTAAGTTACGGACCTGGGCCTGCATTCATTTGGGAGGAAGAGGTAAGGAGTGGGCCAAGGAACCTGTGGAGGGGTGTAAATGACAAGCAAATGGCATATTGGTTGCAATCTGTTGCCAGGGTGTATGTGTGTGATCCCAGGTGAGTGGGACGTGAGTGGGCTGGAGCCATCATTATTCTGGGCTTTCCTTCCCGGAAAGGAAAAAGGACCACAGAGGTGGGAGTCAGGGGAATATTGGGGGGTAGGGGAATTCAGGGGGTGGCCTAAGAAGAGGAGGCTGTTGCCAAGCAGCAAGAGACAGAGAGCATCCCAGCATCTGTGGGCCTGGCCCTGTATAGCCCTGCATGTACCATAGCAATAACACCTTCATTTTATAGGGTAAGAGGTGAAGGCTCCAAAGGTCACCGCTAGGAAAAGCAGAGCCTGGGAAAGGGGAAATTCCTTCAAAGCCACGCCCCTGGCATGCCCTAGGTGGCTGTGGTCCTGGTCCTCAGTCCAGGTCTCAGAGAGGGCCTGGAGTCTAAGGGGTCAGGGAGGTGCCAGCCTCCTTTTGTCTCCTGGACCCCCCCCCCCCCATCAATCTGCCCATCTATCTAACCTATTTTATTCTAGTTCACTCTGCCCCCTTGTTTGTTAATTAAAAATATTTATTGAGTACCTACTACGTGCCAGGTCACTGCTCCTGACCTTATAGGATTTATGCCTTAGCGTGAAGGCTGTCCCACATTAGTAGGATGGGATGGGAAGGAGGAAGTGAGGGGGTTCACTAATCACCCCCTTCTCCCTTCACACCTGCTCCTTCCTCTTCTTTCACCTAACATCCACTACCCCCACATGGGGCTTTTTGCTGGATCTGCCTCCAGGTGAAATGGAAAAGAATCAAAGTTAATTGTTAAACATAATAGTTGGTGAGAGTTTCACCCTGTGGGGCTGGTGGGAGGAGTCTGAGTGCTGGCTCTGCTCCCCAGGAGAGGGTTGGAGCCAACTTGGTTTTTCTGGCCAGTACCTGCCACCTTTTCCCAGCCCTGGAATCTGCCTCCAGGGCTTGCTCCTCCCCTCCTTCCAGGGGGCCAGCTGCCTCTTGGACCCCTTCCCTTGACTCCAGCAGAGGTGGCCCTGGGAGGTGGCCCTAGTCCAAGCACCTCTGAGTGAGTGCTCTAGGTGGAGGTGCCCGACAGGGCATGCCTCCTGATCCTGGGGACCCACCCAGAGTGCAGGCAGCCAGTGAACCCTGCTGGTTTTGCCTCTTGCCTTGTGTGTGTGTGTTGGGGGATGGGGGGTGGGGATAGTGTCACAAGTGCCCTAAGTGCTGTACATGAGACCACTACTGTATACAGTCCCTGCCATGCCTTTCTCCTGCTCTCCTGCTGCTGCTAGACTAGGGAAGGAGGAGTTTGGGAGAATAGTAGCAAAGGCGTATTTCTTTCTCTGGAAAACTGAGCCCCAGACCCAACTCCTGTCAAGCTTTAGGGACAGAGCTCAGGCTTCCAAGTCAGACAAGCCTGGGGTCAAAGCTGGGTGACCTTGGCAGGTAGCCCACCTCTCTAAACTACACTCATTCTCTGAACAGTGGGTACTCTCCGTGCCTTTGTCACCATCACTGTGAATGTAACAGGAACCAGAGGTAGATATTAATATTAGGCTCAGTAGGGATTCACTGAATGAGTAGATATCATTATTTACAGACTTAATTGTACTTTGGGAGGCCTAGCTCTTGCCTGGGCCATGGAGGCCACTGGCCCTGCCTTCTAGGACTTGATGGTCTAGAAGTACAGCACATATGGTAGCTACTTAGCCACATGTGGCTATTGAGTATTTGAAATATGGCTAGTAAAAAAAAAAAAAAAAAGAAATATGGCTAGTGCTCTGAGGAACCGAATTTTTAATCTTATTTGAATTCATTTAAAACTTAAAAAGAATATTGCATTTGGTTATCAAAAAAATTCTACATAGGGGCACCTGGGTGGCTCAGTGGTTGAGCATCTGCCTTTGGCTCAGGTCATGATCCTGGGGTCCTGGGATCAAGTTCCGCATTGGGCTCCCTGCAAGGAGCCTGCCTCTCCCTCTGCCTATGTCTCTGCCTCTCACTCTGTGCCTCTCATGAATAAATAAAAAGAAAATCTTAAAAAAAAAAACCCCACAAACTTCTACATAGATTAGATTATTAGATTCTTGAATATACTTTCAAGTTGTAAGGGCTAAAAGGATCTAAATATCCACTAAAAATTTAGCGTCAGAATTGGGAGGTGCTCTAAATGTAACATGCCAGATTTGGGCATGACTTAGTATGGAAAAAAAAAAAGAATGTAAAATATCTTAATATTTTGTATATTGATTACATGTTGAATATATTGAGTTAAGTAAATATACTTTAAAAATTAATTTCAGAGGTGCCTGGGTGGCTCAACCAATTGAGTGTCTGACTCTTGATTTTGGCTCAGGTCATGATCTCAGGGTCCTAAGGTCAAGCCCTGCATAGGCTCTGTGCTCAATGCAGGATCTGCTTGTCTCTCTCCCTCCCTCTCTGCTCCCTGCCCCCCTTGCACTTGCCTGTGCTGTGTGCTGGCTCTCTCTCTCAAAAAAATAAATAGTCTTTTTTAAAATTTAATTTTATCCATTCCTTTGTACTTTCTAAAATGTAGCTACTAAAACTTTTATTCCTTTTTTTTTTTTTTTTAAAGAGAGAAGGAGAGTGAAGGAGAGAGAGAATCCCAAGCAGGCGCCACACCCAGCATGGAGCCAACTGTGGGACTTGATCCCACAACCCCGAGATCATGACCTGAGCCAAAATCAATAGTCAAATGCTTAACCAACTGAGCCACTCAGGTGCCCCACTACTGAAAATTTCAAATTACATATATTACTTGCATTATGTTTCTATTGGACAGTGCTGCTCTAGCCAGAGAGTTGAATTGGGCATATTTAAATAATAATACAAGACTATAAAGACTAATTATTTGGGGTGGCTGTGTGTGGCAATTGGAGATTAGATATTCTTCACTGCCCACCTTCCCCCACCGCCTAGATCTGGGCCATGCTCTGTGGTGGAATGTTACCCTGGATAACCCTGCCACCTCAAGGATAAGATGAAGACTTTTGAGGTCAAATGAAAAGCCTGCGTCTGGGTGGCCACGCCACTCACTTGCTCTGTGTGTGACCTTGGTAGTCAAGTCACTTCACTTTGCTGAACTTTAGTCTATCATCTGTCAATTTAGATTAGTAGTGAGATTTTCCTCACTGATTGAGGGGATTACATGAGATAGAACCCAAGTGCAGGACTTAGCACAGTGCCTGGCATGTGTCAGTAGTCCGATATTGGCAGTGGTGGTGGTTGCTACTACTACTACTACTAGTTGTGTGTGTGTGTGTTGGGGGGGGGGGTCGTTGCTACTCCTGTTGTATTCATCAGCTTGAATTCTCTTGTTCTATTTGTCCAAAGGGGACATGGGCCAGTGGGAAAGGAGAGGTTATAAGAGCTTGGCTGTGGATTCAGGATGAGGACTGGGGTGAGGATTGCCGTCAGGGGATTTCTTGTCTTTGAGGTAGGTCCTTGGATCTTTTGTAAGTGATCAGGCAAAGATATGTGCCCATTTTACAGATGAGAATGCCAAGGCCTGTTGAGGGGAAGTGACATGACTATATGACCAGGGCCCAAAAGCAGGGCTTCCCAGCCCTATTGTGGTATTGGAGCTAGTGTTAAGAGGCCACCTTTTGGGGTTGTAGGAGTAGGGACTGGTCAGGAGTCTAGAGCTTGTGAAGAATGGTTATTATTAGTCTCTTATAAGTGGTGATCTCAACAGTATTCAGAATAACCATCTCATTCTTGAGTTGAAGAAACAGAACTGAGTATGTATATGTGTGTGTGACTTGCCTAGGATCACACAGCAAGTTGGTGGCCAAACTGGATCCGTTTCTGTTTGTTTAGATCCAGCCCTCAGCTCAGCCCTGGCAGGATGATGGCTCTGCTCATCAGCCCCCTCCTCTCCTGCCCAATCCCCCGGAGAGG
The DNA here is from genome assembly GCF_048164855.1 of Canis lupus baileyi. Classification (NCBI taxonomy): domain Eukaryota; kingdom Metazoa; phylum Chordata; class Mammalia; order Carnivora; family Canidae; genus Canis; species Canis lupus. The sequence continues at coordinate 26,995,794 of NC_132863.1, forward strand.
GCCTTTGAGAAAGAGGCTTTTGTTTCACCAGCTCCTTCCAGTTTCCTCTCAAGGTAGCCTCACTGCCTGCCTCTCCATCTGCCCAAATTTACATTTGTCTCTGTTCCAGGTTTTTAGGTCCCTGAAATCTGAAGCATCTCTATACACACATACTTTCTAAATATCCACAGGGAAGACCATCGGCTTTTTCATCAAGGAAGCCTGAGTTCAAATCCCTCTTCTACCATTAATTCTCTCTATGGCCTTGGTCAAGTCACTTGTAATATCTGAATCTCAACTTCCTCATCTGAGAAGCAGGAAACCATTAGGTTTCAAATGTGGGCTCTGGGTCTCACCCCTGCACTGGTTTGCTATAAGGGTCTCCAGTGAGTCATTTCGCTTTCTGGGTCTCAGTTTCCATCTGCTGCCTCCGTGATCGTTGTTATAAGGCATTGTGCTGAGCCTCTCACGTCCCATCTCACTGAATCATCCTGTCAGCCCTGGAAGCAAGCACTGTTACTCCCATTTCCCACATGAGGAGACCAAGCCTAAGAGCAGTGCAGTGACTTGCCCCAGGCCTCAGAATGAGAGAGAGAAAGGTGGAGCTGGAATTCAAACCAGGTCTGTGTGACTCCCAAACCTCTACCCACTGTCTCCACATCTCCCTAGGCAGGCTCACTATACCTGGCCTCCTCTGGTTAACCCCTGGGGGCTGGAGAACAGTGGATGGGGAAGCAGGGTGTCAGCCACTGGGTGACTGATGTCATAGCTGGAGTGACAGTGTCCTGAGGCCCATGCCAAGTCAGAGAGCAGGCAGTGGGGCTTGCAGCTTTTGCTCCTGCTAGCCCACCCTCAGTCCAAGTGACTTTCCTCTTTACCTGATTCTTGGGTTTCATGTGAAGTGGAGGCATCTTGTCCCACCTGGAGATGTACCGTCCTGAATCCAGGGGACCTGAGGTTTCTCCTCCCAATACTCCTGCCCCGTTGCATACAAGGCTGGAGCTGAAGTTAAGCCTTAAATTGTCCATGAGCAAATTAAACCCGAACGGAATGTTAAGGCTAGAAGGAACATGGGGACCATGGAGTCCAACCGTATTTATTTTACAGGTGGGGAAACTGAGGCAGGGAGAGGCCTGATTGAGAGAGCAATGGGTATGTTTTTTTTCCCTGGGTGCTGGAGACCACCGAGACTGACCCGGAAGGCGGTGTCTGAGGGGTCGGCAGGCCTCTGCCTTCCCTTATCCCCCCATATCCAGTCCCTCACCGAATCTTTCAGGTACCACCTGTTAAGGATCTCTCGAATCCATCTACTTCTCTCTAGCTCTACCATGACCACCCCTGGGCTGGGCCCTGGGAACCCCTAATATGTATGTCAAGAGCTCCTCTTGGGCAGCCCGGGTGGCTCAGCGGTTTAGTGCTGCCTTCAGTCCGGGGTGTGATCCTGGAGACCTGAGATTGAGTCCCACATCGGGTTCCCTGCATGGAGCCTGCTTCTCCCTCTGCCTGTGTCTCTGCCTCTCTCTCTCTCTCTCTCTGTGTCTCTCATGGATAAATAAACAAAATCTTAAAAAAAAATCTTAAAAAAAAAAAGAGCTCCTCTTGCCCATTTCCCGTCTGTTCTCTACCCTGCGCATCAGTGATTCCCCACTGCTCTTAGAATTCAGATGGAACTCTTTCCCTCAGCGGGCCGCCCCCCCCCCCCCCCCCCACCTCCCCGGAGGCTCCAGCTTCAAAAGTGTTCCTTTCTCTTTTGCTTTGCTGTGGAGTCATACGGGCCTTTCTGTTTAACAGGTTCAGCAACTTCCCTAAGTTTCCTCAGGCAGCTAAATGCTAGCCTCTCGGTTTCCAGCTCCTTGCCCGGCTGCAAACTCTGGTTGGCTCCAGAGAGCTCACACGGTTTCCGCCTTGCAGGTGGCTGATAGCTGTTCTTTCCCTCCAGCGGGGAGCTGGTATGGATGGAGGAGGGGTGAGTGGTCCATGGGCACAGCCTAGTTCTCCTTCCAGTGCTTGGGTTGGAACAGTGGGCCTTCTGGGCCCTCGGGCTCTCTATTTTGATATGTCTTACAGCCGGGAGGCATGAAGGTTTGTCTAGGCCACAGATTTCTGGCAGGTTTCAAAAGCAGGGCAGTGTTGAGGGTCCTCTCTGGTTTGGGCTTATTTTGAGGTAGGGATTAAAATGCATGTTCATTGAGCACATCTGCCTTAGACAGTGTGCTTTGCCTATATCTCTTGTCTGTGCCACTGTGGCTGGTGATGATGGCTTTGGACCTGGAAATTGGATCTGCTGACCCTGCAGAGCTGCCTTGTTTTATTTTGCTTGACCACTCCCCGGTGTACCCTAGGTTCAGGAGAGAGTGTTTCATTCTGATTCTGCCACTGACTACTGAGTGACTGTGGGTGGCTTCCGTTCTTTGCGTTAGTCTCAGGATCATATCTATATACTGTCGGGGCAGGGAGTGGGGGAAGGTGGGGTCGGAGTAAATGAGTTGTTTTCACACCATCCAGCAGGAAAATCCCCTTTCCAAATGAACCTCAAAGAATCTCAATGTACAAAATAGCCAGAGGGGTTGCAGTGCTGTTGAAGCTGGGGTAGGTGTGAGGGACTCTAACTAGCTGATTCTTCAGCGCCCCCAGCAGCCTCCAGATAATGACAGGGAACCCTTCCGTGGCTCTGCACAAGATGATTTGCAAACCACCAGCATGGGGTGTGTCAAAACCCTTTTACAGCTGGGAGGTTCTGTGGCTCTGACAGGGTGAGGGCAGAATGAGCCAAGCCAATGAAGTTATACTGATTGGGAAATTGTGAAATAATATGCAAATGTCATTGTGGGTTATTAGTAAGGCCCAACTGTGGTGCCCAGGTTTGTGATGTTGTCTTTCCAGAATCCTCTGGGTTTTATTTTTGACTAGATTGGAGGTACCTCTGTACCCCAAGGGACTCTGTGCATGTGTGTGTGTGCACACATGCCTGTGTGTGTGCACGGCTGTGTGTATGTGCGGCTGTGTGTGTGCATGCCTGTGTGTGTACGTGTGTGTGTGTGTCTAGGGAGCAGGGGTTATGGGGATGAGGCAGGATGGAGCCAGCTGGGGCAGGTAGAGTAAATGCCAAGCAGAGCTGGGAGCCTGTTGCTCTGGGGGTGGTGGGGGTAAGGGGTGGCTTTAGCTCTAGTTAAAAGGAATGATTTGGTTTTTTCCTGCCAGCACATGGGCCCTCTGGTCAGGAAGCACTGGGAACAAGGAATCCTCTGTCCACAGCCACAGCCTAGCCAGGATAGAGGAGGTGGATTAGGAGTTCCCAGGAGGGGGCCTGCTGGTGTTTCCCTGACATTTGGGCAAATGGGTAGGAAGAGGGGGAACTAAGTGTGTATGTGTGCATGTGGTGTGTGAGGGGGCGTGTGGGCATGGTACAGGGAGGTGGAAGTTGGCTCACATTTATTCTCCAAGTTCCTCAAGCTTCTGGAAGCCCCCTAAGGAGCCAGGTTCAGAAGTAGGCAGCTCTGTAGGGGTTAGAGCCAAGAAAGATGAGACTCTAGGTATTAAGCACCATCGGTTTACTGGAGGAGACAGAAAATGTGAGAAGCAATAGATTTTCACAGGGAACCTGAAACACTGGGAATCATGTGCATGTCCAGAACTGGGTCTCATTTCTCTTCTGAACAATGCGGATGGACACATCAGCCCTGGCCCCTTAGTGCTCTTCTGATAGTCAGTTAGAATAGCGTATTTCCAATCATTTGGGGTAGCAGAATCCCAATACATAGTTTTTGTAGCAAAACTGTTGTGGTTGAATTAGTGGCAGTTTACCCAGAATCTTGCTGCCCTCCTTACAGCCCTTGTTCCGTGAGTATTTTGAGAGGTGCAGATTCCCTCTGTAGATTCTCAAGGCTCCAGGAAGCAATGTTTAAAGACCACTGGATCAGGATGATTCTTGAGAACATGCTTTGTAGACAGTCCCTTGCAGCCCAGATGATAGAGATTATGCCAGACTGTCCAGGAGCAATTATAATACTTCCTTCTGTCCTGCCCTGCCCACACCTAAGCCTAAGGTAAGCCTACACCTTACACAGATCAGGGCCTGTACAATTAGGCATGGTTTTTCATAAATAAAGTGACAAAAACTCAACTCAAAGTGGGTTAAACCAGAAAAGGACTCTAACAAATCCTGGAGCAGTTCATGGAATTGAAGGATGAGGAGTCAAGTGGACTCTCCATCTCTCTCTTACCACTGCTGTGTCTCCTTCCTGCTCTTATTAGGAACTATCTGTCCAGCTTAGCAACCCAAACAGAAAAAAGGAACTATTTTTTCTTTTAGGATCTATGTATCAATCCAAGGGAAGGACTTTAACTGGGACAGTCATTGTTGCTTGGGGATAGGGACATTCTGAGTGGCCATGCCTTGGTCATTTGTCTACTATCTATGTAGCTAATGAGGGGGCTGGGCTGTAACCAGAAGGGGAGTGAAGCCTGCCGGGCACACAGAGCCATGAGAGTACCCTAGGATATTAGTGGAGTCCTGGGTTATAAGACAGTGAACAGTTCATAGGCCCGCAAGGGGCTCTAACTCTTCTCTTCAGTGATCGTAATGCAAATATCAATGATGATAATAACAGGTCATATTTATTGAATTACTCTCCCCGTGCTGAGTATGTTCTATTGCCTTATAGGTATTATTTAATTTAATCCTCACTAAATTGTACCCATCCATGTCTCTTAGGTGGGTACTGTTACCATCCCGATTGTATGGATGGGGAACCGAGGCACAGTTAATGAGAGGCCGAGGTCACATGCTGAATGAGAAGAGGCCAGGAGCCCATTTCTACGACCACATTTGTTGCCTCTGGTCAGCAGTTCGAGTGGCCATCCCATATCTGCTGGCATGCTGCTCTGCAACGTGGAGCTCGTGACCTGCAGAGGCAGCCCCTCCCAGGTTCCACTGTTCAGCCTGGGGGAAAGGGCTTCCGTATGCTCTTTGCAGATCTGCCTCCGTAGAAATCCATGTATCCATCCATCCATCCAGCTCGTGGCTCTGTGGCAGATGTACAGAACAATCATCTGCGAGCCTCCTGAAAGGTCAGTGGAGCAAAAAAGTTCCATTATTAAGCTCTTGCTTGGTGCTAGACTCTGTGCTGAATCCGTAGTGTGCGTTATTTCATTTAATTACAACAACAACCCTATGGGGTAGGTACTATTATTGCGCCCATTTTCCAGAAAAGACTGAGGCACAGACAGATAAGTGACTTTCCCACGGGCAGATGTCTAATAAATGGCAAAACCTGGTGTTTGAGTTCAGGCCTGCCTAGCTCCAAAGCCTGTGCTAGGAGCCAATACCATCATCTGTGTCCCCCAGAGAGGAAATACACCTGTGGAGGTGTGGCTGTGATGTAGTCAACAGTACAAATTGCCACTGGTGAGGGACAGGAAAGGTACACCTGATGCTCAGAGGGAGAGTTCAGGGGAAGGGGAGCAGCCTGGGCATGGCAGTCAAAATGTGCTTCCTGGAAGAGGGGACATTTTACCTAGGCCTTGAGGGGTTGGATGTGGCTGGGAAGTCTCTCCGGGAGGAGGGAGCTGCCAGAGGAGAGGCATGGATGGGAGAAGCAGGAGCAGTTCAGTTTGACCAGAGCTAGAGCGAGGGGAGGAGGGTGGCCAGCTGTCTTTCAGGCTTCAGAGAGGGAGCCCTCCCCCTTCCATACTCTTCTTTTCAGAGACATGAAGAGGTTTGATTATCTCCAGCTGTGCACAGGAGCTCAGTACCTTTACCTTCTCTCCTACTTGGGCACTAACAGGTGTTCATCCTTTGTTCACTCCCTCCTGGTGGCAGAGGGTGGGGAAGGTGCCCACTGTACTCCACTGCCCAGGGCTCAGCCTCTCCTCCAAACAGCACAGAGCTCAAGGAAGCAGGATGGCTTCTATCAGCCTCAGCAGATGGTGGGATTGCCCATCTCATCCCCAGGCAGCAGGCTAGAGCCCGCACCTCCAACCTACAGAGCAGCCCCGTTCCTCCTGCCCATGCTCAGCTAGTCTCCTCCCCCTTGGCAGAAAGCAGGTAGTGCCCAGTGCCCTCAGAGCCTGGGCTCTGTCCTGGAAGTGCCCTCAGATTTTTCTTCAAGCAACTAACAACTGGGGAAAGAGTGTGTTGTTGGCTCTGGGAGCCTCCTTGGTTTCAAAGGTTGGAAGAATGGCAGTCACATTTATCCAGCTGGACTCTGTGCATCACCCTCGTTACACATGAGGAAGCTGAGGTTCGGAGAAAGTGCAGTTGTCACATGAAGGTGTCTCTGCCATTGTCTCCTGTAGGAGGGGAGAAAGTGTGGGAGACTCAGCAGGAGAACAGCCTCCTCCCCCCATCCCTCCTGCCTCCCCATTGCTTACTCTGCCTACCCTAGAGGCTCCCCAGCCTCCATCCCATCCCGTGTGGATACAGATCCTTCCCCTGTGGCTTGCTGCCTGAGAGCTAGAGGGGTTGTCTCTGGGGGGCCCAGGCTTCGCAAGTATTGTCCAGACAAGACCCAGATGTCCAGCATTCCTTCTGTGACCCTTGTTTTCTCTGGGATCTCTGGATTTTTCCAACCCTTCTTGGAGGGCTTCCAGCATTTCTATGGAGGGAAAAGAGGTAGGGAAGGGCAGAGGAGTTCTTTCATTGGAGGGTTTTTCATCCTCCCAGCCCTTACCACCTGGCTCACCCTGGACTAGAATCAAAGTCCCTTATATTTTTCCTACAAAGGGCTTTTCATCTCATCAGATTATTTCCCCCGTAATCCTGAGAGGTAAGGTATCAAAGGTATAATTATCCCTTTTGTGGGAGGGTTAGTGGAGGCTCAGAGAAGTTAAGTGACTTCTCCAAGGCCACACAACTAATGAGAGGCAGAGTGGGGCTAGAAGAGAGAAGCCAATGTCTGGGAATCCTGATCTCTCATTGCCCGGTGCCGATGGCTGTTAGGACAGCTGCTGACACTCCATCTTTGGTTCAGCCTGGTATGTGGGGGTTATGACTCCAGTTCAAGCCTTCCAAGCTTCCTAAGGCCTGTGGAATAAAGTTCTACTCATCAGTTCTGGATCTGAGAGCTCACCAACCAGTCTTAACCTACTGCTCTGGCCAGTCTTGGCTGACCTAACAGGCTGGCCTTTTTCTTCCCACAAGGTGGATGAGATTTGCCATTTGTTGGGGAGGACCCCCCACTCTGTGGGATGTTGGAAGCATGTGTTTCAGCCTGCTGCTCAGGGAGGGGATGGGGAAACTGAGGCCAGGGTCAGCACAATGGTTGCATTCAGGACAGCTAGTGAGGGAAGTGGGGGTAAGGGGAAAAGCTTGGACTGGGTGGATGTGTTGGGCCCCTTTCCCAGCAAACCCACAACTTTGTTTCACCAAGTGAAACACAGCATCCACTAAATGTTTACTTACTGCTCTATTTCTGCCCCCAGAGAAATTTGTGCTAGGGGTGCCCTGGGCTTTCCTAGAAAAGTGCTGTCTGGCCCAAACCAAGGAGAGCCCTGGGTTCCTAAGGAACACTGGGGGCTGCAGCTCAGTACTTGGTAAGAATAACTGGGATTCTGCAATTGGATAGTGGTGATAGCTGCACAACTCTGTGAATAGAGTTGGGGGGTGGCAGGGAGCAGAGGCTCTGAGACTGGCCTCATGGGCCTCACAGGAGCCGTGTTGGCCTCTAGAACTTGTTGCTGACCAAGGTTAGTTTCTCATTTTGTGCCTGGGGAAACGAAGACTCAGACTAGGACAGCACTTGGTGTAGGGATAGCATTTTAAAATTAGAGTAGCAGGGGCACCTGGGTGGCTCAGTGGCTGAGCGTCTGCCTTTGGCTCAGGTCGTGATCCCGGGGTCCTGGGATCGAGTCCCGCATCGGGCTCCCCGCAGGGAGCCTGCTTCTCCCTCTGCCTGTGTCTCTGCCTCTCTCTCTGTGTCTCTCATGAATAAATAAATAAAATCTTAAACAAACAAAACTAGAATATCATATGCTGCTTTCATCCTATGTGTGTTCCTGAGAAGGTCTCAGGAAAGATCTGAACAAATGACCCGGGCACATCCCTTTCTCAGTTTCCCTGTCAGGATCCTTTCTCTACAGTCCTTTGTATTTTTGGTATTCGGTAGCCAATGAGTTAAGTCGTGTGGTTGCCAAGTTTTCCTGGGGGCTCATTTGCCTCATTTGTCAAACAGAGACAACAAAATTAGCCGGTCCTATCTACCTTCAGGGTTACTGCTACAAAGGTCAGTGACGTGACCACATCCCTTCGGGGCCATGGCAGGCTTTGGCAGATGGGGCGTCGCTTTTACAAGGGTGACGTGCTCTCACACAGGCAGTGGAATGGGATGAAGCCGAAAGGAGCTCGAGCTCCAGACTCAGACACACTTGAGGGCAGACCCCCGCGCTGCCACCTCCTGTGTGAATTCGAATGATATGCTTCATTTCTCTAGGCTTCAGTCTTATCATCTGTAAAATGGAAACAGCAATGGTGCTTGCTTAGGAGGTCACGGAACTCAGACGAGAGCATGCAGGCCATGTGGATAGCACCAAGCCTGGCACACAGTTGAGTGCTTCATAGCTGGTGGGTGTTACTGTGTCCTTGATAACTATAGTGATGCTGGTAGTTGCCATTTAGAGATTGGGATTCTGTGGGGCCAGGGAGGCTGGTGATGGCAGTGTTATTGTTACTAATAATCTATTGTTTTGGCACTTTACAGTTTACAAAGCACGTTCACATCCACCACTTGTATGTAGCCTTCAGAGCACTTCTGAGTGGAGGCAGGAAGGCAGTGGCCATCTTCGTTTGACAAACGCAGTCGTGGGTCTTACAGAGCAAGTGGCTTGCCACAACTTCAGCTTGGCTCTCCAGGGAGCCCAGCTCCTGGCCAGAGGTGTAGGGAGTTCAGCCTTTGGGCCTGGCAGCCCTGACAGGGAAGTGGAGTGGGGGGGTGGTGGTGGCAATTATTACTCACCCTGATGGTTGTGCCAGAACTTTTGTAGAATGGGTGACTGATGGAATAAATGACAGAGGGACAGGCTCAGGGGCCTTGTCAAGTCACAGAAACATACATACACAGGCCTTGAGGTGCCGTGGTGTGAGTGGTGTACAACTTGTTTCTCACCTTTGGGCCTAGGATTTCTAGAGCTCTGTGCCAACAGCGTCCCTGCCTTTTCTGTATGGCCTGTCTGCATCCTGAGCCCTGAAAAGCCAGATTCATCCTTTCTCTCGACCATGTCCTGCTCCCCCCACCCCCACCCCGGTGCTTGGGCCTCAAGGTAGGTGATACCTCCAATCATCCCTCCAATGAGTCTTGATTTAATCACCTAGTTGTCACTGAGTTCCTGCCAGACCCTGCACGTGCCAGGGTGCAGAGGTGAGCACAGCAGACAAACGCATGTTCGGTGTTGAACAGCAGACTTCTTACCAGCCTCTGGCAGCTCCTAAGGGGTGGTGAGCATGTGGGGTGCATGATTTTGAATTTGGAAAAACGCCTCTGCTGTGGGAGGTGGCCTGGGCTGGGAGTCGGTTCTAGTTAGTGGTTCCTCCTCTGCTGTGCCTTGCTGTGTGACCTTAGAGCTGTCCCTGCCTCTCTCTGGGACTTTTCCTCCCTAGCTACCAAAGGAGGGGATTAGTTGAGATTTGAGAATAGTCTCTGACATTTTGGAGCACCTGCCTGGCTCATGTGTCCCATGCTCACAGGAGCCTAGGCTGATGCCAGGATCGCTTTCTGCCCTAACGTTGGTTCCTGGATCTTGCAGGCCTCAGGAATGGTTTCTGAATGGGTCTCTGAGCACCTGGAAAAAGTTGGTAGCATCATCAGCTCCCACTCAGTTTGACCTGAGAATTTGCTCATTGTCCTGTGGGCCTAGCCTCCCCAGCAAGGCAGCCCCTGACACAGAGGCCAGCCCTGACTAGTAGGGGCTGGGCACGCTGTTGGGTGTGCACTCTTAGGCTTTCCTTTGGGCAGAAGGAAGTGTGAGATGGGGTGGAGATGGGGTGAGAGAAAACCTCAAAGTCTCCTGAAACCACGGAGCTGACCTAGCACCTCCACAGGAAGGCTGGTGAAACTAAAGCCCGAGAAAGACAGGTTTTCCTGGGTCTACACTGGGCATCACAGAACTATGTGAGAACACAGCTCTCCTGATCCCCAATCCCCATGGTCGCATCCTGGACTCAGCTAGATTTGGGTCATTGCCTTTGGGGAGGACAAAGGGTAGAGCCTGTGTGTACCTGGCAAGTCATAGGGTGGCAGGACTCCATCTTGGTAGCTGCGATATCACTTTTATCACATTTCCCTGCCTCCTGCTGTGTTTCTCAGATAAATTCCAGGACCTCTTCCCTGGTGGCACTGACAACTGACATGTTGAGTTTCCAGAGGAGGAAGGGAAACAGAGGGCAGTCCTCGTGCCTGTTGGGGATAGGAGGCCTGGTGAGTCCTGGCTGTGCCTGATGCTAGGTGACAGAGTGCTTCAGCTGTGAGCACCCATCCTGGCCCTGGAGCAGTGCCCGTGTGGCCCAGCTGGCAGACTGAGGAGGAGTCTGTCCTCATCCTCCCTGCCCCCCCCCCATCTTGGTGTCTGTAGCCTACCCACCCAAAGCCCTGAAGCTCTGGGCTCTGCCACTTGGCCCTGGCATGGGGACTGGTTTGGCAGGTTTTGCCACACCCATGAGCTGTGGGAAATGTGGGAGCTCGGGCAGGGCACAAGCCAGAGGAGGCTGAGCTGCCCTGTTCTTGACCCCCCACTGTCCCCTCTGTCCTCTTTCCCACCTTTCTCAGGGACACGCATGAGCAGCTGGAAAGCAGAAGCTTGGAACTCCTCCTCAGCATGTGACCATGGGCCAATCCCTTACTGGACCTCAGTGTCTCCATCTGTACAATGGGGCTTTGGGCTCTTCAATCCTCATGTAGCCACATACTATGATTCCCTTTAAAGCTCTGCTCTACCGTTTTGTCTCCATCCCTGGGCAAGTTAGAGTACACCCGACTCCTCAGGTTCTGAACGGGTAAGATGAGGGCCATGACCCTTGCTTGCTTCCTGGGAGTGGTGATGGGATGAGCTAACATCCTCACAAGTATCCAGGCTCCATTAGAAGGGCTTTCTGGTCTGCGCTTGTCTGGCTTAAGCAGAAAGAGAGGTACCTAGAGGTGGAGCTGGTTCAAGCCCCCTTCCCCTTATTCTGAGCCTGGAATTGCCTGAGAACCAGGCTTTCTGAGCGGCTCCATGATAAGGTGGGGAGAACAAGAACTCAGGGCGAAGCCTCAGCATTTGCTGCCTCTGCTTCCTCCTGACCTTCAGATCAACTTAGGGTCTGGTTCAGGGGGAAAGAGCAGGCCCTCTGCCTTCCACCACCACAGCCCCACTGTATGACACCAGGCAAATTCATCTTGCTGGACTGCATCTGACAGTAAAAAGTATCTAGATCATATGTCCTCAGAAAATTCAAATTCTGACAATGTATATAGATCAGAAGAAGGAATAGAAGCTAAAGAGGACATTTCCAGCCTGGGATAGGGTGGAGAGAGAAGGAAAGGGAATTCACATTTATTGAACCAGCACAATGCCAGTTACTTTGCATAAGTTACATACATTATTTATATTCCCCAGTCTCCTTTCCAAGTGGCAGCCAAAGTGATGTTTGTAAAACACAAATCAGACCTTGTCACTCAGTGTCTTTCCCCTGCTCTTAGAATAAACTCAGCTCCTTACCATGGCCTGCAGGGCCCTGAATAAGCTGGTCCCTGCCTCCCCCTCTAGTCATGTAGGTCCCCACTGCTCATTTAGTTCAGCTGCAGGAGTCTTCTCTCTGTTTAACAAATTCTTCCCTACCTCAGGACCTTTATACCTGCTTTTCCTTCTGCTTAGAATTCTCTTTCCATGGCTCTTGGCAGCCTTAGGTCCTTCTCCTTTACAAGTCAGCTTTCTTAGACACCTCTCTCCCCTGCCCCCCTGTACTACTCTCTGCCTTTGCCTCTTGGCTCCTCCTTACACTGAGCACAATTTGTAACCATTTGTCTTTTATTTTCAATGTCATGTTCACTCTTAACTCTGCATTATATAGCACATAGTAGATATTCAGGAAGGATTTGTTGGATGAGTGAATGAATGAGTTGTAGAGACACAAGAGTGCTAGTTGAGCACCTGGCTTACTGCATGGCCCTTAGTAGGTGCTCAATAAATAGCAGGCTTTAGTATGAACCAACATGCTGAATGAAGGTGAATACCCCCCAGTGTGTTGTGGCTAGAGCACATATGCATGTGGGCAAGGTTGAGAAGATGAACTGGTACCAGGTCCTGGCGGTCCCTGATGCTAGGCCGAGTTTAGACTTCCTAAAAGACGTTGCAGGGAGTCCTTGCTGGGTCATTAAGTGTAACTAGAGAGCTATACTTCTGCCGTGTGAGCTCAGACACTGGGTGTGCTTGCAGAGCTCATGCTGTGTGGTGGTGGCAGGGAGTGCTGGGTTGGGGGCATACTCAGGGACCAGGCTGGGGCCTCTCTGGAAGCACTCTCTGAGGCAAACTATTCCCAAAGGCCCATATGGAAGCAGAAGCAGTGCTGTTGGGAACATGCTGTGGTTTTTGATTCAACATTGCTCATCATTGTACTGTCCCTGGGGCGGGGGGGTGACTGGGGTGTCAGATGCTTGGATTTCTATCCTGGCTCCTCCTTTTATCAACCATGTGACTTCTTCCTTGCCCATCCACACATCTCATTTTGTTTCTCCAGATGTAAACAGGCTGCATTCAGAGCCCACCTCCTAAGGCCTTAGGGACAGAAATGAAGTAGTGAATGCATAGGGCTTAGCACGTACTGAGCACTCAGTAAAGAGAGAGGTTATCTTCAGTCTGCAGTGGGGGCTTCAGAAAGGGTATTTGAGGTAGCAGGAATCACCAGCGCACAGAAAAAGGTGCAGAGACATGAAATAGGAGGGTGCCCCGGAGGGCCTGGAATTCACTGTCCCTGTTGGGATGTCAGGAGAGGAAAGTGGAGCTGAGGCGGGCCCCGCCCCTGAGCATTTGTATATTGGGCCAGGAGCTGGAATTTTATCTGGGGGACCATGAGAGCCACTGCAGGGTGTCAGGTTGGGAATGAAGTGATCTGATTTCTGGCAGTGGGAGGAGGGGTTGAAGGGGCAAGGCCGGAGGCCGGAGACCAGTGGACGGGCTGTGGCAGGCACTGAGAAACTCGGGCAAGTAGCCCTGGAGACAAGGGGCCGGACCAGGGGACAGGGCCTGATGGAGGTGGGGGTGGGAGGTGAGGGAAGGCTGCCCCGTCCTGGATGGCTGCAGGGTTTCTCCATAGGGTGACTGAGGGATTACAGAGCTGAAAGCATGGCGAACCTATGTGTTTTTTTTTTTTTTTTTTTTTTTTTCTGTGTGGGTTTTGATGTCAATACTTAGACTTTTTTGGACTTGTGAAACTTCCTGAGAAATTTCTTTTTTCCTTCTGACTCTGTATGGGAAATGTTTCTGAAATCTCTGAGTGAGTGACCCCTCCCTTAGTGACAAGAGAGCTTGCTCAAACACTGTATACACTTCCTCCCTGTGGGGCTAGGGCCTGGGTGAGGGATGGGGCGGCTGGGCCTGTAGGTGACCAAGGCTGGGGATATTTGGAAGCTCTTTTCCAGGGCTCATCACTTTTCCTGTGATTTTCTTCATTTTCCTCAAAGTAGGTGGAAAGAGACAATTCCAGTTAGTGGGACAGGTTGTGTATTCCAGGTCCCTTGACCAGGGCTAGGTGACCTTTCAAAAGGTAAGCTCCGACTTGTTCCCTCTCCCCATTATTTTTTTTGGTGAGTGAGGACTGGGGGCTGTCGTTCCAGAGAACTATAGGTCTTAGGTCTTGCACTTTATAGATGGGGAAATTGAGACCCAGGAGAAGGCAGAGGAGACCTGCTTGGGTCCAGTTGTGAATTAATGTCAGAGCTGGGCCTGGGCCAGGTGCCTGCTCCAGGCTGTTCTGTGGCTTTGCAGCTGGCACTGCCTCTCAGAGGAGAGTGTGGGCCATGAACTGACGCACATGCACATAGGCACCCCCTGTCCCAGCTCGGAGGCACACACCTGGTGGCAGTAGAAAGGTAGAAAGTCACGACTGGGCAAGACTCAACTACCGTCTGAAGTCCCCAACTCAGAAGCCTATCCGTCTCCACCCTTCCAATCTGAGCTGGGCCTAGAGACGCCACTGGAGGTTGGGGGTAAGAACAGAACAGTTGGGTTGACTCCTTCCTTAATGAGAAAAGGAGAGGGGAACCTTATCTGGATGGGGTGGAAGGCAGTCCACATCCCTACTCCAGCTGATAGCTGTGTTGAGAGGCCTTTGTCTGCGTTGCCATGGGAACCAAAGTTTCTGCCTCCTTCCAGGGCTGTGATTGGTTCCTGGTTGGAGCTTCAGCTTTGGTGAATGGAAGGGCCTTCCTCCTGCCTCCACTTTCATGGGGTGAGAAACCAGAGCAAGCTGGGGTTCCCATGGAAGCACCACATAGGTTTCTGTGCTCTGCTCGCTCAGCTGTAGAGGTGGTGGGTCCTCTTGTTCATTCGCTCATTCATGTATCCCAGGGAGCGTCTGCTCCAGGCTCTTCATTCTTTAGGTCCTAGAAAGCTAAGGCAAGAGTCAGAAGATCTGCATCTGAATCCTAGCACGCCACAGACTCACTCTTGGCCTTAGATGGGCCCCTTCCCCTCCCTGGGCCTCTGTTTCCCTACCTGTAAAAACAAAGGCATTGGGCTGAACCTCTGGTCCTTCCCATTCTGAATTCTCTGACCACGCAGCCCACAAACTCTTCTTTTTGACCTTTTGTCCTCCCATCTAGCCCCTGACGATGCCGCCTCTTGTGGGTGCTCATATTAGACACGTGTCAGAATAAGGGAGTTGCAAATAGCTCTTCACATTGTTGTGTTTTGTTTGTTTTCCTTCCTAGGAACTTTGTGTTCTCTCAACCTTCTCCTTAGAGGTCCCAAATCCTTCAGCGCCTCCTGTGTTGCTCCTTCCACCTGGACTCAGGCTCAGGGTAATAGGTTAGGGATAGCCAGTGATGGATACCCCATCTCTTCTCAGGGAGCGGCTGGGCAGTGTGCAGAACAGGGCAGGCTGGGTGGGCAGGGCCATCGGGAGAGCCCTGGAGCTCAGTAGTCCTGGGTTCTGGGCCTGCCTCAGCCACGTGTTGGCTATGTGACCTTGGCAGGGCTGCCCAGCTTCAGTTTTGGCATCTGTGGCACATGAATCATAATGACACCTCAGGGAGTTGTTACAGACATTGAACAAAATCACATGTCTGCCATACAGGACGCACCAAGACCCCTTCCCCTGTTTCTCCCTTGAAAATGGCAGGGAGCCGGGGCAGGTCAGGATTGGAGGGCTTGAAGTGGCAGGACCTGTGGTGCCACATGGCAGACCACAGAAGCTGCTCATTCCTGGCAGTGCCAAAAAGCAGGAAGAAAAAAGTGTTGCCTGGGGCGGGTGATGTCTGAGTGGGGGAGGCCATGTGTCAGAGCTAATGTTTGAATAACACTTTTAAGATCCTCCAGGGACCTCAAATGAGGATTTTTCAGATGAGCTGAAATCAGAGCAAAGTAAAGAGGCTGAGCTCACTAGCAGGAAAGGGGGTGGCCTAATTGATACTGGCCTTGTCTTGGCCCAGCCATGCTCATTACCACAGGCTGCCTGGGAGGATGGCCCATACATTTGGGCTGTGGGCAGAAGGCAGGGATGCCAGTTGCCTTAGAATGGGGGTGTAATGGGGGACATCTGGTAGTGACTCAGCCCTCCTCCTTGTTGGCTCACTAGATTGAGGGTCAGAGGTGGCTTCTTAGGTCATTGGCCCTCAGATCCTGGTTTAGCTGTTAGCTCTGTAACCCAGCCTCCCTCCACCTCTGGGCTCTAGAAGCAGCAACCCAGACTTGGCCACTGCCTGCCATGCATGTGGAGGGAGGCAGGGATGGCACAGTGAAGCCAGATGTGAATTGCTGGGGGACCTTCCCTTCTGTGCTCTGGTTGACCTGAGGTCCATGATGAAGTAGGTGGAGAGAGGGAGGAATGGGGTTTTCAAGAGAAGGAAGCAAGCTGGTGGGGTATGTGTGGGGGTGGGAAGATGTGTGAACAGGTATGTGACTCAGGTATGCTTCTGTGTCTGCTTATATCCAGGAAGCAACAGATGAGTCAGAGAAGCTGAGGAAGGTCCCAAGGAGCAAATATGTATATGTGTGATGTGTGTGTGTGTGTGTGTGTGTGTGTGTGTGTGTGTGTGTGAGAGAGAGAGAGAGAGAGAGAGATGTGGGTTCCTGTAGAAACACTGTTGGTAGAATTGGTGAGTGGTTACGGATCAGGAAAATCCTGACCAGATTCTTCTATGTGAGGCCTCCTCTGCTCTGCTTGGCTAGGATGGGAGTGGATGGCCATGGGTTTGGCACACCATTGCTTCTCTTGGTGCTTGATTTGCTTTGGAAATGCTGCCCCTGAGGACGCTGGTCATGGTAGGAGCACTCAGAGACACCTCAGTGAGGAGCGTAGGGGGATCAGTGACAAGAGCCTTCTTGGCTCCTGGCTTGTGTTGTGAATGCAGTTGGGGGCAGGGAGGCCAGCATTGGGCATCGGCGCCTCCCAGGCCATGCTGACCCCAGGAATCCCCTCTCCTTCACTTTCTTCCATCTCCACAACACCACACCCTTCTTTCAAGCTTTGCCACTGTCTATCTGGCCAGCTCTTGTTCTCCTGTCCTCCTTTTTCTCCTCAGTGTCTCAGGTGTGGGTTCCTCAGGGCTTCATCATGATTACTGTTTTCTTTTCTTTTTTTAAAAAGATTTTAAAAATTTATTTATTCATGAGAGACACAGAGAGAGAAGCAGAGACACAGGCAGAAGGAGAAACAGAATCCCTGTGGGGAGCCTGATGTGGGACTCGATCCCAGGACCCCAGGATCATGACCTGAGCCAAAGGCAGCACTCAACCACTGAGCCACCCAGGTGCCCCTACTATTGTTTTGTTTTTTTTTTAAATAAGACTTTCTTTTTTAAATAATGAAAGTAACAACACGGAGATGTTTAAAAACAAGAAGAGGGAAAAAATGATGCCTTAGTATGGTCGGGAGTCTGGTGTGTTTCCTTCCTACTTTTTCCCTTTGCCCTTTTCTTAGGTAGCCATAGTCCTCCCTGGGGCATCTTTGGGGCTGTTCTGCAAGTTTCACATAGTGGTATATGCAAAGCAGCCTTCTGTGTCATTCCAGAGAGTTCCATCAGATACAAAATCAATTCACCCTTTTTCCTGTTACCGGTCATTCAGATTGTTTCCAGTCTTTGCTCTTATGAATCACACACTGCAATGAGCATTGCATGAAGTGCTTGTTCTGTATTTTAGATGATGCCTGTTAGGGTGGGATGCCAGGGAGGGAATCCAAGATCAAGTGCTGTGGATACCATGTAGGCTCTCAGTAAATCTTGCCCAGCTGCTGGGCCACTTTAAAGCCCAACTTCCAGATTGGAAAGGCAGGCTGGCTTTGACCCCCTCAGGTCTGTAGAACCTGTTCCTTGTGTGGAGGGGCTGCTCCAGACCATCCTCTGTCTACCCTTGTTCACACTAAGAGGGAGCCAGGGTAGGGCTGTGGAGTGAGACAGCCTAGGTTCAAACCAGGCTCCCCTCTGCAGCTGCTTGAGTCCATCTCCTCAGCCATAAAATGGGCATGATGAGAGTGACTATCTCACAAGGTGTGATGACAATGGTGAGGTTCAGAAAGAGGAAGCCACCTAGTGACTTGGGCCAAGCTGAGGCCAGAACCCAGGCTTGCCAGCCTACCCCTGGGGATGATCTGGTTTATGGAGGCCGATGTCTCTATGTTGGAGAATGTGTTAGAGGGGCCGAGCCCCTGGAGTGGAGCTGTAAGGTGGGACCTTACCCTTTCCTTCCAGAACTATTTCCCTTTATCTCCTCTTCTGGGGTGCTGTTTCCCCAAAGATATTTCTCTGGGTAAGAGTTTGGGGCCCCTGTACAAGCCTAATCTCTAGAGGTGCATTCAGGGTACATGTTGGCCCCAAGAATGCTCCTGGCTGGCCCTTGGGGAGAGAGTTTCATCAAGGGCTTCAATCCTGGAGGCAAAGGTGGGCTCCAAGTGTCACTCCTTAGGTGGCTATATTAGTTTGTTTCCTACTGCTGTTGTAACAAATTGACACATGCTTAGTGTCTTAAAATAACCCAGATTTATTACTTTATAGTCTTGGAGGTCAGAAGTCTGGATTGAGCTTCATGGGGCTAAAGTCAAGGTGTTGACGGCTACACTCCTTCTGGAGGCTCTAGGGCAGACCATGTACCTGGACCTTTCCCACTTCTAGAGGCCACACATTCCTTGGCTCATGGTTCCATCCAGCAATGGCATTACTCCAAACTCTGGTTCCATCATCACACCTCCTTCTATAACATTTAGTCCCCTGCTTCCCTCTTTCACTTATAAGGACCTTATGATTGATATAATTGGGACCACTTGGATAATTCAGGATAATATAAATTCAAATTCTTAACCTAATCACATGTGCAAAGTCCCTTCTGCCATTCAAGGTAACATACAGATTCTAGGGATTAGAACATGGACCTCGTTGGGGGGCCATTATTCTGTCTATCACAGTGACCAATGAATACCAGGAGTCTCTCTGGATTGGTGGACCCCCACTTACTGTTGGAACTGGACCACCAGCCTCTATGATGGAAGAAGAGCCAGGGGAACCCAGGCCTAATTATGCTGTGGTTAGAGAGAGGCATAAGAGACCATATCACCAGATCCTCTGTGATGGAGGGCTCTGAGGGAAGGCAGCCTACCCTGTGATGCTGTGACAGAAGTGTTCCATGAGGCAAACATGGAATGTAGCCCCTGCCTTCAGGGCTAGGATTGGTGAGGAACTACCACAGGAAGCCAAGTAGCCCTGTTCATCTGTCGCCATCACTGCTGTGTGTATATGTGTTTGTGTGTATGTTCACTCATCTGTGCCTCTGCAGCAATACTCATGGGAAGGGCCAAGGAACAACTCTTCAAAAAGGCCCTTTCTTTTCTGGTTCTCAGCAAATTAATTACACAAGTGACTAATTTTATCCCTAATCCCATAATTACTTTATTATGTAGCTGATGAGAGGGCCCCGAGCTGTGCCTATGGTGCTACTTTGGCGGCTGGCCCAGCTGGCCTTGTCTGCCAGCATGGAGCTCCACCCTACTTCTGACCTGCGTCCACCATGATGGCAAGGTTGCTCAGTTCTGTGGTCTCTTCCCCCCAGATCCACACACAGGCACAGCTGCCTGGACAGTAAGAGCTCATGATAATAGAATTAAGTCAGTAAGGGACACCTGGGTGGCTGAGCAGTTAAGCGTCTGCCTTCGGCAGGGCATGATCCTGGAGTCCGGGATTGAGTCCCACATTGGGCCCCCTCCAAGGAGCCTGCTTCTCCCTCTGCCTAAGTCTCTGCCTCTCTCTTTCTGTCTCTCATGAATAAATAAATAAATAATCTTTAGAAAAATTTTAAGTCAGTAAGAGTCAAGAGATCTGGGTTCTAGTTTAACTCATTAACTTGCTCCATGACCTTGAGCAAGTCATTTCCCTCTGACTCTTAACTCTGTTGCCTGTAAAATGGGGCCCTTGCCAGTTTTAATACCCCATGATTGCATGAGAGAAGCTGAGAAAGCTTGAGCTTTGAGACTGAGGTACCTTTGGCTACCTGTTGGCGGCATGCTCTGATCTTGGCATTAGAGATAATAGTACCAGCAATAGACATTGTTTATTGAGTGCTTACAGCATAGAAAGCACTGTACCAGGTCCTTTATATTTTTCTCATTCTGTCCTCATGACTATGTGAGGCAGGCTTTACAGAAGGGGAAACTGAAACAGTGATTGGTAGAGTGGCTCACCCTCTGGGAAGTGCTATAACCTACCCTCTTAGCTGCCGATTTCTACCACGTTCTTTTTTTTTTATTTTTTTATTTTTTTTTATTTTTTTAAATTTATTTATGATAGTCACACACAGAGAGAGAGAGGCAGAGACATAGGCAGAGGGAGAAGCAGGCTCCATGTACCGGGAGCCCGACGCAGGATTCGATCCGGGGTCTCCAGGATCACGCCCTGGGCCAAAGGCAGGCGCCAAACCGCTGCGCCACCCAGGGATCCCTACCATGTTCTATATAAACAAATGAAGGGCCATTCAACAGATGTGGTGGAGCTGGGATTTGAATGCAGTTTGCCTGTCCCCGGAGTTCTTGCCTTTCCCATAAGGCCAACCTCCCAGAGTTCGGCTTATAGGGACTATAAGTTAGGCAAGAGTGACTAAACCTCTTGAAAGTTGAATATGTAGACTTGTGTTCAACATGACAAAGTGTAGGAATGGCAAAATAAACCAGAATGACCAGGGAGTTAGATGGCCCAGTGTTGTGTTCTAGCTTTGCCCACTGGTTCACAGTGTGACCCCCAATAGATCCCCACTTATCTCCAGCCTTGGTGTTTGATCTGTGTGACGAGGGGTGGAATTAGAGGGTCTCTGAAGGCCTTCCTGGTGTTGCAGGTCACCTCATCCCAGAAGGTGCTGAGGGGCAGGGGTCAGCCCATGGTGGAGGCCAGTAGGTAGGTAACTTGGCAGCCCTGCTTGTTTCTATTATGGTCACTCCATGAGTATGGAGGCTACTTAGACCATGTCCCACTGAGCATCTGCAGAACAACTTACTTAGGCCATGGAGTTGAAACCAGAGCATGGAGGAGGTCATTTCCAGGATGTTCCTGCTGCTCCTGCAAGGTTACTGCCCTGCCTGAGGTCTTAGCACTCTCAGGGATCTGGGTCTGGCCTATGCCTTGCTCCAAATACTGCACTCGACTCAGCCAGGGACAAGCAGTGGTGGCAAGTTGGCCTGTGGGGGCCTGTAGGGGAGTACCTAGAAGGCTAAGCATAATGAATAATAAAAGCTACTTTATGTTTTCACTGTGCACAATGCACTTTTCTCACAGTATGATATTCATTTAATTCTCTTAAAACTATATGATAAAGGTGCTATGTTCATTCCCACTCAACAGCTGAGGAAATGGACACCCAGAAGGTTAAGAAATTTTCTCCAGATCAAACAGCTAGTGAGGGATAGTGTGGATTTGGGATTCTGACTCTAGAGCGCATGGTCTTGGCCTTTTGTACTAATCTCCCAGGGGCTGAAGAAATAAGCAGGAGTTAGGAGTTAGCTGGTTTTTGAATCCCTACTGTCTGCTTACCATCTGTGTTTCCTGGGGCAAGTTACTTTATCTATCTGAATTTTCATTTCTTTCTCCATAAAATGGGGACATGAATACCTGCCAGTCAGGATGAATTTAAACATTACTAAGATGATGATGCGGGACAGTGTCTAGCATGGTGGTGGTCAGTAAAGTCCTTTCCCCATTTGCCCCCCTCTCTCCTTTCTACTTCCCTCAACATGCCTGAGCATCCTGCCACCCTGGAGTGCTCCCCACACGTGGCTCGTACCTCAGGGCCTTTTCACATGCTGCTCTGCTGCTTTGCTGTCTCTACCTGTTATTCCTTTCTTCACTTCCTTCTGGGCTTCCATCCTTCCCTTTTTCCCGGATGATTCCAGGCAGCGGGGAGGAGTGGGGCCAGATTCTCTTATAGGCCTGTTCTTAGTGATTATGAGAACAGCCCCTGTTTGGGGGCAGAATTCAGGGTAGGAAGCAGGCCCTGAGCACCCTGGAAGTGCATGCCCTTGCTGGAAAGTCCTCCATTTGTGCTCCATGGCTTTGGAAGAGTGTGCATGTGGAGTGTGTTTCTCCTCTTTGGATCACCCCGTTTCTGCATACTTTTCCAGTTCTTCCTATCTCTTCAGCTTTGTCTCTTAGTCTCTTACTCTGTTTTTGGGTTTTATGCCTGGTACTTTCTTTTTTTAATTATTATTATTTTTTTACTGTGGTAAAATACACATAACATAAATTTATTATCTTAACTATTTTTAAGTGTACAGTTCAGCTGCATTGAGTACATTCATGTTGTTGGGCAACCATCACCACATCCATCTCCAGAACTTCTTCCTTGCAAAACTGAAACTCTGTACTCATTAAACAGCAACTCTCCAGCCCCTGGTAACCAGCACTTCACTTTCTGCCTCTGTGAATTTGACTACTGTATGCATCTCCTATAAATGGAATCAAACAGTATGTGTCTCTTTGTGTCTGGTTTATTTATTTAACTGAGCATAATGTCTCGAAGGTCCATCCACGTTCTTGCATGTGTCAGGATTTCCTTCCTTTTTCAGACTGAATAATATTCCATCATATGTGTATGACACATTTTGTTTATCCATTCATCTGTTGTTGGATTCTTGTGTTGCTTCTACTTCTTGGTGGTTGTGAATAACGCTGCTATGAGCACAGATGTACAAGTATCTCTTCAAGACCATGCTTGCAAATCTTTTGGGTATATCCCAGAATTGCTGGATCATGTGGTTAACGCTTTTTTTTTTTTTAAGATTGATTTATTTATTTGAAAGAGAGAGAGAGAGAGTGCATGCACGGGGGGGGGGGGGGGTGCGGGGAGGAAGAATTGAGAGAGAGAGAGGCAGAAGCAGAGGAAGAGAGAGAATCTCAAGCAAGCTCCATGCTCAGTGTGGGGCCCAAAATAGGGCTGGATCTCATGACCCTGAGATCATGACCTGAGCTGAAATCAAGAGTCAGATGCTTAACCCGCTGAGCCACCCAGGCGCCCCTGGTTAGCAGTTTTTTAAGCCACTATTTATTGTGTGCTTACACACTTGACCTGTATTGCCTTATTCAATCCTTATGTCTGCTCTGTATCGTAGTAGAATTGTCCTCCATTTGCAGCTGAGGAATGAAGGCTCAGAGAGGTGAAGACATCTCCCAGATAGGAAGCCTTGGAGCCGGATTCGGTGATGCCCTGCTGCCAGAGTCTGTACTGCCATTATGCTGTACTGCCTCCCAGTGGCCGCCCTCTCCCCACCTGTCACACTTCCTGCCTCTGTTGAGTAGTTTCTCTCATTCACACTCCCTTGGTCACTCTCCTGCCTTGTGTGTGTTTCACTCTCTCCGGAGACTTGATTAAAGGCCCTCTGACTGCTGGGGAGTTTTTTTGAGCTGGGGACCTACAGAGAGAGGCCCGTACTTTGCTTTTTAATCATTGTTCTCTGGATTTACACTCACCTCTCTCCCAGCGGCCTTCGGGATCTCAGCCAGCATACAGCTCATGAACCCCCAGGAGACTGCCCAATGGGGTCAGCTCTGGGTGCAGGGGCACCACAGCCTCCAGAGAGGCAGCGAAGGAAGGCGGAGGGCCCAGCCCCCCAGACTGGGATTCTCCTGGCTCGCTGGTTTCCTAGCAACAATGCAGAGGCAGAAAATTGTATAGAAAGATGGAGAAAGAGAGGCTTCTAAGTGGGTTCCAGTATGCTTGCCTTTTCCTGACCTTCAAAACTGTCAGAGCAAAATATTTCTAAGTTTGGATGATTTTACGGGTTTTCTAAGTTCAAGCCAGACTTAGAATTCACACGCTCATCAGTCATCTTTCTGTTGTCCTTTCTTCTTGATTTTAACTTTATTATGGAAAATTTCAAACAGGCAGAAAAGTGGGGAGAATAGTATAGTGAACCTCTATGAACCCATTGCTCAGTTTTGGTAATTATCAGTACATAGTCATAGCCCAACTATCAATGAACGTGGGAGGCAAAACTTCTTCATTCACAGTACCACCTCAGTAGACCATTAATAGTAGCTACGTGGTTTTAGACAAGTTACATCTCAGTTTCCTCATCTGTAGAATGGGACTACTAGGTCCTGCTTCTCAGAGATCGTTTAGAGCATCGAGTAAAGATAAAGTAGCTGCTTTGTTGCTAGTACTTTAATTATTGCTATTTTTTTTTTATAAAAAAAGGATTTTATTTATTTGAGAGAAAGAGCATGTGTGCGGGAAAGGGGCAGAGAGGGAGGGAGAAGGACAAGCAAACTACATGCTGAGCATAGAGTCCAATGTGGGGCTCACTCTCACCACTCTGAGATCAAGACCTGAGCTGAAATCAGTCTGACGCTTAACTGACTGAGCCACCCAAATGTCTCTATTTTGATATTTTTAATATTAATTCTCTGGTGGGAAGATTCCACGTACGTACTTTAAAAATACAAAAGTGAACTGGAATTGACTAGAATTTAAGGCCGAGGATCCCACTTCTTTTTTATGTCCCAGTCAGCAGATAGAAGCTCATGAAAAGAACAGTGCAACCAAAGCCAGTGCCCCAAATGTGGAGCTGGGAGCAGGCCTAGAGTGGGGGCCACGCAGATCAATTCCATCTCCTCCCCCCACCCTCCCCCCAGCCACACAGGGATGCCATAACCCCTGTGAGAGGAGTTGCCAGCTGCTGCCTGCTCAGTGAGACAGGCCTGAGCTGGAGAGCCCAGAGGTTGAGAGAGTGCAAGGCACAACATCTTGTTGCTAGGAGACCTGAGGAGGCAGCAAGGACCCACTGCCAGAGCTGGGAGGGAATGATGGGCTGGGGTGGAGATGCAGGGCACATGGCCCTAGATGGGCTTTTGTGGGGTTCTGGGCAGGTGATGGGGTATGGCAGCTATGAGCTGAGCTGAAAGGAAGGGCTCTGTAGAATATGGCTCCTTAGAATGTGGGCTCAGGATATCCTGTTCAGTTCTTCTATTTAACTCCTTCTATGTGGAAATCAGACCTGTTCTGAATCCTGTCTGACCACGTGACCTTTGGCAAGTGTTGTGCTGCTATACTTACGGGGCTTCAGTGTTCTCCTCTCCATAATGAATGCAACAACACCCACTTTGAAAGCCATTGTGAGGGTTAGGTGATAGGAGTATAATAAAATGCTAAAGAAAAAAGGCAAACAGAATATAGTGAATATTCACTACCACTTTTAAAAAATATATACAGTTTAAAAAGATCTTATTTATTTATTTGAGAGAGAGACAGCACGAGAGAGAAAGAGATTACGAGCAGAGTGGAGGGGTATAGAGGGAGAAGCAGACTCCTTGCTGAGCAGGGAGCCTGATGCAGGACTCAATCCCGGGACCCTGGGATCATGACCTGAAGGCAGGCACCGACTGAGCCACCCAGGCGCCCTCACTACCATTTTTTAAGATTTAAAAAAAATTATAGTATAGTTGACAGACATTGTGACATTAGTTTCAGGTGTACAGTATAGTGATTCAACGTCTCTGTACCTTATGCTCTGCTCAGAAGTGTAGCTGCTGTCATCAGATGCTATTACAGCATCACTGACTGAATCCCCTACACTGTACCTCTTATTCTCATGACTCTGGTTTCTCCTGTAGATGGGAGATATAGGCTTCCACCTATATCTCCTACCTGCCTTCACCCACTTTGCCCACGCCCCTCCCCTCTGGCAACTATCAGTTTGTTCTCTGTATTTATACATTGGATTCTCCTTTTTGCTTGCTTATTCGTGTTTCTTTTGTAGATTTCACATATGAGTGAAATTATTTGGTATTTGACTTTCTCGGTCTGACTTCTTTCATGTAGCATATACCCTCCCAGTCCATCCATGTTGTCACAAACAGCATGATCTCATCCTTTTTCATGGCAGTATAATATTCCATTGTAGATACATGCCACATCTTCTTTATCCATTTATCTACTGGTGGACACCTGGGTTGCTTCCATATCTGGCTTTTGTAACTAATGTTTTTTTGCAATAAACAGAGGGGTGAATACATCTTTTTGAACTAGTGCTTCCGTCTTCACTGGGTACATACTCAGTCCTGGAATTACTGGATCATATGGTATTTCTATTTTTAATTTTTTTGAGGAACCTCCATACTGTTTTCCACAGTGGCTGCACCAATTTATATTCCCACCAATCGATTTACTACCACTTTTATCTTTATTATAATCTTATTTCCCTTGTTGTAATGAGATGCACTCTCCCTGGATCAGACTCTCTGTTTAGATGAGATTCACAGACAAGGATTCCTGGAGGAGGGGACTTCCACGGTGGACCCCTGTGTCAGGGGTCTGTGGGCGATGGCTGGATGGGGCTCCCAATTAGTGAAACTCTAGGGGGCAACTGGGGAGGGCATGGAAGTTCAAAGCTAGAGAGAGACTTGATAAGAGTGATGGTTGAAGGAGTGGGGGCTCTAATGAGAGACCAGAAAGGGCTTTGAATGGTTTAGAGCAGAGGCTGAGTCAGGTGAGGGTAATAGGCTTTTCTTATTACCTTTCTTATGTAAATCATATTTGTTCTCGCCAATACACACACCAGAAAATCAGCAAGGAAGTAAAACAATATAAGCACAAAAGAAATAATTCCACTGTCACAAAACAACATCTGGGAGCATTATTTTTTGTATAGTTCCTTCCAGTTTTCTTTTTCTTTCTATGCACAAACATACACACACATTTTATCGAAATAGAATCATATGTTACATACTATTTGGTTTTAAAATTTTGTTTTTTTATTTTTTTAAAAAATTTTTATTTATTTATGAATAGTCACACAGAGAGAGAGAGAGAGAGAGAGGCAGAGACACAGGCAGAGGGAGAAGCAGGCTCTATGCACCGGGAGCCCGACGTGGGATTCGATCCCGGGTCTCCAGGATCGCGCTGGGCCAAAGGCAGGCGCTAAACCGCTGCACCACCCAGGGATCCCTGGTTTTAAAATTTTGTATTATGTTGTGAACGTTATTACGTACGATCATATAGATCCACAACACTATATTTTAACAACTGCATGATATTTCAGGATAGTTATGTATCGTTATTTATGTATCATTATTGATATAATGTAGCCACTATTTTTGGACAGTTCCGTAATTTCTAATTCCCACTTCACCTTGGTATACAAGACAAGACTCTTGTATACGCAAAACAAGTGTTCTTATAGCTATATCTTTATGTATATCCATTGTTCCCACAAGATAAATTTGTAGAAGAATTATTTCTGGCTTAAGGTTATGTATGATCTTAAGGCTAGAATGCACTTCTCTAAAGTGCCCTCTAGAAAGATGAAACCAGTTGACAGCTGCATTGATATTGTTCAAGTTTGCCTGACGTACTAGGTGCTCATTGCCGTAATACCCAGACTGCACTGGTGTGGAGGGTGAGAGGCTTACTCAGATAGACTAGGGAGGAGGAGAGGTATCAATAGCTACTCTGAAGGGCCTTTGGCAGGGAGAGGCCCCTGCATGGCCTGGTGGCCTGGTGTAGGCTGTACTGGTGAGAGCTGTGTTGGTCAGGGGAGGCTGGGCTGGGCTATTTATTGGTCTGGCTCCACTCTACTGGCTCCAGCTGGGAAGTCTTGCCCCTGGTGTGATTCTGGGCCCAGCCTGGTGTGATCAGCGTGGTCACCAATCCAAGACATTCATTCTGGAAGCCGCGCAGCCTCTCTGGCCATGCTGACAACCATGTACATTCACATAGTGGGTAGTGATTCATCAGAGCCGGTGGTGGCAGCAGTAGCTCTGACAGTGCAGAACTGCTTTCACCCATCCTGTCACTCGGCCTCTAAAAATAACTCTTGCCTGTTCTGAGTGACCATACCACCAAGTGTCTGGAGGTGTAGTCCCTTGGCTGTGGCTATGGGAAAGAGGATATATGCATTGTGTATCTGTGTCTGTGTTTGTGTTGGGGGTGGGGGCTGGCATCTGGGAGCCTCTTTAGTGGCTGGCATCTGAGCTAGGGGTTTGGGGTGGGGGAACGAGAGGCAGGCAATCTCCTTCTCTTCTACCTTCTCATGGCTGGGGACAATCTGTCTACTCTTTGGGAATGGCAGGGACAGCCCATGGGGGCAGGGGTTGTCTTTCAGGACTGTGTGCTCGCTCTCTGCTGAATGAGGGGAGCAGGCAGGGGAGGGAGACTGCAGAGGCAATATGACAAGGCAGGGGGCAGGCTCTGGAAGGGATACATAGCATTTAGCCCATCAACTATTGAATCCTATGAAATTGCATTTCAAATTTCATCATTTTGGTGGAATTTTTAACATAGAGTTCCTCTATATACAAATACAGCTGATTTCTTTGGTAAACAGAGGCCAAAGAGATGAAACACACTAGTTAATGTCTGAGACAGGACATGGAGCCACATCTTCTGACTCCAGAGGGTAGAGTTACTTTGGAACTGGCCTGGCCTCTAGCCTCTGTGCTGGCAGATCTCACACCTGAGTGTGCATCAGAACCATGAGAGGACCAATTGAAGTGCAAGTTACTTCTCTGATCCTGATTCTGTAGGTCTGGGGTGGGGCCTGAGGATTTGTACACTAAGGCGTCCTCAGATGATGATGCTGTTCCAGGGACCACACTTTGAGAAACACTGCTCTCTGCTTTCCTGCTTACCGATAGGAAGAGGTGAACAGAGGAAAGGGAAGTGGTTATTGGTCTTGCCAGGATTATTGTAATGCTCTCTGGCCCACCACCACCAGGTCCAGGTCTCTCCTACCCTCCATTCACTTACTTCTCATTGAGGACAAATTTATGTTCCTAAATCCCAGCTCTGATCATGTCATGCCTCCACTCAAAGTCTTTTGGATTCTCTGCCATGCGTACCAGAGCCATCCAGAACTGTCTGGAAATGGTGTACATTTGCACTGTCCAATATGGTAACCACTAACCACATGTGTCTATGAATTTTACATTTTTTCTCATTTTAATTAATTTAAATATATATAGTCACATGTGGCTGGTTGCTAGATAGTGCAAGGAACCACTTGGAATACCATTCCATCCGAGGATCTCACTGGTACCATATGTCTTCCAGCCCCAGCCTCAGCCCTTAGCATCCTCAGCTCAGGGTCATTCGAGGCCAGTTTCCTGAGTCTACCCTGTATTCCCCAGCCATGTGCCTTGTTTTGTACTATCTCTTCCATCTAGACTGTCCTTCTGGCCTGTCTGTAATGCTCAGCCCAAATGCAACCTCTGCCTTGAAACCTTTGATAACTGTCCTCCCACAATCTCCTTCTCCTCTGAACTCCAAAACACTCCATCCTTTTCTTACAGCCTTTAGTATTTTTTGCCTTCTATTACATTTGACTGGTGCTGGTGTTTTTGCTAAACTGTGGGCTTTCAGAGAGCATGACTGTTTGCTGGTGAGTTCTCACTGCTTAGCTTGGGTCCCTCCAGGCACACACAGTTGCTCGCTAAATCCCACAAACCTTTGCCCTGGTGCACTGGGGAAACAGAGATGGATAACATGCCCTTCCTGTCCTCAAGTTGCTCATGGGCTCTCACGAGAATCTAATTCATGTCCAGAGAACCACTGAAGCCAATGGTTATTTTGGGCAGGAAGATAAAAGCCACAGAGGGCCGAGTTGGCGAGGGAGTCCAGCAGGAGCCGCATAAGCAGAAGGCTGTGTTTATACACACAGAGGCTTCTCTGCCCAGCCTGGCCTGGTACAAGGAGTGGGAACATCCAGACATCACTGCCTGGCTGCCTTATGAAGTTGGTGATTAACCAGTGATATAGTGACTGGTCTCACCATCTGATCCCTGCATATGAATGGATGAAGAGAAGGTTGCAAAGACTACAGAGAAGTGCCAGCCTCTAGAAGTAAAGTATTGGCTGGGTGGCACCCGGGCTGGGAATATGAGTATAAGACAACACCCACTGTGGTCTGAGCAACTGGCAGCAGGTGAAATTCTGCTTGGCCTAGTGTGGGAGTTTAGAGATCTTGAGAACAGTCCTGGTTGAAATAGAAAGACGGTCAAAAAGAAAAAAGAGAGAAAGAGCTTTCTAGCTTCAGAATCTAGTACTAAGAGTATTCCACATCCTGAAAATCTCTATCATATATTCATCTCTGGGACAAAAACCTTTTTTTAAAAAGAAAACTTTATTGAGGGGCACCAGTTGGTTGAGCGTCTGACTCTTGGTTTCGGCTCAGGTCGGGATCTCGGGGACATGACATGGAACCCTGCGTTAGTCTCCATGCTCAGTGCAGAGTCTACTTCTCTCCCTCCCCCCTGCCCCTCCCCCTGCTCTTTCTCTCTCAAGTAAATAAATCTTTAAAATCTGGCCAGCACCTCCGCGGTATATTTGTGATAAACCAAATGTATGCAGGATTAATGGTGGAAAAGCACAGGCTCTGGAGTCAGCATGCCTGTGATTAAATCCTGCATCCCTCCATCCCGCCTCACCAGCAGTGTGACCTTGGTTTAGTGACTTCACTGCTCTGAGCTTCAGTTTCCTCTCCCTGTAAAATCAAGTGCATATATAACCTCTGCTTTATAGGGCAGTAAGAGATTAAAAACTGAAAATGTACCCAAATTGCTAGGCACGGTGCCAGTATGTAGTGGGGACCCAGCTGCTCTCTGCAATGATAATGGTGATTGATGGTGTCACTGCAGCATCTTCTGGCACATGGGACCCACTTTCCTCCCATTGCCTGTCACTGCACCCAGCCTCTGTACGATAGTCTCCAAGGTCTCTTCTGACTGCAAGGAATCTGTGATGTTCCGATGATGCAGACCTCAGCTGACACCTCAGGCACCTGATAGGAGGCTGGGTGGACAATATCTGCATATCAAGTGGGACTGTGGCGAGATCTTTCAAGTTCAGGCCCCGGGAGTCCTGGGTGAGGGCTGATTTCCCAGGGGCAGTTGGAGTGTGGCGCTCATTAAGAATGTAGCCAAGGTGGTGTCAGGGTCAGCAGAACTCAGCCTCAAGTGTCCTGGTGTCCTGGTGAATTCTTACTCCCAGCCTGACTCTGGGAGGGGAGATGGCCCAAGGGACACACAGCACACATGTATTATGAGCTGGGCCCTCATGGGGAAAAGGATGAAAGTGACCCTTGCCATCAAATTCCCAGCAGACAGGAATTAAGACCCTTCAACACTTCACATGACCCAGGGCTGGAGGGTAGAGTGTGGGAGGGAGAGGCCCAGAGTTTTCCTTCTATCTGGGAGGAATATTGCCAAGAGGAGGAGACCAGGAAGGACTTCCTGGAGGATGCCTGGATGAGTGACCATGGGAAAAGGAGGAGGGGTCTTCCAGGCAGAGGAAAGAAGATGTGCAGAAGGAGAGAGGCAGGGCTGGGCTGCTGTGCCCTGGGAGCCCGGAACCATTCATTTTAACAGAGCTACCCACATAGAGCATGAGGATAAAGCTGAAGAACCAGGTAAGATCATCCTGGGAATGGTCTAGAGAGTCAGGCCAAAGAGTTTGGCTTGCTTTATTAGAGAATGGGGGACCACTGAAGGCTTCTCCACTGAGAAAGCAGAGCAGGATCAGCTCCTGGAGATTTGCTCAGTGGAAACCGGCAGGTCCACATTGGTCCAGACCTGCCTTATTTTTGGCCAAAGATGGCAGCCTAATGTCCAAGCTACTGGAGTGCCTTGGGACCACTGGTGCAGGGGACCATGGGATACCCAGACCTGTGCAGAGGACCGGCTGTGGGTACAGAAGGGGAAGAGGAAGGAGTAGAGGAGGAGAAGGAAGAGGAGGGAAGGGGGAAGGTAAGGCTCTCACCTTTGCCAACCCACAGTCTTGTTGGAGAAACCATAGAGCTTCCGTTGTTCAGACAACTGAACTCTGAATTCAGAAGTGGAGAGCTATATGGTCCAGTAGGCCAGAGGAGGGATAGGCTGGGTAGAACATGGGTGGAGGAGGCAGGGAGGGTGAACTTCCTGGAGGGGAGGCAACCTTTGCAGGCTCTGGAGAGACTGAGGATACTGCAGGGCACGCTCAGCCCTTTGTGGGTATCCTCTCATGTCATTTTCCTAGAGCTCTAAGAAGGGGTGCCAATATCATTCTCATCTACGGAGATGGGAATTGAGGCTCAGAGATGTTAAGGCCTTGCCCAAGGTCACATACCTCCTATACAAATTAATGAACATTCCCTATCCTTGCCTCTGACCCCCCTCCCCAGAGGTAACTTCTGCTCTCGCAATCTTCAGCAACACCACACTAGAGATAGAAAAGCACTTTGTACCGCGTGACCCGCCGTGCAGCTGGGCCATCATTCTTCTCCAGAATATGACCTAATGTGGGAGTGTGTGGCTCCCATGGTCTGGGCTGGAAGGTTCCAGGGGAGGGTCATCCCTGGGGACTCTAGTGCTTTGGGAGCCTTCCTGGAGGAGTCTGAAGGCGAGGAGACGGGGGAGGCTGGAAGGGAGAGGCTCCTGGCAGGTGAGCGCTGCTGCCTGTCTATCCTGCCTGTGCTCTACACCCAGACGCAGCCACCCTGCAGTGCTTTCCAGAGAGCGCCAAGGACCAGTGAGAACAGCCTCAGCAGGCAGAATGTCCCAGGCCTGTGGGTCATGCTGCTCTGGAAAGTTTGGCTCTGGTAGCTTCCTCTAGAGACTGGCCCAGCTCTCAGCTGCCTGGGGCTGCAGCTCAGCCCACCCAGGCCCTGCAGCCCTCTGGGGCCAAAGCCAGATGCCCTGAAACTTTCTTGCCCTGGAATGCCCTCCTTGCCATGACCTTGCATTTAACTTAGCTCAGTTTCGGCATCCCCTTCTCCAGGAAGCCTTTTCTGAGCCCCAGGGGTTGGGTTAGAACTTCAGATTGTCTAAACCTGGGCCGACTAAGGGAAAGTGTCATGTGAGCCAAATATGTAATTTACAATTTTCTCGTTTTTTTTTTTTAATTTAATTTAATTTTTTTTATGATAGTCACACAGAAAGAGAGAGAGAGAGGCAGAGACATAGGCAGAGGGAGAAGCAGGCTCCATGCACCGGGAGCCCGATGTGGGATTCGATCCTGGGTCTCCAGGATCGTGCCCGGGGCCAAAGGAAGGCGCTAAACCGCTGCGCCACCCAGGGATCCCCTACAATTTTCTCGTGACCGCATGAAAAAAAAAACAACAAAAAGAAACCAATGACAGATTCTAAAGATATATTTCATTAACTCAATACATCTAAGATCTTTCAACACAAAAATGACTGAGCTGCATTGTACTCTTTTTAAATTAAATCTTCAATGTCCAGTGTCAACTTTAGACTCATGGTGCACCTCAATTTGCATCCGTCACATTTCAAGTACTCGGTAGCCACATGTAGCCAGCGGCAACATAGTGGTCAGCCCAGCTCTGGAAGCAGAGAGAAGAGCATAAGGATTGATGCTCAGGGTTTGGCATTAGATGGACATGGCAGTCACATCCTGGCTCTGCTATTTATTTGCTGGGTGAACTTTGGGAAGTCATTAACCCCTTTGAGCCTCACTTAACTTTAGCTGTGAAAGGAGTGAATGATTTTGATGTTAGAGAGTTATTGTGAGCATTACACAAATGAATGGTGTCTAGTGTCAAGTATAAAGTAAATGCTCAGAAAATGGTGGCAATTCATCTTACATTGCCCTCTGATGGGCCAGCTTATGTGCTGTTCTTCCCCACGGGACTGACTGTGAGTCCAAGGACAGAGGCTACCCAGTTCCTCTTGCCTTCTCTGAGTCCAGGGCCTGGCTCAGTGTGAACATCTGCTTGCTGAATGAAAGATTAAATCCTTGGGCTAAGAATGCTAGCCACCCACAAACCAAGGGACCCCCACAATGGCTGGGAGTCACGAGACCACAGACTACTTGGGGTGACATTGGCAGAGACCACTGAAGATAAAAGAGGGGGTACGAGGGGCCCTCCTTGCTTGAAGGTTTCATCTCTGCCCCAGCTTTGGGGGGCTGTTGACACTGTGTGCTTTGCCTTCCCAGCCAATGGAGTGAATAACTTCCATCCTTCTCCTGGCTTTTCTTTATCCTGGTGCTTTTACATCAAGTTCCCTTGAGTTAAGATTTAAGAGAAAATAATTTTTCCACCTCCTAGGCAGATCAGAGAGAGAATGAGGGGTCCTGTCCTTCCTCTTTTGCCAGCATTTGCTAACCTCCCATCACGCCAACCCAGTAACAGAAGTGGAGCAGAAGAATTTGTCCCATTTTATATGTAATTTACAATTCTTTTTTTCTTTTTTTGTTTTTACAATTTTTTACAATATAGATGAGAATACAGACTCAGAGAGGTCAAATAATCTGTCCAAGTAACACAGACAGTGGTAGAGCCAGGGCTGGAAGCAGAATTCAGAACTAAGGGAACTGAAAAGGCCCTCTTCATTGGTTCGGCTCATGTTTGTCCACCAGGCCTCCCAGCATCTCTCCACAGGGCTTTCATGAGAGGTGGTTCTGGGTTGGGTTCTATTCCTGTGCCTCAGTTTCTCTGCCTGGGGAATGAAGGCAGCAAAGTAACTGGAGTGTACATTTCAACAGATGACCATAAGGGGCTATGTATTCTTCAGAGCAATCCCCCACAACAGATTTCTCTGGAAAAGGTTATGACAGTGTCAAGTGGAAAGTGGTCCAGAGAGCTAGGGTGACTGAGTAAGTGTAACCTTGGACAAATCACTCACCCCACTCTGGGCCTCAGTCTGCCTATTTATCAAATGGGGATGGTATCTTACAAGATGTGAAGATCACCCATAAAAGTACTTTGCAAACTGGAATGTGCTACTAGAAATATTGGTTAATAATAATCATTGGAAATCTTGACAGTCAAAGAAACCCACCTTTCTGAGTAGTCCCACTGACTTGAAGGGAATTGG
Source organism: Canis lupus baileyi (assembly GCF_048164855.1). Lineage (NCBI taxonomy): Eukaryota > Metazoa > Chordata > Mammalia > Carnivora > Canidae > Canis > Canis lupus. The sequence continues at coordinate 27,030,236 of NC_132863.1, forward strand.
GCCTTTTGAGTATAAATCCAGAATGATGTCTGGGAACATCCCGCCTCTGTCTTTGGAATGTAGCTTGGATTCTTCTGGGAAAGTGAGAGGCTCCATCTAGCTGAAGAGGGTGGGAAAGTAGCTCTGACCAAGGGGAGGAGGGAGAAGGAAGGAAGGGGAGGAGGATCCAGAGAAGCAGAGTGAACTAGAAGGAATGAGGGCTTTGGCCTTGTGGTCTGTCCTGCTGTCAGAAGCCTGAGGCTGGGAAGGTCAGTGAACAGAAGAGGCTCAGAATCAATCTGGAATAAAAATACTGACCAGCAGGGAGTCAAGGATCTCTTGCCAGATGTGCATAGGAAATAGTAAGTTCATCTGGTTAACTCCTAAGTTTTATTGATCCTTTCGCTTATTTATTTGAATAAATATGTAGTAACTGAACTCAAACAAAGCATCCCTAGTGGCAAAGTGACTTGCCCAAGGTCAAGCCCCTGAGGGCCTGGGGAGTTCCTGAGAGGAATCTGGGAAGCTGGAGAATGAAAAGTCCAGAGGGAAGGAGGACATCTGTAAGGAAGTCTGCCCAGCGGGACTCCAGTCCTTCTGTGAATTGGCTCTAGGCTGCTTTGTCCATCTTCCCAGATCCTGTCTGGAGCAAGGGCGTGTTCTCTAGGACTGGGAGGAACTGGCTTCCTTCTGCTCACTCTCTGCCCACTCCTGAGTCTAGTGGACAGCAGGGACAGTGAAAGGACTGGAAGCTATGTCTTGGGAACATCTGGTAAAGGACTTTGTCATGTTTAAGTTGGAGAAGATAAGGCTCAATGTGGGGGTGGAAAAAAGGGACACAGTTGCTATCTTGAGTTCTCTGAAGGGTGTTGGGAAGAAGGCCTGGCCTCATTCTGCAGAGACCCTAAGGGGTGGTATTAGGACATAGGTCATCATGATGGAGTAGCCACCTTGGGTGGGAGAAGTGGAAAGAGGGAGTAGAGGTGGATGTTGGTGAGTTGACACTGAGCAACACAACCCATTGGTGAGGCTGACACTGAGGGAACTGCAGCTTAGGGGATCGGATGGCCTGGCTCGTGTCTGGGCTGTTTCCCAGCTTCCGGCCTCTGTGGTTTCTGCTGCTATGGATTCTGGGGTGCCTAGAACAGTGGCTAGCACACAGTAGGTACTTAGGAATTATTTGAAGAATGAAAAAATCTGTGTATGCCTGGTGGAGGGGAGGGCTGGGGAGTAGGGGTCATGTGGTCTACAAATGTGGACTGTGGGCAGAAATCTTTGGAGATTATGTTGGGAGTTACCTGCTGTCTTCCCTGAGGCTTCCTGCATGAACTGTGACCCCAGAGATGAGTATGTCCAACTCTTTCTTTGACTGAGAACAACTTGCCCAAGACTATTGGCCAAGACAGTGGCAGAGCTGGACCAGATCTCAGGCCCTCTGCCTCCCAGAACCCTCTGCCATTTGAGGTCATTGCCTGTGGACGTAGGGAGTCGGAGCTGTGGTGGTTCAGACCAGCTTTTTGAGTTAAGTGCTGCTGAAGGGCTTTCATTTGGTTTTGATTCATAGCCTCAGTGCCACAGACCCCTTGGCTACCCTTGCCCCACACCTTCCTGGAGCCTACGTGCACACCCAGCTGTAAACAGGCCCATTTCTCAGTTACCCTTAGGGTCATTGCCACCAAAGCACACGTGGGCAAAAGCACAAGTACACACTCAGACACACAGGATCCCAGGGGATGTTGGCACACACCTTCTCCCGGATGGGGGAGAAGCCCCAAGAACCCCCCCCCCCCCCCCCCCCCCGGAGCCTGTGCCCTTCTTGGCTGCTGGGGAGGTGGGGGTATCTGGCTCCGCTCGGTGGGCTGGGAGGCCCACTGAGTCTGAGTCACCCCTTCTGAGTCAGGGATCCTCCCCCTTCTTCTCCCCTCCCCCTTCCCCTGTCCCCGCTGAGCTCTCCAGAGAGGCCTCCCCGCCAGGAGGGCCGAGGCTGGCCCGGCGGGGGTGGGGGCAGCAAGGGCTCCGGAGTTGGCTCCTTGGCCCCACGGCGGTCCCGCAGGGGTCCGGGAACTGCCAGCGGCCGCGCCGGGGAAGAGGTGGTGGCCCGGGAGCCTGAGAGAAAGAGAGCGAGAGAGAAGGAGGAGGAGGAGGAGGAGGAGAGGGAGGCCGGCGGAGAGGAGGCGGAGGCAGGGGCCGGGCCGCCGGAGGGACCAGGCAGGCGCGCGGCGGCCGCCCCTGGGCTGGGCGCGGAGGCCGGGCGGGGGCGGGGGCGGGGGCGGGGGCTGGCCGCGCGTCGGGCGCCAGGCCCGGGGCTGTGGGCACGGTGCCCAGCCCCCGGCGCACGCCGAGCCGAGCCGCCGCCGCTGCTGCAGTCGGCATCCATCAGCGGGCGGGGGTGTCGCGGAACAGGCTGCTCCGCAGAGCCCGCCGCGGCCCCGTGCGCCCGCCCCGCCCCGCGGCCTGCCGGCACCCCCACCCCCCCGCAGGAGCCAACGGGGCGCCCCCCCGCCCAGCCTGCCCGAGATGGGGACCCCCGGCCTCAGGTAGGCACGTGGGGGGGATCAGGTGGCACGGGGGAGGGCGCTGGGGACTCAGGACACGTAGGCCCAGCCTGCAGCCCTGGGGAGGACTGGGGGCGAGCCCGGGAGGAACTGAGTTTGCCGGCTCTTGGCCCCCTGGCCTCGTGGGGGAGATCCGTAGCTGTTCCTCCCCACCTCGTAGGTCTGCAGCCTCCCCAAGGCCTGGAGAGAGAGGTGGGCTGGCTGTGGGCTGGTGGTTACTGTTGGGATGAATGGTTGCTGGGTGCTGGGCTCCCTGGCTGGGCCACTCTGTTCTCTGAGACCGCTCCTGCCTCCTTTGTGGAGGCCAGAGGCTCTCTGGATCTCTGTGTCCAAGCTTCAGATGCTGCAGGCCAGTCAGTCTGTGGTTGGAGACTGGGGTGCTGGGCGGCTCCTGTCCTCTCTCTCATCCGCTGGTTGGAGACCTTTTCCCACCTGGGCTCACTTCCCACCCCATCTCTCCTCCAAGTCACCCAAAGCTGGGTGATGGATAATAGTCCTGGGACCTGTGGGGTTCTGGTTTCCTATTGTTCTGGCCAGAGACTGCCCCCCCCCCCCCCCGCCCTGATTAGAGGGAGAGGACTTGTGGGTCCTAGTTGTGTCTGGCACCTTCATGCTTGGGAGTGTCCAAGGGCCTGAGAAGCAGGGGTCTGGAGGACAGGAATGGGGGGAGGGGGCGGCAAGTGACTACAGCCACCAGGCTAACTTACCAGGGGCTGAGGCCACTGACTAGCAGAGCTACAGCCCCAGGATGGTCCGTGGGGACCTTGACTAGGAAGGAGTTCTGAAGACACTGGTCTCCTTGTTGGCTGCCGGCTGTGGTCCTTGCCACCCTCCCTGCCCCCTACCTCTGAGAATGCATTGGTGGGGGAGAGGCACTACCACGAGTTCCTGCCTGCACTTCTGGATCTGCATATCACCTCCTCTGCAAAGGTGGGAGTGTAAGAGGGCTGGATTTAGGACCTCTTGGGCTGTGTGGGGTCCGGCTGCTCCCTACCTCACAGCATTAGGAGTCTTCCAGAATTAGCGGCAGTTGGGCCAGGTTGAGAGGTGGGGACAGGAATAGTGTCCCCAGAAGCTCCTGGAAGACAGTGCTGCCTGACCTGGACAAGGGTGTGGAGAATAGAGGTGGCTCTGTGCCCGCCTGCCCACCCATTCCTCCAGATGGAGCCTGCGGCAGAGGCAGCCTGTGCCAGCCTCCTCTCTGAGCCACTGTGGCCCAGGGAGGCACTGCCAGCTCTGTGCAGGGATGAAGCTGGCTTCTCCTGGAAGCCTGAGGTCATGCCTGCCAGGCAACCCCTTGCACAGTCCTTGTGGTACGCAGAGCATGGTCCCTTGAGGGCTGCCTCAAGGCAGTCCTGGAGATCCGTGCAGGGGGCAGTGTTGCTATTAACATCCTTCCCTGGCCATATGGCAGTTCCCTGGCCTCAGCTCTGTGAGCTTCATGGAGCTTTCATAGAACCGCATGAGAATGATGCTTGGCCTCATAGCCCTCACTGAGGAAATACTGAAAGCTTGAATGAGGCCTAGAGAGAAAGAATGACTTGTCCAAGGTCACGTAGCAGCTGAGTGGGAGAGCCAACACTAATGCACCCAGGTCTCCTATCCCTGGTTTGAGATTCTTGCAGCCCAAATGCCTGCTTCCCTGTTGCTGTGGCTGTCCCATACACAGGTGTGTGACAGGGGCTGGGCATTATAGCCTGGAGCCTGAGGCTACCCTTGAGGAGTCTCCTAGCCCATGCCCCCAAAATGTGAGGAGGAAAGGTCAGGCTGCCTCACAGATAATGGGCCAAGGCTGAGGCAATGGGCAGCCAATAGCCTTTGACCTTGTTAGTATATGGAGCCAAGAGGATGCTGGATGGCCAGAGATATTCTGGGCCTGAGCCTCCAGAGAAAGTAGATAGGGTCTTTTGACTATACTAGCAAAGATGGGAAGTACCTCTGTGTTAGCTTCAACATGGACTTCTCTGGGGACCTCTCTGGGCTTCTGTGTCTCCATTGATTAAAAGGGGATAATAATCTGTATCTGGAATAATATCAGTGATTGTGCAATCAGGATGAGGGCATTTATTGAGCACTTACTGTGTGCCAGTGCTTTACATTATCTCACGGCCACCCTGTCAGGTATTATCCACTTGTTACAAATGAGAAACTGAAGCTCAGAGAGGTTGTGTCACCTGCCTGAGGTTACATAGCTGGAAAGCATGGGGCTGTCTGCATCCAGAGCCTCTTTCTCTACCATGACATTATACCTGGGGCAGTGTCTGGGAGTACCAGGTTGGTGTCCGGCAGAGCCACAACTAATCAGCCATAACTGATATGCCAGGGCTGATCCCAGTGGAGAGGTCTGTGTTGGATCTGGTGAGACAAAGGTGGTTCTGTGGCTCAAGTGCTCCTCTGGTCCGGAGGGGTAGGGGCAGAGAGGTACTAGCTAGGAGCCCTGAGAGAGAGGTCGCCTTGGCCTTCTGCTTCCAGGCTAGGATCCCGTAGAGGTGGGGCTGCTCTGGCTCCCTGCCCCCATAGGCTCTCTAGGACGACTTATTGGCCTTTTTTTTTTTTTTTTTTTTTTTTACTTATTGGCTTTTAGTCTAGTTAGCCCCCATGCTTACCCACTCCTACCCCTGCTGCATTTGATAGGACCCTAATTACCTGAAAACACAAGGGTGGGGAATGCAGGGCACCAGCTAGTGCTGTGACAAGGAAGCCCTTATAGGGAGGGGGCCTGAATCTGGGTGGATGAGTGGGGGTGAGAGAAGGCTGGCACTGCTTCCTTTGTGGACGGGAGGCTTGTGGATAAGAATAGTAACAGCCAGCATTTATTGAGCACCTATTACATGCCAGGCACTGTGCCTGTACAATTCATACGATCTTCACAAAACCCGATAGTAGGAATTATTCTTCCCATCTTATAGGTCGAGGGAACTGAGGCTTACAGGCAAGGGAAAGACAGTCACTCAGGGTCTTATGGCTAGGTCATGGGGGAGCCCTGATTTCAGTCCAGGCAGTGTGGGCCAGAGCTGTGTTCCTGATGGCCATGCCAGCAGCCCATAGTTTCTTCTCATAGGTTGTACTTGGTTTTGTTCAATTTGAAAAATAGTCTCTGAGTACCTCCTGCAGGCCCCACGTTGCCTCTAAGGAAACATCCCTCTCTTGTCTTCAGAGGTTCACTGTCTAGCTAAAGAGGGACAGACAGGATACAGGGAGGGTAAAGAGCTACTGTTCCATATGTTAAGCATGGATTCCTATTTTGGTGATCAGGGAAGGCTTCCAGGAGACTTTGCACTGGGAACCAAAGGCCCAAGTGGAATTTCAGTGGCAGTGAGAAAAGGCCACCCACTCCCTCAGGTCAGAGGGGAAATAGGAATGCCTTGAAGAAGAGTGGGTGGGTTGATATGTGTGGAACAGATAGGGGGCCGAGGAGCTCTGGGAGGTGACTCAGAAAGCTTGAGTGTGGGTCCTCAGCAAGGCTCTGGAATCCACCAGATCTAAGCTCCATTGCATACCAGCCACGTGCCCTCAGGCACATCACTTAACTGGCCTGAGCTTCAGTTTCCTCATCTGTAAAATATGGATAAACACACCTATCTTGTAGAGGCCTCCTGTGGTTGTTGTTATGTAAAGGACCTAGCACAGTGCTGGCACATCCCAGTAAACATTACTTCTCTCTCCTTTCAGTCTCTGTCAAATGTCAGGCTAAGGTGTTTCTACTTGACAGGAGCTTGGAGGCTCTGAGAACCTTTGTCCATCTTGGGTGTGCACGGGGCATGCATGCACTGGGGCATGACAGAAGTGTTTGGGAAGGTCCCTTTGGCGACTGGAAGAACCCACACGGAGGGGAGGGACTGCAGCCTTGCAGGAGAAACATCAGCCCTGTGGACTTGGAGGGTGAGAGAGGGAGGAAGGTTGACAAGGCACGAAGATGTCCTCTCATGTGGTTGAGGTGGGGCAGGCCACAGGAGTTATGAATTCTGAGTGAGGCCTCATGAGCTTAAGATGTGTCCCTTGAAGGTTGCGTGGCATCTTTGTGCATCTGGCTTTTTCTTTTTTTTTTTTTTTTCTTTGAATAATTTCCTTTGGATGAATCCCCATCAGAGCTTCCTGCATAATAGTGGTAAATTGGGACTAAGTGCCCAACAATAGGAAGATGATTGAGAACGTTTTGGAACATCCAGTGGATAAAATAATATATAGCCATGAACAGCCACATAAATACTCATTCCTGCAGCGTATGGAGCTGTGTACTTGCGAAGCTCCTTTGCATCCTTTATTTACTTCATGTCTGTGTGACAGAGGTGGGACAGGGGTTAGATTCCTCCAGTGCAGTAAAGAGATTCAGGTGAGCTTCTAATCTCCTTGAGGGCAGGGTTCATGTTTTATTCATTGTTCTGGCCTCAGCATGTAGCTCAGTAGCTTGCAGATGCTTGTCCAGTGAAAGAATTGATTGAAGGAACAAAGCCCAGGGGAGTCGGCTTGTCCAAGGTCACCCAGGCTGTAAAACCGAGGAGCTGGTCTCCTCATCCCTACCTGCCACATTCTTCCTCACCCCTGAGGAGCTGCACCTGGAGGAAATAGGGTGGAGGGGTTCCTAGCCAAGGTTGGGATGCACATGACCAGGGCTTACATCTACTTGCTGTCCTTCTGAGCTGCTAGGCTCTGGCAAATTGATCTTTTAAGCCTCACTTACCCCATCTGTAATGTGTACTGCCCAAGAATCTGTTTTTAGGGTTGTTGTCAAGATTAAATGATTTCGGCATGTAAAGCTCTTAGCACCATAACTAGCACACAGTAAAGCACCCGTGAATATTAGCTGTGATGATAATGATATAATAATGTGGAAATATTTCTGATACAATTAATGTTAAATGGAAAAAACCCATAAAATTATGAGCACTCAGATTGAAGTGGTGTAGAAATTAGGTATGACCATAGATAACAGATAGGAAGAGAACAGTCAGAAATGGAATTACAGCAGGTACAATGGAGGTTAATAAGACCGATCAAAACAGATGTTTTAGGGGATCCCTGGGTGGTTCAGCGGTTTAGTGCCTGCCTTCGGCCCAGGGCATGGTCCTGGAGTCCCAGGACCGAGTCCCGGGATCAAGTCTGGGATCGAGTCCAGGATGGAGTCCCACATCAGGCTCCCTGCAGGAAGCCTGCTTCTCCCTCTGCCTATGTCTCTGCCTCTGTCTCTCTGTGTCTCTCATGAATAAATTAAAAAAAAAAACTTAAAGATCTTTTAAAAATACTTTTCCCCCCTTAGTTTTAATTTAAAAGGAAATATGTGAAAAATCCTGAAAATTCAAACGTGTATTCTTCCCTTGTTTCCCCAACCAAAATCCTTCTCTCCAGAAATACCCAATGATAACATTGTGGTGTGTGTCCTTTGGGGTATTTTCTGTGCCTACGTAAGCATACAAACCAGAATGAGACCATAAATTGCATCACTGTTTTACAACTTACATTTTTTTCATTTAACTCTATATTGACATCTTTTCATGTTGGTGTATATAAAATCCATCACAAAATTTTTCACAAGTATGTAATACTTTTATAACTCTCTTTTTTTTTTTTTTAAGATTTTAATGTATTGGACAACCCGGGTGGCTCAGCGGTTTAGCACCTCCTTCAGCCCAGGGTGTGATCCTGGAGACCCAGGATCGAGTCCCCTGTCGGGCTCCCTGCATAGATCCTGCTTCTCCCTCTGCCTGTGTCTCTGCCTCTCTCTCTCTCTCTCTCTTTCTCTGTGTCTCTCATGAGTAAATTAAAAAAAAAATCTTTTTTTTAAGAAAAAGCACAAGCAGGGGGAGGGGTAGAGGGAGAAGCAAACACCCCTCTCACCCCCACTGTGTGGGGTCTGACCTGGGGCTCCATCTCAGGACCCTTGGACCATGACCTGAGTTGAAGGCAGCTGCTTAACTGACTGAGCCAACAAGGTGCCCCAGTCCTAGAATGCGTTTTTAAAGGGACACATCCAGGGTGTCTGGGTGGCTCAGTGGGCTAAGTGTCTGACTCTTGGATTCAGCTCAGGGTCATGATCTCAGGGTCCTGAGATGCAGCGCTGCGTTGGCAGGCTCCCCACTGAGTAGAGTGTCTGCTTGAGATTCTCTCCCTCTGCCCCTCCTCCCACTCACTCATATGCACACTTTCTCTCTCTCTCTCAAATAAATAAATCTGAAGGGTATAAATCCTAGTGAATTTGGCCAAGGTCCTGTTGATGGACATTTAAAGTTGTTCCCAATTTTACTCTATTTTAAATAATTCTGACAATGAACTCTAACAGTTCATTGAACAATTAAAGAAAATGAAATGAGAGAGGGAGTCAGAAACCAAACCCATGAGGGTTGGCCTGGGGAGGTCTGCAGTCTGCAGGTCTGCTGCTCCCCTGCTTCTCAGCAGAGCTGAGGGGGACAAGGACCCTGAGGGGGCTGGCTTGCTTGGAGGAGATCCTATCTCTGTCACCCTTAAAGGGTAAGGATGTCCCAGGAGAACCCCTTCGGTCACTGACCCAGTATGGAGCTGACCTATGAAACTACCAAATTCTCTTTGGATGCTAAAAGCTGCTGCCTGGGTCATGCTGCTGCTCACACCTTGAGTGTTCTTGGACAAGTTCTTTGCCTTCTCTGGACCTCCCTTTGCCTATCTGTGTGGTAGTGACAGCCGTCCTGATGAGAGCCATTGTTGCCACTTATTGAGTGTCTGCTGTATGGCGACGTGGTGTCAGAGTGAGCTTCACATGCATTCTCTCATTTATTTCTCACTAAATGTCTTTGAGGCGTAGGGGGTGTTATTTTCATTTTACATGCTCAAACTGGCTCTCAGTAGGGTTAAGTAACTTGCCCAAGGTCCTCAAGCCAAGATTCAAACTCTGGTCCAAAGCCTGTGTTCATACCTGCTGTTCTGTGTTCCCTCTCACCAGCTGCTGATTGGTGAGGGCCAAGCGAAATGATGATTATAAAAGGATTCTTTAAATTGTAAAGCACCCTACATGTGGGAGGGGTTGCTACTGCTGTTATTATTTCTACATCCAGAGCAACGGTAGCTTTGGTTACATGGTTGACAGCAAGTTGGAGGTTGTGGGATGTAACAGGATTGAGGGGGAAGACCATGGGCCCATCAGCCAGCAGATCTGGGTCCTCATTCTGGCTCTACTTGAACTGACTAGCTTGGTGACCTTGGCCAGCCAAGCTAGCCTGGGGAATAAGCCCATCTGCCCTGTGTGGCCCTTGTGCAGCTCAAATGAGACAAAGCCTGGAAGACAGCCAGCTCGTGTCCTGGCTTTCAGAGGATGCCCCACTATGGGGAGGTCTCTGGCTGCCTCCAAAGTCATCAGTATGGTCCAGAGGTATTTCTCCTTTCTGATGCTGTTGCTCTGCAGTTTTGGGCATGGAATGTGGTCTCCAGCCCACAACTGTACATCAGCCTGTGGCTTTGTGGTAGCACATGAAGCCTTTGGGCAAAAGCCAGTACTGATGGGTAGCAGCCTCTCCACGTTGCTTGGTTTTACTTAACGAGGTGCCCATGGGCACCGCGAGCCTCTGACAAATTGCAATCTCCCCATTGCCCCATAGACCCGAGCAGCAAAATGAATGAATGACTGCAGGCTCAGCTCCCGTGTTGACTCCACTGCCTCTGTCCAGAGCTCCTCGGCCTTGGCCTGGAAGGGTGGCACCAGGCCCCAGAGGCAGCTCTTGCAGCCAGTACCCTCCTCCCTCATGGCAGACAGGCATTTCATTCACGTCCACCCAGAGATTGTCACTCCAGGAAGTGAATGTTCTGTACTGGGGAAATCCCAATGGGAAGTAGCATCGTCTCCAGAGAGGAAGAATAAGTCTTAATAGGGCTTGTTCTCTCTGTTTTTTATTTTGAGTTCTTCTCTTTCTTTTCTGATTCCAAAAGTAATACATGTTCATAGTAGAAAAATTGTGAAACCCGGAGAACCCTTGAAAAAGCCAAAAGGAACGTCTGTAATTCCTTCTCCAAGGGAATGCTATTGTTCACATTCCAGCCTTGAGACTTAATGCTAAAGATGAGAATATCTTTTTTTTTTTTTAGATTTTATTTATTTATTCATGAGAGACACCACCGGGGCTGCCCAAGATGAGAATATCTAATATTGAAAACTAACTATGGGTTTTGACGTGTGTTAAGTGCTTTACAGGCATGGTCTGGTTCAATTTTCACAGTAACCCTGTGAAATAGTCAAGATTATCATCATGAATTTTACAGATCAAGACACTGAGGCCCAGAGAGGTTAAGAGACTTGTTCATGGTCTCATTGTCTCCCATTTTGTCCCTGACCACTAGGCGATACTGCCTTTTCCCAATTTCTCTTCTCCTCCCTCTTCTAATTCATATATCTGCTTAGCATCAAAAAGTGTATCAGTCAGATTCTGGTGGAAAACAGAATTCTACTCAGATGTTTACACCGAAGAGATGTTAATAAAGGTGTGGGCAGGGTTAAGGGAACCCACAGGGGTACCCCACTAAGTAACAGGGACAGAAGCTGTTTCTTCCTTTCCCTTCAGCCCGAATGAGTAGAGGGGGGGGAATAGTATTACCAGAATTCAATGATGGTTGTGTCTGTGCAAGGAGCTGACATAGAGGGGCTCAGCCACCACCAGAACCACAAACAGGGAAATTGGGAGCATGTTCCCCAACTTCTTTCTCCTTCCACCCTTGAACCTCCCATTGGCCAAACCCAACTAGGAGTCAGTAGACAAAGGAGCTCAGTCCAAGGGACAGTCCAAGGGTTCAGCCTCTCACGTCTTTGAACAGGGCATGGAACTGGAGGTGAGAAGGGAGAGAGCCCAGGAGACATGGCTGGAAGGGGATGGAGGAGATGCGCCCCGATTTTACAAAAAAGAAGAAGACTTACCTTAGTAACTGTGATTATTGAAAACATAATTTAAAACAGAAGAGTTTCACTTGCTGCCTGTCATTCTCTTGGCGTTTTGGTGTCTTCCACACCCTGTCCATTTCTCTCTTGTTCTCTTTGTTCCTTCCTTCCATTAGTTCCTACCAGATTCAGAGTTCCCCAGAATGCCTGGGTAAAAGGTGCCAGTGTGCAGGGTTTAGAAGATAGCCTTACTGGCTCAGGAGTCATTATCATGACCACGGACACATGCGGCTCTATGGGCCCTCAAGTTTTTCCGCTGCCGTGCGTTTGCGTGCAAAGACCTGCTTCTGGTATATGTGAGCATCTATAATATACTCTCCCTAAAATATATGACTTCAACATTTATATCACAAAGTTCTTTCTTTCTTTGTAATATCCTTTATCTTCATGGCCCTGCTCTGAAGTGAGAGGGTAGCAGATGAGGAAGCTGATGCTCAGAAGAGGGAAGTGACTTGCCCAAGGCCCATCAGATGGGGGATGGCAGGACTGAAGCAAGACACGGTAGTCCTGATTCTTTCCTGATTCTTTTTTTTTTTTTTTTTTTTTTTTTGAGAGAGGGAGATAGCAAGTGGGAGGGGCAAAGGGAGAGGGAGAGAATCTTAAGCTGGGCATGGAGCTTGACATGGGGCTTAACCTCACGACCCTGAGATCCTGACCTGAGCTGAAATCCAGAGTCAGATATTCAACTGACTGAGCCACCCATGTGCCCCACAGTGGTTCTGATTCTGAATTCCATTCTTCCTAGCATATTTGCCTTTCACTCTTGGGAAATTTTTCCTTAGCCAGCCTCACCCCCTTGGAGAAATTAATCCACCTTGCCACCCCCTCCCCCGAAACGAGGCCCCCAAAATGCCCTGTATAGTGGAATGGACTTTGGAGTCTGGGAGACTTATCACAGCCTTATGACCTTGGGCAAATCAGCATGCCTCTTTGGGCCTGTGTGTCCTCATCAGTAAAATAAGGGTGATATTATCAGGAATTTGGATGGAAAAGTCAAGTGCTTAAGGTCTGATAAGTCATCAGGACAGACTAGCTAGCTGGTAGCCAGAAAGGCTCCTGAGGTGAATGCAGCCCAGGTCTCTGTCCTCAGCTGAGTCGACTTAAAACTTGTCTCATTGATGTTTCATCTGCCTATCCCCCATCACAGATGTGTTTGTCCATTTCTCTGTCTACCTATCCTTCAGACACCAGACCCCCTGGTACTCGCATGCACTAGTATATGATCTCAGGCAAGTTTCCTAACTTCTTAGTGCTCTAATTTCTTCTTTTACAAAAAAAGATAATAAAAGTACTTATTCCGGGTTATTGTGAAGATTAAATGAGTTAATTGACATAAAATGATTAGACTAGTGCTGGGCAAATTGCAGACTCTATGAATGTTAGCTTTGTTGGTATTTATCAAGAATTGTGCTAAGTCCAGGGGATAATGGCAAATGAGACAGATAATGTTTGGTGTTTATGGAGTTTATATTCCAGAGGAATAGAAATAAATAAGTAAAAAGATATAGGTTTCATTTGTGATAGTAACTATGGGGAAAAAAACCCGGCATGGTACTTAATGGGTAGAGTTTCTGTTTAGGTAATGAAAAATGTTGGAAATTGACAGAGGTGACTGTTGCACAAGGTTGTGGTTGTAATTAACATGGGACAGTTACACTTAAAAAATGGTTAAAATGGCCAAAACCAAACCAAACTCCAAACAGAGCATGCTGTCACCAAAAAAAGTAAGGGGAAAGACCCACTTTATTTATTTTTATTTTTTGAATGATTTTGCTTATTTATTTATTTAGAGAGTTCACACAAGCAGGGGGAAGGGCAGAGGGAGAGAAAATCTCAAGCAGACTCTGTGCTGAGCATGGAGCCCAACATGGTGCTCAATCTCATGACCTTTTTTTTTTTTTTTTTAATTTTTATTTATTATTTATGATAGTCACAGAGAGAGAGAGAGAGGCAGAGACACAGGCAGAGGGAGAAGCAGGCTCCATGCACCGGGAGCCCAACGTGGGATTCGATCCCGGGTCTCCAGGATCGCGCCCTGGGCCAAAGGCAGGCGCCAAACCGCTGCGCCACCCAGGGATCCCTCAATCTCATGACCTTGAGGTCACAACCTGAGCCAAAATCAAGAGCCGGACGCTCAACCAACTGATCTACTCAGGCGCCCCAGAAGAAAGACCCACTTTAGACAGTTGGGTCAAGGGGCATGTGGATTGAGGTCTGAAGGGTGAGAGCTGCCATGTCAAGAGATAGGATGAGCCCGTTGTCTACACAGAGGGACCATGAGGGCAAAGCCCCATGGCAGGAGCAAGCCTGATGTGGAGGAGCAGCCAGAAAGCCAGTAAGACAGGCTCACAGTGATAGGGGAGCTGATGCAGTGGCTGTAAGCAGGGATCTTCAACTTTGGTAAGGAGTTTGTGTTTTATTTTGATGATAAGTTACTGAAGGTTTTAAGGAGGGCATCCAAGAAAATGGACAGCATAGAGAATATAGTCAGTGGTATTGTGATAGTGTTGTACAGTGACCAATGATAGCTACACTGGTATGAGCCCAGTAAGGTGTAGATTTGTCCATTCACTATGTGATAACGGAAACCAGTGTAACATTGTGTGTCAACTATACTTGAATTAAAAGAAAGAGAACATCTGATTAGAGTTTTGAAAAAATCCATGTGGTGGGCAGCCCTGGTGGCGCAGTGGTTTAGCGCTGCCTACAACCCAGGGCGTGATCCTGGAGACCCTGGATCGAGTCCCACGTCAGGCTCTCTGCACGTAGCCTGCTTCCCCCTCTGCCTGTGTCTCTGCCTCTCATTCTCTCTCTGTGTCTCTATGAATAAATAAATAAAATCTTTTTAAAAAAATTCATTAAAAAAAAATCTGTGTGGCTATTCTGAAGAGAATAAACCCTAGGGGAGGGCCCAAGGGGCCACAGAGAATCCATGCAGGAGGCTGGGCAGCCATGTGGGCATGGCTTGACAGTGGCTTGGACCTCTGCAGTGGCTGTGGGGATGGAGAAAAAGAACAAATCCAAGGTACTGATGCTGACTCATGCTAACCCTGGCTGTAGGGCCTGATGTATAAATTGGCTGATTCATTTTTAATGAGTTGTTGCAATTACAGGCCAAGTGCATCTTGCATTGCCTGGGCTAGGACATTCTCTCCCAGCAGGCCACACAGATGGAAAGCCATAGTATCCCTGAAGGGTGAGCCAGGGGAGCCAGCCAGTAGTTGAAATGCTAAAGAGCATCAAATGCTGACAGCCTTCTGGACTGGCCTCAGCCAGACCCAGGGCCAGACCCCTTTCCTCCAGACAGTGGTGCTATAGGCCCCGTCAGCATTTACTTCTCTGGCTGACCTTTCTCTCTTTGAATCCTGTGCATTGGATATTCATATGTTAGTGTCATCAATCTGGCCTTGCTGGCCTCTGTCTCTTTCTCCATCTGTCCTGGGCTGGCACTTCTGAACTCCTGGTTCTCAGACCACTCACCACCACGGCCTCTCAGTATTGTTTGTAATTATAGACCCTCTCAGGGATGTTTTATTGGGGACATACCATGTTAAGTGCTCTCTCAGTTTATTTTCCTAGATCTCTACCACCACCCTCCGAGGGAGGGAGGAGTATCTCCACTTTATAGATGAGGTGACTGAGGCTCAGAGCATTGGAGTCACTTGCCCAAGGTCACAAGGTGAGCCAGTGCTAGGGCCAGGCTTTGGGTCTGGGTCTAACTGGCCTGGGTCTGCTCCCTGCCCTAGTACCCCTTTGAGGAGTCTACAAGAGGCCAATGTGTCAAATCCCTCACCCTGGCCCATGGCAGTATTCAGGGATGGGAGTCTTGCCCTTTCTAGAAGAATAACACTGTGATTCTTCCCAGGCTGCCTGCTGCACTCCTGGTTCATTCATTTCTTTCCATTTCCAACCTGTTCCACCTGCCAGACTGTTTGGAGCTCACATTTATAGGCTTCTTGTTCTGGGCTATCAGGATGTCAAGGCCTCCTGTCTGTCCTCTGCACGGCCCTACTTGTTGTTCCCGTCTCTGGACATTTGCCCACAGGGTGACTCAGCTCAAATGCCTTCTCTGCCACACCTAATTTCTCCCTTTATGCGAAATTTAACTCCACCTCACCCCCCACTCCCTATCCTCTAAGCTCTTCTTTGGGTACTCTAGGTCATACTCCTGATCACCAACTCCCCCAGAATCTTCTGGAGGCTAAAATGTACACCGATAAGTCTAAACCACATCCTGCCTGGATGTTTAACCATTTTCTGGGAGAGCATCGTCCTGTGTTTCAGTGAGCTCCAAGGAACCAGCACGTGCTTCCTTCCCCTAGGGCCCCTGCAGTGCCCAGCTGGCTGGTCTGCCCAGTGGACTCCCTCAGTCTCTGCCGGCCTGGGCCTGGGCAGAACTGTGCCCACATGACCGGCTGTGGCAGAAACCAGAACTGGGTTCTTGGCTTGCTTTCTGTGGTCTAGAGAGAGAACTGTACTATTATCTTTGGACTTATGAAATCAAGAAGGATGTCATCATAGGTTTTAAAATAATAATAATAATGTTATTTTTCTTTTAAATTCATAAAAATTTTGGGGGGTGCCTGGGTGGCTCAGTCAGTTAAGCATGTGACTCTTGATTTCAGTTCAAATCATGATGTCAGGGTCATGGGATCAAGCCCCATGTCAGGCTCTGCGCTCAGCGGGGAGTCTGCTAGACTCTCTCCCTCCCCCTCTGCTCCTCCCTGCCATATGTTCTTGCATGTGTGTGTGCACTCTCTCTCTCTCAAAATGAATACATCTTAAAAAAAAATAAATTCATAAAAATTTTAGTTTAAGCAGACTTTACCTACTCATCCTGTCAAACCAAGCCCTGTGCATTGGAAGATTTTATTTTTTAACCTCTAATTGTTTTTGGTCAAGAAATCTCCAAGTATAGTAGAAAAATTGAGAACTACAGTTAAATAGAAGAAAAAAATAATCTGTACTCCTGCCATATAGAAACAACCATAATTAATACTTTGTTGAATGTTCTGTATCCATGGATATGTATTAATCAAAATAGGGTCAGTCTGTATAGGCTGCTGTGTATGGAGCTTTTCATTCAGGTATTTCCATGATCTTTTACATCATCTTTTTTTAACTCTCTAGAAAGGATGAGCCATCATTTCTCTAACCAGGCCCTGGCTGTGGGGTTTGTTAGTGTCTTGTGCCACCTCTTTGGCTTCCAGCCTGGGCCTAAGTGCTTTCTCCTTCCTGTTGGTTCTGTTCAAGTTTGCTTGAGGCAGCAAAGTGCGATGAGAAGAATAATGGCCCCAGCGCTTGAATCTGGGGAGTCAGGAGTCGGGTGGGGAAGAGAGTGGGCAGGAGGGCCCAGGGAAGATGTGTCGGAGGAAACGACTGTCACTCAAGTCTCCTTTCTTTCTGAGTCTCACCTAGAAAAGGAGAGATTGAATTATCTCAAAGACTTCAGTTCCTTTCATATGTGGTGCTGTTAGCACCAGGCATTCCCTGCCAACAGGCTCTGCCAGAGATCTGAGCAGGGGAAGAACCTGGATATTTCTTTAAGATTGCTGTCCTGGCTGTTTGATGCAGGTCTGGGGAAGGTTTGGGGAGTAGGGGTTGAAACCAGACTGAAGCAGGGGGGACAAGCACATGAACCAGAGCCTCTGGGCTGCCTGGGGCTAGGACAGTCATGTGGAATCTGCTTCTCGAAGCAAAAAACCTTCAGATTATTCTGTGGATCCTTTTTTTTTTTTTTTTTTAAGCAAAATTAAGTAGGCATTTATTTTAAGGATTCTTCTTATAGATCTTATCTAGTATAATGGCTGATATCCTCAAGTTCAGGCCTAGAAGAGATCCAGACCCAGGCAGACAAGTCTCACTCTGACCCTGTGAGGCTGTGAGCAACCCTGGAGCTGCTTCTAATGCTTTGTGTCCTGGATGGAGCTGACATTTGGTGTCATACAAGTGACAGAGAGCCTTTATTTATCTATGGCTTTACATTGAACCATAAAATGTAGGGTAATGCCGTGAGTGGAAAGCATTTCTGAGTGGGGATGAGGCCATGTGACTAAAGCCTTCCCTTCCTCCTCATCTTACTTCATAATAGCAGCATCAGTAACAACAAACCCTTTCATTTGTACTACGAGCTCCAGCTTACAGTGTGACCTGTTCAGCACCCTCGAGCCATTGTATGCCTTAGCAGGGTACTCAGGTGCCCTGGCTTTCTAGCCAGTTCCCTTCACTTGGGGCTGGGCTGGGGCCCCCTGGAATGCTGGGAGAGAAACCAAAGGAGATGAGGGAATTGTGGGGTGACGGCTTGGAATATGTCCATAGCGCAAGGTGGAGCCAATGTCCATCTGTCTCTTTGCTCATTGGAGGCCTCTCTTGGTGAATAGGGTTGGAAAGGGACCTGTTGGGTCTAGTCTGGATCTTTCTCATTTAATATAATGGATTTAGAGGGATACTGTAGACTCAGGCTGAGGATTCCTGCCCATTTCTCTGTTCCTTGGATTTTAGCTCCAAATTTTTATTTTATTTTATTTTTTTGAGGATCCACCCTTATGTGGGTCAGGAATAGGTGCTTTTGCCCCCTTGCAAAACAAAACAAAACAAAACAAAACAAAAAACCCAAAACTCCAATTTGTGAGTTATGTGTATTTAAAATTACAGAAATAATTACTAAGCATATAAGTACAAAATGAAGTTCCTTTTCTTCACCCACCCCACTGAACTCCCTCTTTTTCCTCTATCCATTTCTCAATTGTGAACCTGTCTTAACAGTTTGGTCGGTATCCTTTTAGATCTTTCACTACACATGTATAAACACAAAGAGGTATTGTTGAGGTTATTGTTTTATCTTTTTAAAATATAAAACCAGGGACACCTGGGTGGCTCAGTGGTTGAGCATCTGCCTTTGGCTCAGGTTGTGATCCCGGGGTCCTGGGATTGAGTCCCATATCAGACTCACTGTGGGGAGCCTGCTTCTCCCTCTGCCTGTGTCTCTGCCTCTTTCTCTGTGTCTCTCATGAATAACTAAACAAAATCTTAAAAAAAAATAAATATAAAAACGGGACCATGCCGTTCTTTCTCCTTTCTTCTCTTTGTTTATTTCAACAGAATAACTGGGCAGTAGGTACCTGTTTCTCTGAAATCTCATTTCCTGCTCCAGGGGGAAAAGGATAAGAGTAGACTGTCCCAGCGATAATTTCTCTAAGTCCCTTGCTCTTTTGGGTGAGCCCTAGTGAGATGAAGTGACTGCCTTGGTTGTGATAGACCCGGGGCCTGCGTTCAGTTCTCCTGACTTTTACATTACCAGGACTATGTTTGTTTTCAATAGCGTCTTCGTGTCTTATCCCTCTAGATCCATTCTGCCCACATCCCCATGAAAATAGCAGTACAGGCTTGGAGCATGAAGAGCCTTGCTTCGGAGTCAGTGCCTGAAGGGCCTGGAGCCCACCAGGGCTCTTCAGTTTGAGTTTATCCAGCGTTTATTGAGTGGCTACTGTGTGCCAGGTGCTGGGGTTGGAGAGATGGCCTGGCTAGAGGGCCTGCTGGAGGGGGTCACTGACTGTCCTTTGTGTTCCTGGCAGAGTGGGGCTCCCTGGAGAGACTCTCATTGTCCCGAAGAGGGGCCCCTATTCTAGAACTGGGCCAAGAGACTGAGGGAGTCCCTATGGTCACAAGAGTGGGATGGGGGGTGGTCTGTGACTTCAACTGCCGCCATTAACCCCTGACTTCTGCTCTCTGCTCTGTCCCCGCCCCGACTTCCTCTCCCTCACCCCCCTTCTTTGTCCACTTGCGTCCATCTGTCTCTCTCTCTGTGTGTGGTTCCTGTCCCCTTCGCTCTGTTTTGTCACATCATCATTGCCCCTTTCCCTGTCACTTGTTCTCCTTCATGCTAATGCAGGCGTGCTGGTCACCATGACAACAGAGACAGGCCCCGATTCTGAGGTGAAGAAGGCTCAGGAGGAGGCCCCACAGCAGCCTGAGGCCGCTGCCACTGCTGCCGCTACCACTCCTGTGACCCCAGCAGGCCACGGTGGCCACCCAGAGGCCAACTCCAATGAGAAGCACCCGCCGCAGCAGGACACGCGGCCTGCAGAACAGGTGTGCACCTGAGAGCCTGGGAATCCCTCTTCCTGCCCGGCTGTCATCCAGGCCCAGTTCTTTGTGGGGAGGGAAGCTGAAAACTGAGATTTATTACCAACCTGCTACATCCAACCACTGTGCTGGGGACATTGTGTTCACTTTTATATTGAATTCTCCCAAGGCTACAGAGAGTGATGCACACATATAATATAATATATATTATATATATATTTAAATTAAGTTAGTGCTATGCCCATCATGGAGCTTGAACTCACGACCCTGAGTTCAGGAGTCACATGCTCTGCTGACTGAGCTAGCCAGGCACCCGCCCCTAAGAGAATGATATTACTGATATCTCCATTTCATGCTTGGGGAAATAGCAGCTCAGTGGATGAAATGAGCTACCAAAAGTCACGTTGCTCTACAGTGACAGATGGAAGTAAAATATAGATCTGATTCCCCAAACCCAGTTCTTTTAACCTTATTTTCCTACTCCTTAGACCTGTCCATTCTAGCCTGGCAAGCCCAGTATGACCCCAGAGCAAAATTCATCACCCCAAAGGGACAAAGGACTTGCTGAATCATCTAGCTGTTGAATTCACACCCCCTTCATTCATGGCAGGCCGAGAGGGCAAGGACTTGGTCAAGGTCATTGAGAGCATTGGTGGCAGTAAGGACTAGCTGGCAGGGCTCTGCCCTCCTTCCACGAGCTCTCAGCCTCACACTAGACCAGTGACACATGGGTAAGGAGAAGGCCACACAGATGCTCTGATAACTCACTGTAGGGAGCTAGGGCAGCTCCAGTTCTATGGGAACCTGCAGTGGCTGTCCCCCCCAAAGAAGCAGACCCCTTTGAGGAGCCCACCCTGTTGCACACAGGAGCTCTAACTCTCCTCCTGTGCATACCAACCATAGAAGCTGGTCATCCTGGGAGTCTTGGAGGGTGGTGACTCTCATTTTGGGGACCATCTTTGCCTTCTCTACTGCATCCTTGTTGTGTCTCATTTGGATGAAAGGCTGTGGTCTCAAGCTCACTGACCAGACTTTTCCCCATGTTGGACCTACAGAGCCTAGACATGGAAGAGAAAGGCTATGGGGAGGCCGATGGCCTGTCAGAGAGGACCACGCCCAGCAGAGCCCAGAAGTCACCCCAGAAGATTGCCAAGAAGTATAAGAGTGCCATCTGCCGAGTCACTCTGCTTGATGCCTCTGAGTACGAGTGTGAGGTGGAGGTAGGGAGCACCCCCCCCACCATCACCACATGCCTTGTCCCCAGCTAACTGGCCCCAGAGCCAGGGCAGGCTTCTGTGTGCACACAGACTGGGCCAAGCCAGAGAGCATCCATTCTTCATGGAGTCCTGGACCGACTGCAGCATCCTGGAGAGATGACCTGGCTGGCCCTCCTTTGTACAGATGGTGGCACTGAGGCCCAGAGAGGGCTGTTACGATTGCAAATAGAATTAGACGAGGCAGAGGGTTGGTGCCAGGAAAAGGTTTCTCAGGAGGGCTGTACCTTGGCAAGGAGTCACCATCCAAGGACCGATCTCTAGCCCAGTAGGCCTATGGACTGGGCTCTTCAGTCTCACCTAGAAGACACGAGTATTTCAACTAGAATCGTTTTTATGTTTTTATTGGTGGGGGGTGAGGAAGACAGGGATCTTCTCCTATGAATGCCCCTGTCCAGGGCAGCAGGACAGACTGATCACTTGAGGGTTCTGTGGTATGGGTAACCCCTGGGCATAGAGAGGTGGCCCATTGGAAGGACTCCCTCACTCAGGCCATGTAGAAACCCTGTGGTGTGATCCTGTCCCACTGTGAGTAGTGGGGCAGACACCTCCTGTCTGGGGTCAGCCGTCCCGGCCCCACATTTGCTGTCTCCTTTTCCTATATAGTCTAGGACTCCCACCCTAATTCTGAGCCCTCACTCATCCCCTTAGAGGGTCCACCCCAGTCTAGGCACCAGTCCTGGCCCTCTCCATGCGTATGAAAGAGGCCAGAGGGTGGCCTTACCTGAAAGTTACAGGAACCACCTCCCTTTCTCTCTGGTGCCCTCTGGTCCTAAGGGATATGACTTATTTCTGGGCCCTGGTGGGCTGGGTCCCTCTTCTCTTCAGGGTTGTTTTTTGTTTTTGTTTCTTTGGGGTTTTTTTAGTGCTTATCGCTTCCATAGGAGGATTTCAAGGTGAACATTTTGCCTACTCCTAGGCAACAGAAAGGAATATTATCTACCTGTTCTCTCCTACCCACACCAGCCACAAGATGCTGTTTCAGCTTGCTCCAAGAGCACAGAGAGTTTGGCTGAGGCCAGGTCCATTCTCTCTGAAGGATTCTTCCAGACTCACGAACCCCTTGACTTCCCGTACTTCCATAGTCAGGCCAGGTTCCAGTCCCTGGTGACCTAGCCAGGCCTTGTAGGAATCTCACACTCTCTCTGGAGTCCCCTCTCTCTTTGGACAGTGACTGCTTCACATTCTCCCAGCCTTTGGTCCCTTTACTGTTGCTCATTTTCAAACCTGTGGGGTTGAAGTACCCAGCCAGGCTCTGTGCTTCGTCCTTCTGAATCCAGAGGCCCAGATGGTGGTTCAGAGAGGTACTGAGCCTGGCTGTCTGAGAGTGGTGGGAGAAGGTGGCCCTAATAGTGCTGTATCCCGCTGAGGCTGATGTAGGCCCCAGGAGCCCCTATAACAGCCTTACTTGCTGTCCAGGTAAGGGGTGGCACTCCAGGCTGGGCTGCCCTGGATTTCACTCAGACTCAGTGGAAGGGGAGAGCCAGGGAAGGAGAGTCACGCTGTGATCCCGAGTCTTAGGCCCTCCCCTCCTCCCCTGCCCACATCCTTCCTATTTCAGGTGGCTTCTCTGCCTCTTACACCCAAAGCTTAGACTTGGTTTTCTGCTCCTTTGGTCAAAGTTAACCTCCTTCTCTTAATCTGTGTAAAGGAGGGGGAATTGGTCAGCCCCCCTCCTCACTCCCCAAAGCATTTCGAAGGGTCTAGGAGGACCCTAGGAGGGTTTGGAAGAAGGCAATTGGTGAGCTGGGTGTTAGTGTCTCCCAGGATCTGGCAGGACTTGGAGAGCAGGGCAAGGTGGGTGGCAGGAGGAGTGCTGAGATCCTCTTGAGATGCTGGAAGACTCTGGGGGGTTTCAAGTAGTCCTGGTAGAGCCCCCACCCCCACCCCCACCCCCACCGTGTGGTGTGTCCCAGCCTCACAGCAGCTCTGCTCTCCTCTTCAGAAACATGGCCGGGGCCAGGTGCTGTTTGACCTTGTCTGTGAGCACCTCAATCTTCTGGAGAAGGACTACTTCGGCCTGACTTTCTGTGATGCTGACAGCCAGAAGGTATCTGTGCTGGGGAGCGGAGTTGGCATGGGAGGGCCACTGTGGGGGAGACCTCTTCTCATAGGCCCCCCCAGTCCTGACCACATCCCATGCCATCCATCCATCCTCAGACCCTTGTTAAGTGCCTTTTACCCCTTCTAGGAGTAGGTTTGCATATCCCCCCACCTCAGCCCACCCTATCTGTCTCAGTTCTCTGCCTCCACCCCTCCCACCTCATCCTTTCTTGGGGACCTGCAAGTCACCCCTCAGATGGGTATCTGGAGAGCCATGGCCTGGCTTCCTGGGGGAACAGAGGCACTTCCTACAGCACCCCATTTCCACCCTTGGGAGGCTCCTGTCTGGGTTTCCTCCTTCTCACTGGTCCCACTATGGCGGCCCACCCTACTGCCTAGGGCAGTGCCAGCCCCAGGTCCAGGAGCCCAAACCCTGTGGCAAATCCGGGCCTCATCCCCACATCTCCCTGTTCCAATGGGCCCAGACAGCTCAGCCCAAGAAGGGTGTTCTGTGCCAGGGGCTGTTGACAGGCCATTTCAGGATGTCTCTCTGTCTCCTAGCCCTCTCTGGCCCTCTCCTCCATCTTCCCTCTAAAGCACCCTGTCTTCTCTTTCAGAACTGGCTGGACCCCTCCAAGGAAATCAAGAAGCAGATCCGGAGTGAGTGGCCTGTTGTGGTTAGGAATTCTGTAGAAGGGAGGGTGGGGGCTCCTGGCTGCATGTGCTGTTCCCTCTTCCTTGGGGAAGTGCATTCAGACCCATGAGTTCATTCGCTGTGCACAGCAGATTTTGGGGGAAGGCAGGGCGTTGTCTTATAAATGGAAGCCTGAAGCAGGGACAAGAGAAATGACCATCTAGCATCACATAGCAGGTTAGCAGGGGAATCACAGATGCATCTGGGATGACAGCTCTAGAAGGAACTAATCACAAGGGGACAAATTGATGGCCTGAAAACAGCCTCCCTCCTGTCCAAGGCAGGTATAGACGCCTGTGACAGGTGATCCTTGACTCAGCTCAGAATCCTCATCCATGCAGCACTGCAGACCACTGCCAGCTGATAGGGAGTTGACGTGTTAGGGAAGAGCAAGGCCTGGCCTGGTCTGGGCCATCTTCTGTGTTTAATGGTGGGTGGCTGAGGCCTAGAGAGAGGCAGATGCTTACCTAAAGTCACAGAGTAAACTATTGGCCAAGCCAGGTCTAAAGCCCTGGCCTCCCAACACCATCCTGCTCTCTTCAAGGCCTGGGGTGAAGAGACAACCTGTCTTTTCTGGCCCAGAGAGGAAAGGCATATTGTGAGGGGTGGAGCAGCCTTCCAATGGCAGAAGGGGGGAGGTAGGTGGCCTCAGCCAGGGGCCATACAGTGGGTGGAGACCTGGTGCCTAGAGGCAGAGATGCCTCCACTGGGAGCCCCTCCCCCTTGGCTGTGTTTGGACTCCCTGGTCCCTGGGGCTGGGAAGCAGAGCCTGTTGCCATGACAGCAGGCAGCTGGGCCCAGGGATGCCAGCTGACTCTCCGGGAGGGGCAGGAGGGATTCTTCCTGTAGGCTCCTGTCAGTTGAAGACAAAGAGGCAGGCACGCAGACGGAGCCTGCTCCTCTGGGGCTGACAGGGCCCTAGGCCTGGGCTTTGGGCTGTCCCTAGGAGTCCTGGCCCAGCTGGGAGGCCTGCCTCTCATGCCTGAAAGAATTGGAACACATACAGACAGCCGAGTGTGTGGTTTGAGGAGGACGGGAAGCTTAGAACGGAGAAGCAGATAACAGGATCCTTGGAGCTCGGCATCTTTCCCCAGAGCGGGGAGTCGGTCCCCCATCTCGGCAGCCCTGGCCAGCGCAGCCCAGGCGGGGGTGAATGGTTGCCACTGGTGGCCACCTCAGGTCATGGAGGAGAGGTCCTGCCTCCTTCAGTAGAGCCACAGTCTCCATCCCTACCCCTGGAACTTCTGCCCATTCATCTTTGTTCTGCCTTCTGGAGCCCCCATGAAACAATTTTTTTTAAGATTTTATTTTTAAGTAATCTCTATACCCAACATGGGGCTCAAACCCACAACCCCGAGATCCAGCATCACATGTTTCACTGACTGAGCTAGCCATGCACCCACCAATTTTTGTTCTTTTCTTTGTGACAACTCCTCAGCTTCCTGAAGGGGAGGGCATCATGAGTCCTTGTGTCCTGGGCTTCAGAGCTGGCTATATGTCCTCCCAAATCTCTGTGCCTGTCAATGAGGGCATGGTGGGGGGTGGGGGGGGCACCTCTCTGGGCTCCTGCTTTTCCTTGGCAAGTGGATTAGTGATTCATGCCTCACAAGGCAGGGTGCCAGTTATATGTGGACAGCGCCCAGCACATAGTAGGTGCTTCCCTGACATAGTCTGGTGTGTTGGTTGAAAGATACGGGAGTCAGACTGCCTGGATTTGAATCTTGACTCCAACACTACTTACCTTTAGGGTTGTTGTACAGAGTAAATGAGCTCTTATGTGCCCCACACCTGGAATGGTGCCTGCACATAGCAGCACCCAGTATATATTATCTATTATTACTATTACCATTATTATTATTATTATTACTACTACTACTTCTACTACCACTATGATGACTACTACTACTATTATTCCTGAGACAGGGTTGCTCTCTTGGTGGCTGCTTTTTCTAAGTCAGCTGTGGTCAGGAGCTTGGCTTCTGGGGTCTGATGACCAGAGGTTACATCCCTGTTCTCCACTACTGATTAGCTAGCTCAGTGATCCCAGGAGGGGGCTTACCCCCTCAGAATCTTCATCTATAAAAAGAAAACTAGCTCAGGATCGCTATGAAAATCAAACTCCTATATGTGTACATATAGTTCTTAAAAGTGAAGTGACCAGCACTTAGTAAGTGCTGGAGACATTACAGCTGTATGGGGAAGGTGACGATGACCACAGGGACAAGTGACAGCATGGCCTCCAGCCTTAGTGACCATGCTCTTCCCAGGCTGGCCCTTGCTTTCTCACATTGTCAGGGGCCTTTTCAGAGCCTCAGAGGTGGTCTAGATTGTTCTAGATTGGAGCCTTTCCCTAAGTCCTCCTCTCTCTTGTGTGGTCATCCCTTCTCTTGGCTTGCAGAGCCTATTTCCAGCTAAAGCCTCAGCCTTTATCTCTATCTGTACCTATATGTGTACTATGAATTGCTTGTATCTCAGTATGGAGGTTAACATTTATCCCTGTGAAATCCCTTTGCTGCTTTCCATTCATTACGTTTGCCTTTTAGGTCCTGCCTAGAACCCCATTCTGCCATCAGAGATGGAGCCGACCCAGCAGAGGGCAAAATCTTACAAAGAGTGTCCCTAAGAACAATAATCTGGCAGGATGCCCTATGAGAAATGGACACAGCAGGTTAAATAAGTTTGGGAAACCCTTAAATGCACATGCAATTTACAATGGCTCTGAGAAGTCCAAAGCTAGGGAGCCCATATATTTATCCATTTATTTTAAGATTTATTTATTTAAGAGTAGGGAGAGGCAGAGGGGGAGAGAGAATCTCAAGCAGACTCAGCACAGAGCCTGAGCATGGAGCCTAACTTGGGGCTCAATCCTGAGGCCCGAGACCATGACCTGAGCCGAAACCAAAACCCTGACACTCAACTGACTGAGCCACCCAGGTGCCCCTGGAAGCCCATTTAATGTGACCTGTTTTCTTACCATGAATGTCCTGTAGCATAGACTTTGGTGTGGAGGAGGGAGCACAGGCTTCAGAGCCAGGAGGCTGGGGTCTGTACCCCAGCATTGCTGCTTCCTAGCTGAGTGATCTTGGGCTGGCCACTTTACAGCCTGGGCCCCAGTGTTCTCATTTGCAAAATGGGGATAGTCATCGGACTCACTCATAGGATTGTTGCAAGGTTTACTGAAGCGTTGTTTGTGATCACCAGTAGACCTGGCATGCACCATTGGTTTTCTTTCTTTCCACCTTCTTTCCCACTGCTAGGTCACAAGTCTTTCAACTTGGGCCTTATTCTTCTCATCTTTCAAGTGGGAATAGTAGTCCAGGTTTTCTGACTGGATTGTCCCAAAATTATAGATATGAGAAAACTTTGAGAAATTGCCTGTGGGATGGTGCATCTGGGCTACCCACTGGGGGGATGGGGCCTCTCTGATTGTTCTCTTTCTTCTCCTCTCAGGCAGCCCCTGGAATTTTGCCTTCACAGTCAAGTTCTACCCCCCTGACCCTGCCCAGCTGACAGAAGATATCACAAGGTAAGGGCTGTGGAGGGGTGGGGTGGGCATTCTAGCCACATGACTAGGAATGAGGGCACCTGGTGCTGGTAGGCATGTGGACAGTAAATGATGGCAGTTGCAAAGTCAGATACCCAGTGAGGCCAGATAGCATCACCAAAGGATGCTGACTCTGTGCGAGAGGAAGTGATTCAAACACAAGTGGTCAGTCACAGCAGACCATCCACTTTAGAGGGGGAGGCATCCCAGGCAGCATCAGGATCCATGTCATTGATTGACATTGAAATTCAAGGGGACATGTGCCATCTCAAACAATTGCTGTTCAGCTCCAGCCATCCCTGCCACATGGGAACAGGGCCCCGTTGTTGAGGTGGAGCTAGATATTTGAGATGGAGCTAGATATTTAAGAGTAAAATCCACAGTTTTAAAATATTGGGACTAATTCAAACTTTTTAAAAACATGGTGGAGGCCATCTCTGGATGGGACAACCCAAACATGTCCGAAGGCTGATGTTCTGAGTGGACCACCATTTTTGACTTTGGGGATAATGAGGGAATAGAGCGTAGATGCCTTTGCATGTAGGAATTTGGTCCCATATGCTGCCCTATGTACCTGTCAGGCATGTGACATCCCTGCCCCATGGAGGCAAGTCTGGGATGAACCATCTCATTGTGCCTCAAGGCCAGTAAATAATGTGGCCTGGAAGGAGGGGCAAAGCATTTTTCTTCAGAATGAGAACTTCTGTGGGTCTCATCCTGCCTTTGGAATCAGAACAGGGAGAGGCCCTTCTCTTTATCTAAGCCCCTTCCAAAGGGATAGTCTCACTTCATGATATCCGGGGGCTGTGTCATCCATGTGCTGAGCCCGGCATTTCACCAACAATAAAATGTGGGCATGGAGTTATTCCTACAGTAGGGGAGGGGCTCCTAAGCCAACCTCCCTCTCCCATTGGGTCCCTCCTGAATGTTGGCTGCCTGTTTGCCAAGCAACGGGCCACAGGCACAATGCCAGCTGGCCTTGGGGGATAATATGGATGTCCCTGGGATAGACCTGAAACCTTGGCCTCATTAGCCCTGCTCTAACCCCTAAGGTCATCTTGGGTTCAAGATTCAGCAACAGGGTCTCAACTTCATTTCCAAGAGGACTGAGAGCTATAGAACCAGCTCAGTCTCCAGTCTTACCCACGGTATTTCTTCTCTTTGTACCAGATCCTGGGTATTGAGCTTCTAGGGACACCAGGAGGGAAATTAGCCCGGCTTAGCATGGGTGACCTCAGGGAATGGGGTGGTAGTAGCAGCTGATTTAGTCAAAAATATTCAGGCCTGAAATAAACTGGTCAGAGTGACAAATTGATTGAAATGAAATATTGGTCAGAGTGTTTGGCAGTGATCTTCAAATTTTTAGACTTGAACAAAATGCCCTTAAGCCCACTCTTAATGCCTGTGATGTTTGAGCTGCTACTGATGCTGAGCCTAGGCCTTGGCCCTGAATATGCACTGAGGCCACATATACTTTTTGCGAGAGTTTTGTGCCATGGAGCAGTAAAAATTATACTGAGTAAAAACCACTTAAAAGGAAAAGAAATAGGCAATTGAAAACAATGATGAAACATGGCAAAATGGGCAAGGACACATCCTTGGCTAAGAACGAACTGAAACTTTTTTTTTTTAATGCAATTAATTGAAAAAGCAATAAAAATAGTTTAAAATGAATCTAAAAATTGTAAAAGTGTGCATAAAGTTATAAAAAAATCATATCCTTGTGGTTGGAAATGTTTCTTTTAAAGCAATTTGTTTTTAGACGATTCACTTAGAGCTGGAGGCAAAGTAAAGTTTTGAGAAAACATTGGTAAACAGGTTTGTCCTGGCTGTAGAATGCAGTACAGAAGTTAAAATGAATGAGATCAGGTGGTTTGTGCTGATCTGGGAAAGACACTAGGCACATAGATGGGTGTGAAAAAGCAAGCTGTAGAGTCAGATGTATCATTTGATACTGTGTACATGTTAAAACCCATGAATCAAAACACATACATTTCTGTATATCCATGAGGGAGAAAGGTCTAGAACACCACACGGATAATAGGGGTGACCTCTGGGGGAGGGGATTAGGGCTGAGGATGGACATCAAGAGGAAGTTTAGAATTATCTCTAGAGTTTACATTTGTTCTACAGTAAGAATATAATTAATTGTATGATTAAAAATATATAATATTTTTTAAAACTGGCCAGCAAAATAGTCCTATTTAGCTTGAAAATGAGTTAGAAATTTAAAATATTCCCACAGTAGGAAAAAAAATTCCTCAAAGTTAGAAGTTAACAAAATGCTTAAAGCCACATGAAATGGGACAAAACCATCTTTTAGGACACACTTACATTATCAAACGCCTGAAATGCCAGTGTCTAGGAAGGTTCCTAATTCTACCGAGCTAGGTGTTGATCAGTTTGGTTCTGATGGGTGGGTGGGCAGTGGTGCTGAGGGCATCTAGGGAGGGAGGGGGGCCCGTGCCCATGGCCACTCTCCCCTGTTTCCAGATACTACCTGTGCCTGCAGCTGCGGGCAGACATCATCACGGGCCGGCTGCCCTGCTCCTTCGTCACACATGCCCTGCTAGGCTCCTATGCTGTGCAGGCCGAGCTGGGCGACTATGACGCTGAGGAGCACATAGGCAACTATGTCAGTGAGCTCCGCTTCGCCCCCAACCAGACCCGGGAGCTGGAGGAGAGGATCATGGAGCTGCACAAGACATACAGGTTTGGGCCTGCGCCCAGGGTCTCCCCTGGCTTCTCAGCTATTGGCTAGGGCCCCAGGTGCTGTGCTCTAAGTCCCTCACCTGGCTTTGCCCTCGACTGGAGGTGCATCTGAGAGTAAATCATCTCATCCCACTGCATCTATATCCAGTGGGAATGGTAGTAATTATCTGTGTGACCTTAAATGACCGCAGGTTCTTAAGCTCCTGTATGGGTGTAATAATTCCCTGCCCTTGGACTCTGAGGATCAGTTTTTTTATCTGCCAACTGGAGAGAATCATCACTATCATGTGCCCCTGGGGAAGTATCCTGATGTCTTGGTCTTGGTGTAAAGTTCAAAAGCTTGCGCTCTGAAGCCGGACTGCCCAGGTTCACATTCTTGGCTCTGCCACTTTCTACCCAGGGAATCTGGGCAGGTCATTTCACTTCCAGGTGCTTGAATTTCCTCATCTGTTCAGTGTGGGTACTAATAGAACCTGCCTTGTAGTGCTGTTGGGGGCTACATGGCACATAATACAGACAACATGTATTCGTTGTTGCTCTGTGATCTTAGGGGTTGGATAGTTGATTGCACAACACAAAGCACCTTATTCTAGGAGTTAGAAATTGACTAACCTGATGGGTCACTGTAGGGCTTGTGATTTAACTTATCAGTCCCAATTTTCACTTGGATATGTACGGCTTTAGGTTATTCATGTGACTCATGGTTGGTATTTAGGGCAGGAGAATTCATTGTGCAGGATGTTTGGCATCCCTGGGTGCCAGGCACTAAATGCCAGTACACACCCTTGCAGTCATCATAACAACCGCCGAGATGCCCCCTCCCCCATTCATTCCCAAATGCTGCTGTAAGGTCGGTACCACCCCTGAGGGGAGCCCCTGGAACTAAATGGTCTCAAGGATCCCTTCAGTTTGGAAGTGCTTTGGGCTCCAAGGCCAGGGTTGTTATGGGAACTCAATGTGATAAATGACATGAAGTGCATCGTAAACTGTAAAGTACTGTGAATGTGGGAGGGAGCATGGTGAAATTCTCTCATTGCTAATGAGGATAGGAGGCCCAAGGAGGGTTGTGTCCTGGGGGCTGCATCTGGAGAGGAGGCCGAGGGCCAGATGTAGAGGGATTGTGTATGGGGGTGGGGAAGAGAGCCTGCTGGAGTGTGATGGATTGCTAGGTTCCGAGTCGCAAGTGTCTCTCTCAGAGACTTGCATACCACCTCTGACTGGTTAGTAGTGACTGTGTTGAGCGGGATACTGAAACCATACAACTGGTTAGCAGTGTCAGCCCGAGCTTGGGAGTAGGGGGTGAAGGCCTGCCTGCCGTCTGTCACCCCGGTTGTAGGTAGCAAGATATGTTAGGTATTTGCATGAATCCTAATAATTCAGAGAAAGAAGCTCATATATGGGCTGGAGAAATGCTAATGGCCATCCCTTTAGCTTTGACAGCACTTTTAACTGAAAGCCCTTGGACATCTAGTGTCCAGGTGTCTCCCAGGGCAGCTCACTGAGGCACACAGAGCAGAGCACACTGAAGCCCCAGGGATACGTAAGTGAAGTGGTTGGGAAGGAGCACACACTGGAGCCACATTGTCTGGATTCAAGTCCCGACTTTGCTACAAAGGCAAATTATTCAGCCTCTCTGTGCTGGTTTCTCTATAAAGTGGGAATAATGATAACCCCCTACCTTACAGAGGATTCAGTGAATTCATGCACGTGAGGTGTTTGGAACAATGACCAGCACATGGTGTTCACTAAACAGTAGCTATGGCTAAATGGAAGATGTACAGTTTCCTGGCAGCCAAGGCAAAGAAGGAACTTGATGATTATATAACCCTCCTGTCAGAAAGGACAATGTGCACCTGCTCCTCAGGCAGGATTAAGTGGTTTCTGATACAAGATTCTGAGAGAAATCTCTTACGTGGGTACTAATTTAGGAGCCCCTGGGTGATTATAATGAACAATGGCTTCGCAGTCATGGAGAAGCAGAATTTATGGCTCATGTTTAAATCCATGGTAGAATGAAGCAGAAATTCTAACTCTCGGCTCATCCCTTGAATACTTGCTGGAGAAGACAAGATTGGACCTGAGCTTTGGCAACAGGAGGGGGTTGGGTAGACTGAAGCAAGGGCTGAGAACAGAGGGGAGGGACTCGATGAGGCCTAGCCACATGCACACTCTAGAACATTGCTGTCCTAGAATTACAGGTTCTGATCATGGCAACCTTCAATCAGCAAGACTTAGGCCAGGGCCTTTTCCATGGCTACCTGTGATCATGTTCTTTCCCTTAGGGGCATGACTCCGGGAGAAGCAGAAATCCACTTCTTAGAGAACGCCAAAAAGCTTTCCATGTATGGAGTAGACCTGCACCATGCCAAGGTACTGGTGGGTCCCAGGGTCCGCCTAGCACCTATGTGTGTCCCTGGTGCTTCTAGAAGGCTTGTGCTAGACTCTGTTCCCTCCAACCTGAAGCCTTTTATATTCTTACTTCTCTTTCCTCAAAATTCCATAACCCTTTATTTTCCCATAATCTTTTAACTTTTCTATATCCATATTGTATTATGAACGTATTTGTACCACTACTAGATTGGGAGCATTATGAGAGAAAGACATAGGCTTTCTTTTATTGTTTACCATGATGTAATTTTATTTATTTAGTTAGTAAGCTAAGGTTTTTTTATGTGTTCAAATTCAATTAATTAATATATAGTGTATTATTAGTTTCAGATGTAGAGTTCAGTGATTCATCAATCTTACATAATACCCAGTGCTCATTACTTAGTGCCCATCACCCAGTTACCCCATCTTACTACCCACCTCCCCTCCAGCAACCCTCTGTTTGTTTCCGATGATTAAGCATCTCTCATGGTTTGTCTCCCTCTCTGACTCTGTCTTGTTTTACCTTTCCCTCCCTTCCTCTATGATCCTGTTTGTTTCTTAAATTCAGCATATGAATGAGATCATTTGGTAATTGTCTTTTTCTGATTGCCTTATTTCACTTAGCATACATAATACCCTCTAATTCCATCCATGTCATTCCAAAGGGCAAGATTGCCTTTTTTTTACGCTGAGTAGTATTCCATTGTATGTGTGTGTATATGTGTGTGTGTGTGTGTGTGTGTGTGTGTATGCATACATACACACCACATCTTCTTTATCCATTCATCAAGACATAGGCTTTCATTTATTTCTGTATCCTTAGCACATAGCACATGGCCAAGCACCACATCGGTGCCACTAAATGTCGGTGAATCAAAGATTGAGTGATTGACAGAGAGAATGATCAGACCTAGGAATTGAGTGAATGAATGAATGACTATGTGAGATTGGCCCAGGGGCTCCCCAGCCTGCAGGCTCAGACCCTGATCCTGAGGGCTCATCAGGGAGGGGTTTCAGGCTGTATGGCATGCATGGACCCTGGCCTGCCATTCCATGGTATCTTCTCATGCAGGACTCTGAGGGCATCGACATCATGTTGGGAGTCTGTGCCAATGGCCTGCTCATCTACCGGGACCGGCTGAGAATCAACCGTTTTGCCTGGCCCAAGATTCTCAAGATCTCCTATAAGAGGAGTAACTTTTATATCAAGATCCGCCCTGGGGAGGTGAGCTTGCCTTAGGAACCCCTCCGCACTAGAATTGGCTATAACAGCTGAACCTGGGTTTTTTTCCTACATAGGATACATGGAGAGGGGTGCTGGGGTACTGTGTAAGGAGAGAGCACTCTTCTGCTGGGGCTCTCTGCATAGACTTTATGCCTTAGGTACGTGCCTCCACACATACACCACACACACACACACACACACACACACACACAGACACACACACAGGAGCACACATATAAAGATAACCACATATATTCAGGTTATACAGATCAATGAATGCCTGCCCGTTCTTATCCATGTATCTGCTTACATGTAGTATTCGAGTATGTGCACAAACCAAAATTCACAAACCTCCCCCACACACACACAAACATGTGTATGTCCAACCTCCACATCTCACCCATCAAAAAGTCCATTGGTTTGTACCTCTAGAATAAACATACCCATCTACTTCTGTCTTTCTGCACTGCCCCAGCCACCAACAGCCACCATCTCTCACCTACATCTCTGCACAGTGCCCTTCCCCATCCTTATAGCTCCAATGCTGTGTCAGGCCATTTTCCCCATGACTACTAAGGAGAGATTAAAAGTCCCTTCTATCAGATCACATCTGATGGGATCAGATGACCATCCCCCACTCCTGCTCCTTAAACCTTTCAAGAGCTCTCTGGCTCATGGGCTACCATCTGAACTCCAGATGTGGCTGCCTGCCTCTCCCACATATCTCTGCCCCATGCGTACTGTGCTCCCACCCCTTTGGCTTTCTCTGACATTCTAGAATGAGCCAAGCTCTTTCGTGCCTCCAGCTTTTTGCTTTTGATGTCCCTTCTACCTGAAATTCTCTTCCCTGCCTTCTCACATAGCTGGTTTCTTCCCCATCCTTTGGATGTCTGCTCCAAGATCACTTGTTTAGAGGGCATCCCCGGATCACCCTTTCTAAGACAGATCCTGATCCCTGCACCTGTCCAGGTTTTCTCTCACATCACACAGCTCTGTTCATTCCCTTCACGCCCCCTTATCAGTGTCTGAAATGATCTTGTTTACTGATTTATTATCAGAGCACCCCTTGCCCGTCCCCAAGAATCTTCCGTCTTGGTCACCATGGTGTCTCTTGCTTAGCATTGAACCTGCTGCTGAGTAAGGGCTTAGTCCACTTTGTTGAATAAATGAATGAATACATAAATAAACAGGCCAGAGTCGCACATGCCTGAGAAGAGATTCAGAAAGGATAGATCAGTGGTGAGAGAGTCCAGACCTCGCTTCTAACTCCCCCTCCTTGGTTTTGCAGTATGAGCAGTTTGAGAGCACAATTGGCTTTAAGCTCCCAAACCACCGGTCAGCCAAAAGACTGTGGAAGGTCTGCATAGAGCACCACACATTCTTCCGGTGAGCCTGACCCTGGGGTGGGGCCATGGGGGACGGGCAGAGGCTGTGAGTGTATATATGCAGGAGAAGGAAGTAGGAGGGAGGGGCCCTAGGAACCCCTCACTCCCCAGGTCTCTCCCTTTATGGATTGCTTTGAGCTGTAGCTGGTGGGACCATGGGGTGAAAGGCCAGCTGTAGTCCAGCCTTGGGCCTGGCAGTGTAGGCCTAATCACCTCTCCTCACATACTCCCTTCACAGGCTGGTGTCGCCTGAGCCCCCACCCAAAGGCTTCCTGGTGATGGGCTCCAAGTTCCGGTATAGTGGGAGGACCCAGGCCCAGACCCGCCAGGCCAGC
The DNA here is from genome assembly GCF_048164855.1 of Canis lupus baileyi. Taxonomy (NCBI): domain Eukaryota; kingdom Metazoa; phylum Chordata; class Mammalia; order Carnivora; family Canidae; genus Canis; species Canis lupus. Next base: position 27,065,330 of record NC_132863.1, read on the forward strand.
GCCCTCATTGATCGGCCTGCACCCTTCTTTGAGCGTTCCTCCAGCAAACGGTACACCATGTCCCGCAGCCTTGATGGAGGTATGCCCCAGACTGGCAGTTGGGAAGTGTGGTGTTTAGCGGGAAGTGGGGGTATGCTGGCTTCTGTGGAATGAGCAGTGAATGAGGTGGGCACCTTACAAGTTGATTTGCACCAGGCCGGGTGGCCCAAGGGCACTGTTGCCCTGGGGCAGCTCTTGGTGATCTTGTCCAGCCTATGGCATCACTCTCACTGGAATGGGACCTTGCCACTCTCTGGACTTCCTCAACTTCCTGAGGCATGACCTCTTGGGGTCCCAGGTTCAGCCACATGGTTTTCTGGGTCCCCTGCCCACAACACTTAGTAAATCACAGATTGTCATCATACCAGGAAAATGGTATAGTGACTGCAGTGTGGAGCTGGTGATGCTTTTCTTGACTGGAGGCTGAAGGGTTGGTTTTTCCCAGCCATTTCTTTTGGTTCTGATGAACTGATTGACATCTAACCATGTGGTGCTCTCCACTGCCCTCATGCCTGTTGGCATTCACAGGTGCCCTTTATGACAATTGACCCTACATTGTCCTATATTGAGCTAAGGTTTCTCAAAACATGGTCTGTAGACCACCTGCATCAGAATCACCTGTGAGCTGGTTAAACATGAAGATTCCCAGGCCCTGGTCCAGACCTGAATTGGCACTCAGAGTCCAGGACTCTACCCAGGATATGCACACTGGAGTTGGTAGGAGAGGTTCAGAAGCCATATGAGCATTGGGGAGATTGTTAGATCTGAGTTCAGATCTCAGCCTCCATATTCAGTAGCTGCTCTACAGATCAGGAAATGGTCCATAAATATCCATACATGAATGGATGGGAGGTCTTGAGCAGCTTAACTTCCCCTGTGCCTTTTCTTCTTCTGCAAAATAAATAATGCCTACTTTGCTGTGTTATAGAGAGAACTAGACATGATAATGCCTCTGTAACACTCAAAAAATGTTCCTGGCACAGAGAAAGACCTTAATAAGTTATACCCAATAATAGTTTATTGTTGCCTTTAGGTTTGTAGAGGGTAGCTTAAGGTAAGAGGTGGTAGGGACTTGCACAGGGGAAGAGTGGGGGGGGGACCGTGGGGGGACAGTACTCCTAGAACACATCGGGGCAGACCTAGGCAAGTTAGTTCTGCTCAACAAATATTTTCTGAAAGTTAGAACAAGTGTGGCCCTTTCCTTTGGGGAGTTCATAGAATAGTAGATCTGCAAGCATTTAATGTGATTCAAGCCATGGGAAAAGTATGTACAGAATAGAAGAGCAGCCGTGAGGAGAGTGAGATTAATTCTGTCTAGGAGGGCCAAAAAGGGCTTTGCAGAAAAGATGACAACTGGGCAGGGATTTTGAAGGATACCTAGGAGTTTTTCAGGTGATCAGGAGAGTCTGATACTTTTCCTGCCTTTTCACTTCCTATAAAAGTGAGACCTGTCCCAGGATTCCTTGACCATGTTTGGAGGACATGCAGTTTTGCAGAGGTCCATTTGAGACTGAGGAAGCTCCTTATTCTCCTTGAGTGGGCACAGGGATGAGAGCTAAAACTTATGCAAAGGGAAAGTACAGTCTCTCTATTCTCCCTTGCAACTTCCATTACTATACCAGAGCCTATATGAAGCCCATTTTGTGCAGGGTAGCATTGGTCTAGAGCTGGTAAGGCTCATCCAAGGAGGATCAGAAGCCTGGACTCTAAACCAGGAGACCTGGGTCCTTGTCCTCATTCACTGAAAGGTCATCAGTGGGATCTCTCCCCTCTTGGAGTTTCAGTTTATCCTTTGTAAAAGGATAGTGATTCCTAGTCTAGCCATCAACACAGAGGATTGTGTGGATCAAATGAAATAATGTGCATAAAAGGGCACTTTGCAAAGTGAATATATATGAATAGAAAGGCTAATTATTCTCATTTAATCTAGGCCAATCCCAAGGATAATATAGGCTCTGATCATTTTAATTAAGTGTTTTCTAGCCATTTTATCCCCCAGGACATAATCCATGGACGTAGTCTGGGTTATGCCCAGTGCCTAGTATAAAGCCTGTCATTCCATCTTTTTCTTTCCTTATTTATTTATTTATTTATTTATTTATTTATTTATTTATTTATTTATTTTTAAATTTTTTTTTAAATTTTATTTTTTCATCTTTTTCTTTCCTATGCAGAAAAGTACTTTGGAATGCCAGTGAGTGAGAAAGATATTGCAGGAATCCCCTTGAATTTTCCCTAATTTATAAAGAGTTTAAATTGTTTGCAAGTCTCAAGACTTTAGTTTTCACTAGTAAAAGCTAATCTAACAATATCCATGTATTGCTAAATAATGGTCGAGTATTCATCACAACCATGTCAACAAAAATATCAACATTTGTGGAACAGCATTGAATTGGCTCACTCTGTGCCAGTCTGTCTTCTAAGTATTTATACACATGAGCTTATTCATTCCTCCCCCAGCTGTTTGAAATAAGTATTGTTTATAGATGAGGAAACTGAGGCCCAGAAAGATTATGTATCTTACCCAAGGTCACGCAGCCAAGAAAAGGTGGATTTGAGATTTGTTTTTGTTTGTTTTGGATTTGAGATTTGAACCTAGGCTCTTGTGATGTAGAAGTCAGGAGGGGTCTGGGGCTGGGAGGCAGCTCTGCCTCTTGCCATGCTTGTGAACCTAGACAAGGCTACCCCCTCTCTGTGTGCAGGCTCCTTATCCCCAACAGTTGGGGATGCTCCATTCCAACCATGGTTGGAGGGGTGGCAAGACTGCGAGAGGTCTCACATGGCCACCTGGCCATTTCTGCCCATTTTAGCAGAGTTCTCCCGCCCAGCCTCCGTTAGTGAGAACCATGACACGGGACCTGATGGTGACAAGGCGGAGGAGGATGGCGAGTCTGGGGGTAGGAGGTCAGAGGCCGAGGAGGGAGAGGTCAGGACCCCTACCAAGATCAAGGAGCTAAAGGTAAGAGCTTGGCTTTCTCATACCCTCTGACTTGGGATCAAGAGGCTGATTATGGGTCAAGCCTCAGCCTTGGCGTTGAGGTGTTCCCAGCTATGGGGGAGGACCCTCATTATGGGATGGAAAGGGCCTTGCCCCATACCTCCTCCCCTAGTGTTGGGTGGTAGGCATGCTGCCCTCCCTGCACCCTTCCCCTCTTTTTGTCCTACTTCCCCACAGGGGCACTCTGTCCCTTCAAGAATCTCGGCCTCCTCTTGCCCACTCTTAATTTTCCCCTTTCACTATGTTCTGGGTCCTCATGGCCCCCTTCTTTCCCAGAGCCTGATGGGATGTACCTGTGGGTCCTCACAGGATGAGGTCTGAGTATGTTCCCCTCGTGCTGCCCTATGCATTTCCCACATACTTGTGCACACGCTCATGCAGGCACACATGGCCTCAGACTGGCATGCATTCACTCATAGTTGTTTACCTCCCTTACAGGAGGGGTCACAGACCCAGTGTGCAAACGTCATGCATGCACACGGACATGTGTGCACATGGGTATTAGAGCATATTTCCATTATGCAGTTGTAGCTTAGAGCACAGGCCCCTGAACACACATGCTGACCACAGAAGCATGAATACCCAGAGCCCTCCTGTCCTATCTACTCAGTGTGACTACTTGCTTTGCCCCCCAGTCCCCTTCTTCACCCCCACCCCTGGGCCAGCTCCCTGCCTCACACCCCACACCTTCTGGCTACCTCACTGCCCCGTGGGTGGTCCACCAGTGTCCCTGGTCTCTGCTCCCTGGGAGAGAGCCCTTTGGGCTACCTGCTGCACTGTACTGGGCCAGTGCAGTGCCTCTAATCCATTTGCTCTACTGACCCTGCTGGTTCCTTCTCCTTCTCCCACATCTCGCTAGCCGGAGCAGGAAACCACGCCGAGACACAAGCAGGAGGTACTGCATGGGACGTGTCACCATTTACCCAGCCATTCTAATCCGCAGCTCATTTGTCACCATCCCATAGTCCACCCCAGGCTCCTGTCCTGGCACCATCTCAGTTTCAGCTTTGCCTCTACTCGAGGCCATCCTCCTCCCCTATAGCCACCCCTTCCCTCCACCCCCCCTCCCACTCCATAGCCACCCTTACTGCCCCCATCCCACCTATCGAGCTCCCTGCTCAGATCCCACCCCCTAACCAACTGGTTCTCCCTCCCTCCTCACCCCTCCCTCTCTCTAACCAGCTTTATGCTCTGCCTCTTCCTACCACCTCATGCTTGTTTCCCAACTACTGACCATCACACCTGTGTCTACCAGCTCTTCTAGGTCATTCCGTGCTTTTATTGGTCTCATCTCCCCTGCCCCCACCCAACCCCTTCCTGAGACTCATCTCCCCACACCACCGTTTGGTCATGCCTCCATCTCATCTGTGTCCTCTGTGCCCTTGCCCTAAGCTTCTTTTTGTATCTATTGGCAACCAAAGGTGGGAGTGGGGGTTGGGTAGGGAGGGAGGAGCCTCAGAATGTTTCTGCCTCTTCTCACACCCCAGCTGTTCCTCCCTCTGCATGGGGCCTGCTGCTCCAGCTTTGTCTGGAGAGCCTCTTCTTTTCTCTTCCCTCTCCTCTTCTTCCTCCCACTGGTTGCTTCTCTCAACTTATTCCTCTGTGTTAATGACTTCTTCACGTTCACACAGTCCCCAACTCTTCATTTGAACCTTCACTGCAAGAGACGTGGGTCTATGGTTGGGCCTGAGGGACAGAACCAGGGGCTGGGGCATAAGGGCCTGGCCTTGGCATCCCCCAAATTGGGTTTCAGCCTCTTTGAGGGTCATTGGGTAATCCCCCTTAGGCCCCAGTCCCCCATCTGTACAGCAAGACATTTGGACTAGGTTTCCCCAGAGCCCCTAACCCTAACCAAGGATCCCAGGGTTCCACTGCTCCCTCTTGCCTTCGGGAATGCTGTGTACCCACAGAGCCAGCATGGCAGGTTCAGGATCCAAGGTCACAAGCCACATCTTAGATCCATTGCAGCTCAAACCCCCCACTCCCTTGTGCAAACTCTATCAGGTTTGACTTCTCAAACGTTGCTCTGAGGCAGTTCAGCTCAGGAGGGATATAGGAAGTACAGACAGATGTCTGGAGGGAAAGCAGAAGCCTCAATGGCATCAATTTCCTCCCTGAGATAACTCATGAGTCAGTCATAGCGGATCCTTGGGTAGCAGAGATAAGCCCAGGGGAAGATTTTAGCCTTTTCCAAGGGCAAGCTTGCCTTCCAGGTAGTTCTTCCAGAATCATCTGATTTGACTTTATAATAAGCAGAGATTGTCCATTTCTTGTCCTGAATTGAGTTGACATGAAGCCTCAGACAGCCTTGTGGATAAAGGCACTTGAGCTAATAGCCCACCCGCCCTTCCTGTAAAAGTAGGCTGATCCTCACTTGACCTAGAGGCAGATTACTGTATCACACTGCACTGGCTTGAGCTCAGACTTGGCAGTTTGATGGGGGACACGCCTGTGACTCCAGCTATACCCAGCTCAGGTCTTGTGCCCAGCTTGGGACTTACCTCCCTTCTTCCTGGTGTCCATTTCTCCTGCTCTCCTGAATACACTGCAGCTCTCTCTTTTCTCTATCTGGCCATATCTCAATCTGTTTGCTCTTGAGGAATTGGTATCTGCAAAATCCTGGGTGGTCAGGGAAGGGAGTGGTTCATGGTAGAGGATGCCGAACACGATCTTTTCCTGGCTCCTGTGTGGAAGCAGGGCTCATTTTTCTGAGTGTTCCTGGCTTTAGGAATATCTGTATTCTAGGCCCCCTCAGGCCTGAGCAACTCCTCTGTTTGGCTAAGAGGGATCTAGACTGGGGATCCTGCTGAGCATCATGATCCAAAGAAAGAACCAGGACCCTGGGAGCCAGGGAGTGAGCCAGAGTAGCCCAGTGAACAGGGTTGGCCAGTTCTCACTGGTTATAACCAGAAGGAAGTCACTTCCTTGCCCAATTGACACTGGACGCACAGCACCAGTGGGAACTCACCCAGTCTTATGGGATTTGGATTGCCTTGGATGTTCTGAGGCCAGGAGTCAGGCAGGGGGTAAGAAAAGATAGTGCTTGACAAGAAGCCTCTTCTTAATCTCAAGTGCTTTTTGCTCCTCTGTTTAATCTTAATTGCTTTGTGCACCTGTTGGGGCTAATCATCTCTGTCCCGTGTGGCTCATGGGGTGCATTGAGGGTGAGATAGAGTCCTGGAGGGGACTTGCCTTGCTGATGTCGGGCAGCAATGGCCACAGTTACCATCCCCTGCTCAGAGCTGTTCCTCTAACACCTGTTGTCCTCTCTATCCACCCCTAGTTCTTAGACAAGCCAGAAGATGTTTTGCTCAAGCACCAGGCCAGCATCAACGAGCTCAAGAGGACCCTAAAGGAACCCAACAGCAAACTGATCCACCGGGATCGAGACTGGGAGCGGGAGCGCAGGCTGCCTTCCTCCCCCGCCTCCCCCTCCCCCAAAGGCACCCCTGAAAAAGCCAACGAGGTAGGTCTCACCCTGAAGCCCTCAACAGGGGCTTTGGGTAAAGAGGGTCTGGAAGGTAGCTCTGCACTGACTTATACTCATCCTCCACAACCATATGTCTCCCCCAATTGCTGCATGAGGTGATGATGGGGATGGGGAGGTGGTGGTGGGTTAGGCTGGGAAAGACAAATTCACTAAATCTTGGAATCCTTGGCATCCCAGGGACCACCTTGAAAAATTCAAAGGACTTGCCGTGGCTTGGTATATTCCCCTTCCATCAGCCAGAGTATAATGGAAAGGTGTGTTTATTAGAAATGCAGGTTCTGGGGCCCCATGTCAGACCAACAGAATCAGAGTATTTGGAGATAGAGCCCTGAAATCAGCATTTTAAACAAGTGCCCCAGGTGATTCTCATGCTCACTAAATTTTGAGAATCCAAATAGTTGTATCCAGTAACCAGATCCTTTAGTGCCTATTGTGAAAACACAGATGGGTGGTGTGTGTGTGTGTGTATGTGTGTGTGAGGGGGTGTTCCCTCCTCGAAGGATCCTCGGAGCCCACTAGAGGGGAACAGATCCTCCGAGAAAATCAGAGCTGTGCCTCTTGCTTCAGAAAAGGATCCCACAGCCATCTGCCTTTCGGAGTGGAAAGCATGGGGTATTTTCTCAAATGAAAAAGAGATAAAGATAGGATCTTGAGGATTCCTATATTTATAATCCCAAGCTATTATTTTTAGCACTGCTAAATCTTGGTGATATTTACCCTCACTTATACTTAGGTGTTTTCTCTCTAGCACTGCTGCTTACTTGTCTCAAACCTAACTGATCTAGACTTATACCACCTAGGTTTGAATTCTGGCTCTGATTCCTGCTAGCTGGATGACTCTGAGCTTGTTACTTAACCTCTCTGAGCTTCCATTAGGTAGAGATAATAAAAGTACCTACCTCATTGGAATGTTGTAAGGATCCTGGGAGAGCAAACATAGAATGGCTGGTAAGGTACCTAGATGCTCAATAGGAGTTAATTATTGCTTCATTTTAAGAGTTCTGGGACTCACACAGAAGATTAATTTCAAATCAGCTTTTTTTCTTTTTTAAAAGATTTTATCTATTTGAGAAAAAAAGAGGGAGAATGAGCGTGAGTGGGTGGAGGAGCAAAGGGAAGGGGACAAGCAGACTCCATCCTGTGCAGGGAGCCCAGTGCAGGGCTCAATCCCACAATCCTGAGATGACCTGAGCCAAGATCAGGAGTCGGATGCTCAACCTACTGAGCCACCCAGGCACCCCCCAGAACTTTTAAAGTTGGAAGGACCCTCAGAACCTACTTGGTTCAAGGTCATCACTCTACAGATAGGGCACTGAGGCCCAGAATGGGAGCTTACTTGTTCACTCTGTAGCTGATAGAAGAGGGCCACACCTGCTTGTCTTACGCCCAGGCCATTGTATTTGCTGTTAAATCACAGCTGCCTGGGAGCAAGATCAAATCATGTGAAGACCAGAATAGAGTCAACTGTGTGTGTAATGGTCTCAAAATTTGGTGATGTAGTCATGATCTAATGAGGGAATATTTGATTGAATCAGCTCTCCCCATGACCCTGACATGCAGGATAACAAGGCCTTGTCCAGTGAGGCTGCTATGATAGTTCCCTGGCTGGTGATTCACAAAATGAGGGATGCTTTGAGGGTCTTTAGATCCAGTGCCATTGAAGGAGGGCAAACGTGCATCTACCGAGGGCCTCTGTGGTCACCCCTGGTAGGTACGAGACCCTGAGACACTGGACTGGGCCATAGGGACTGGTCTAGTGATCCAGGTACATGCCCCATTCCTCCTGTCCTGAGAGACTTGACCAGAGTGGCCTGGCTGTGGCTGAGGAGGGATGCAGTGGCCTTTGAAAGGGTCTGGCTCCAGCAGAGAAGGGCAGGACCAGCTAAGGGGAGCTGGGCTGGGGAACTCCTGGGCACCTCAGAGCAGCCTGGCCTAGGAGTGTGCCCCACCTGCCGGTGATAGCTGGAACTGCTGGAAGATGGGTCTTCCTCAAAGGTAGGGTCTGTTCCAACCCTTGCCCCTCACTATTGCCCCAAGAAGTGTAGTCCACTGCTAGAAAGAGAAAATTCTGGTCCAAGAGCTCACCTTGGAGCTACAGACCATTCAACTGGTTTCCAGGGCCTACTAACATTTAGAAAGAGGCCTTTGAAGATTTGGGAATGGGGAGAAGCTGTAAACAAGGACTGGACTGGGTTCTTAGGTGAGTGGTATCACCTCTCTGAGCCTCACTGCCTAGTCAGTCCATCTAAAGAGGGACCAGAATTGCCATTCCATAGCATTACTAGGAAGGCTGAGTGAGATAATGAGTATAAAAGCGCTTTATAAACTAGGTAGTACTATACAGTCATAGACCATCACTGATGGTGACTGGAATTCCTGATTGGACTTTGCATTTGGCTCTTCCGCAGGGATGTGTCATCAGAGGTCCTGGTAGTTTCTTCATATATTATTGGACCTCATCTAGGCCGAGGAGAAAACAGTGGGAACTTAAAATAAGGACTCCAAACTTTAATTTTTCTAAAGGATTTATTTATTTATTTATTTATTTATTTATTTATTTATTTATTTATTTGAGAGAGAGAGCGCGCACAAGAGCTGGGGGAGGGGCAGAGAGAGAAGCTGGCTCCTTGCTGAGCAGGGAGCCCGACTTGGGGCTCGATCCCAGGACCCTGGGATTGTGATTGGACCGAAGGCAAATACCTAACTGACTGAGCCACTCAGGCTCCCGGGACTTCAAAACTTTAAAGAAAAGTTCCCATTTGCCAAACCCACGTTTTCATTTCAAAGATAATTTTTGAAGGGCTAAGAGCCAAACTGCAGGATTGAACCATGGGCTAAACCAAAGATGTCCAGGGCAGACTTGGAATCGAGTCTGAGTGACTTGGCTTTACAGCTTCTAGATTGAGAGCCTCTTGAATGCAAGTGGTATGGCTCCTCACCCTCTTCACTGAGGGCAGTGACAAAAGAGTCTGAAGCCACGTTATTGAGGCAGCCCCGGTGGCTCAGCGGTTTAGCACCACCTTCGGCCCGGGGCGTGATCCTGGAGACCCGGGATCCAGTCCCACTTCAGGCCCCCTGCATGGAGCCTGCATCTCCTTCTGCCTGTGTCTCTGCCTCTCTCTCTCTCTCTCTCTCTCCTCTGTGTCTCTCATGAATAAATAAATAAAATCTTAAAAAGAAAAAAAAAAAGAAGCCACGTTACTGACTGGTAGCTGACCGTGGGCTTCCTTTCCTTAAAGCTCCCCTCTCTCTCATCCCACTGGCTCCTTCCTGACCTAAGCCACAAACCCTAAGAGTGTGGGATTTACAAAGCTGGGCTATTTACAGGGTCTGTGTGTGTGTCTCTTCTGCTTTCTTCCTGTCTCTCTCCCTTTCTTCCTGTCTCTGTCTCTCCTTCCCTTCCTCCCTCTTTCCCTTTCCTCTGGCCCTGGGCCTCCCCTGCAGTCCCAGAGGACCCAGGACACCTCTCCGCAGGACTTGGCACCTGAGCCTGGGACGGCCACAGGCTGGGAAGTGTTCACTCAGAAAAGCCTCGCAGCGTCTCCTGAGGTTACTGTCGGCACTTCCCCACCCACTCAGCCACCCTAATGGTCTCAAGAAAACCCTTTCTGTGGGGTGAGGGGGGTGAATAGGCTCTGCCATGCAGGTGGGAGCCGTGGGTAGCCCTTGTGTCCCTATGCTGTGACAAACAATTGTCCCCATCTCAGGGATCCATAAAGGGCCGGCCCCTTCCTCATCCTTTCTTTCTCAGGCATCAGGCCTGAGACCATATTCTGGAAAGAGAGGACGGTCTGAGTCTGGCTCTGGCATCAAAGGGGAGGCTGAAATGATCTCCTTCTCATGGGCCTTCCTGACTTGAGAGGCAGGCTCTGATGTCTAGACTTGGGATCAGGGTTCATGGCACCTTAAATACCTTCTGCCCTGAGGTGTTTTCTCCATTCAGATCTGTTTTTTCCATTCAGAAGCCTGAGTAAGGTCTAACAGTGACTGTTTAGAAGATGGCCCCACATTCATCCTCCACCTTTATCTTCTCTAAACTCCTCATGCCAGGCAGGCAAAAAAATGGGCATCTTGCTCCAAGGGGTTTCCTTGGAGTTGAAGAGATGTGGGCCAGGCGATTGTTCTAATGAGGAGGATTTATTTCTGCACCCAGGAAGGCAGGAGGTGGAGGGCTCTTGGGACTTGCTGTGTCCTGCTAGGCATGGAATCCAGGCCCAGGAATGAAGGTCTGCATCTTCCTCTGTGCCTACAGCTCGTAGGCTATCAGGATTAGAGGGTATTGAGCCATCATCTGGGTGGAATTTCCTTCCCCCTGATATCTGACCCTCCCGGTTACACGTAGTATGTATGAGGGCATCTCCCTTTTTTAATTCCCATGGAAAAATTTTCTAGTTGCTGAAAATGTGCTGAAACTGTAAAAGAGACATGAGTCAGCGACATACATGGTAAAACAGAATTTTACTCTGAATTTTTCCTCAATGTGAACCTAAAAACAACTATCAGCACTCTCTCTTGAGAGGAGTTGGACAGGAGTCAATAGCATCCCAAGGTTAGGGAAATAGTGATGCCTTGGAACAGAGAGATGCTCCTGGAGTAAAGGACAGGTGCCTATACTCTGGAGCAGGAGTGATGGGCAACATGCGTCCTTCATCAGCATCCCTGCAAATTATTTATCCAGCCCCTTCCACAGAGGTGGCTCTTGCCATTCTTCACAGGGGATCATTTTGGCTTCAGTCATCTATGGGAAATTTTCACATTCCTTTTCATGTGAATTAAAATCTGCCCATCTGCCCTTCTGAGTTACCTGTTTGGGCCTCCCTCTGCCGGCTGCTGCCTGAGGATCTGCTTGGCATCCTCCTTCAGGACTGTGCCTCAGAGTTCAACACCTCCCCTCCCCCTGAACACTCCTTTCTCCAAACGTTTCTTCCAGAGCGTGGTTTCTAGAGGGCTCCTTGTCCTGCATCCCCTCCTCTGGGTGTCTCCTGTAAAGAGCAGGGCCCGAAATGTGACGCAGAGCCCTAGGTCAGGAGTGAACAGCACAGTGTCAGCAGAACCTCCTGGCTGGAGATTTTCTCCTCTTGGTTACTTGTGTGGGAACAGAGCTGCTCTCCCTCTTCATCCAGCTTTGGCTCCTAGCTGCAGTACCTCCACCCCTCAGAACAGGGGACACTCAGAGCTGGCAATGAGGGTCCCCTGGCTCAATGGAAAGAATGATTGTGGCACTGCCAGACATGATCCCATCTCCCATCTTGTAATGGGGTCAGGATGGCTTTTGGACCAACCCCCAGGGATAAGTGCAGCCCCTCCAGTGCCTTGGTGCCAGTGAAGCTTTCTCTTTTTTGTTCAGTTATTTTTTTCTCTTCAGGATTTTCACTTGTTAAAAGCAGAGCCTCTTCTTCCCTCACTGCACCCTCTGTGATCTGTGCAAGCCACTTCCCCTCTGGGAATCTCAATTTCCCCTTTTGAAATAAGGGCAATTGTACCTGCTTCACAGGTTGCCACTTGGATTAAATGTAATAACTTTAGACAAAAGGCTGACCTTGTCTGGCACAAATTAAATATAGGTACCTGTTTCTTTTTTTCTTCCTGCAGAGCCTTTCTTTCTATACTGTGCTAGTTCCCACCCTACTCAGCCTGATTTCTAAGCTCCTAGTTTCTAGAAACTAGTTTCTAGTTAGACTTGGGGCAAGAATGTTCCAATAGGGGTCTCATTGACCATCTTGGGCCACCATTTCCAGGCTCATGATGTCAGTACAAGCTGAAATAGGAGCCACTGAGGGCACCTGCTTCTTCAGTACAAGAGAAATGAGACCTGGTTTCTATAGGCTCTGAAGGACTTTGCTCTGGGATGGTTCAAGCAGTGTCCTGAGGCTTAGCAACCCAAAGTAGAATCCCAGAAACCTATACCTGGGCCTTCTGCCTTCCTCTTATCTCTCTTACCTCTTTAAAAAGGTTTAAGTCCCTAAAAACCATGGACATTTTGCTAACATGGATTGACAGAGTGGAGGTGAGAGAGTTTACGATGCTCCCTGATCCTTCAGAATCCTTCAGATCTCTTGGGATCTGATAGATTCCTCACCAAGTCATAACCAGAATCAGAGCCCAGTCCTTCACATCTCTCACCTCATGTGGGGAGCAGTTTCTGGCACATTTTCCCATGGAGGCACTTCCCAGACGTGGGGTCAGAGACTGGATTCTAGACCTGCCTTTGCCCCTAGCTTACTCTCTGACCTTGGACGTGGTGTTTACCTTCTCCAGACCTGTTTCCACATCTGTGCCACGAGGGGCCTGAGTCAGAGCAGTGATTTTAAAGGAGGGCTATACCTTGGCACCCGGGCAGCCAAGGCCTCCAGCTCCAACATGGCAGCCCGTATTTGGCTTACATATTGAACTTCCATTGAGATTTTTGTGAAGAAAGTCTTCTGAGGCTGCAAGATTAGAATTCCAATGGCCTTCTGGCTTTTTAAAAACAATTCTGAAGTCTGTCATTCCTCCTAAGTGTTGTTTGAAGGACTCTGGGAGAGATGGAGGCCTGTTTTCTTGATAGTTTGACAGTGCTACATTCTTGTTGGTGCTTTTGACCAATGATGACTCTTGGATTTTTAGATATTTTCCTTCAGTGATGTCTTCTGGTCAACACTTTTCTACTCTTTCCATGGATTTTATTAGATTTCTCCAAAAATAGGCCTTCATATTCTTTTCTTTGGGAACGAACCCTGCAAAGTTCAAGCTATTCAAGCCATTGTGGTGACTAGTACTGATCCCTTTAGCTGAAGATTTGGCATTTTTCATTCTAATCTCTTTCCTTCCCAGAAACTCTTATAGGAAAGTCAGATTTCAGGCTGTGGCCTATGGAACTTAATCCAGTGCTTTCCCTCTTGACATTAGATCATAGTTGGGATCCGTGTTCTATAGGCTATGAGATAAGTTGGCAAGGATCCCAGGCATCCAAAATCAGGCAGTCTTTTTCTGACTCTTATCATGAACTAGTTGTGATGTTGGGGAAGTCACTGACCTTCTGCAGGCCTCAGTTTACCCATTTGTATGGTGAGGAAATTGGACCAGAGGATATCTTAGGAGTTCTTTTTGCTCTAACAGTCAACGATTCCATGTGATGTAAGTTACTTTCCTCTGTGACAGTGGCAGTTGTGTTATTAAAAGAGGAAGAGGAAGAGTCCTGGCCCATCCATGGATGTCCATTGTCCCATGATTAACATGGGGAGGGCTTGAGACCCCATCCCATTTTACCAAGTTGGGGTAGTGTTTGACGGGAGTTGGTAAATGTTTGTAGGGTGCTTTAATGGGAAGGAGGTCTTTGATGAGGCTGACTAGCATTGTCATGCCTTTCTCTCTCCCCAGCCAGTTCTGGGGGACATGCTGACCTTTTGGTGGTAGATTGGTCCCTTCTTACAGAGGAAAAAGTGACCCATTCTTCAGGTGCCTGATATTTCATGTTAACTCTTCTTGCTCCAATTGAAACACAGGGTTCAGAGCATTGGGTATTTATAGAAAGAGAGTACACTAGGCCAGAAGAACGCCTGAAAGTGGCCACCATGCAGCAGGAAGGAAGTAAGACAGGCCTCGAAGATATCCTTGCTGATGGCAGACTCTCCAAGGTAGACGTCCTGGTGGACAAGTTCAAAGTTGAAGTGGCCACAGAAGAAACAGTGGGAGTGAGAAGAGCAAAGACCCAGCAACAAGGAAGAATGATCGCAAGTCCTGAAGACTTTGAGTCAGTATGGGAGGAAGGCCCCTGGGTCAGGAAAGGCCCAGGAGGGGCCTCTCTGGCTGCAGGCTGCACCCCGGCAGAAAACCTCCTTGAGGGCTCCCAGTTGAGGGTGGGCACTGGGGAGGCAGCCATCAAGAAGCGCTGGATCTCAGGTGGTCAGCTGGAGGGCCAGATGGAGCTGAGGAAGGAGCTGGAAGAGTTCCAGGCTTGGGGAAGACCCGCTGCCTCAGGAAGCAGGTCAGCAGAGGCTGATGTCCCCTCTCCAGCCTCTGACAAGGGAGGACTCCAGTCGTTTCTGCTGGACCCAGCCCAGTCGGAAGCCAGAGGTGACTCGAGTGATGAAACCGAACCTTCCTTTGCAGAGAGGAGCTTCTATCTGAACTATGGAGAGAAAGATTCTGAAGACCAAGTCCTCCCACCACCCCTGGAAAAGAGGGAAGAGCACTCAGATGCCCTTCCTGTTGATGACACCAGGCTGGAGCTCTCAGACAAGCTCACAGAGAGCTCTGAGCTTATTTCCTTGGACCTACAGGGCTCTGCTGCAGCTTCCAGCAGGAACAAGGATGAAGAGGGTAAAACCCACACAGCTTCCTTAGAGGAAGGGGCAGGGTCCCCCGAAAACCACGTAAGACCAGATGGCCTGGAGGCCTCTGTCGAGCAGCTGGGGAAGGGACCTTCTCCAAAGCAGACATTTGCTGAGGACTGGGAAGTGGCTGGGCGGGGGGTGGAAGGAGAATGTAGCCACCCAGCATCCAACGTAGGCACAGAGGAAAAGGCCGAGAAAAATCCCCCCGCAGGATGGAAGAACCACTCACCCCACAGAGGAGGGGGCATGTGCCCAGACCTCCCAGCCTGCACCCTTCCGCAGGCCATCCCTCCTAATGATGTCAGGAAGCCAGCCAAACCAGACAGAAGCAACTTCCTGCCTCAAGACAGGGGACTGGTTCACATCCAAACAGGAGAACCTGCGATGGAGGACAGAAAGGCCTCAGCGTTTCTTCAGATGGAGGTGATCGCCCCCCTCCCGGCCTCTCCTGGTCCTTTTCAGGCTCAGGCAGCTCCAGAGGAAACCTTTCCAAGCCCAGCCCCTCGTGGGTCAGGGGAGCCTCTGCAGCTTTGGGGTCGGGATCCTTTTGGAGAACAGTCTCCTGTGTTTCTTAAACATGCCCATCCTTTGAAAGAGAGCCCAGAGCCCAAGGACCGAATAGGACCACTCGTGACCCCAGATGGAGGTGAGCGCAGGGCACCTCCCGTTGCTAGCAGAAAGCCCAGATTTGTCTCTGAAGAAGCTGAGGGCGCTGTACCCCCTTCAGGGAAGCAGAGGGAGATGACCTCTTTCCAGGCCAGGGGCCAAGAGGGCTCCCTGGAAGATATTAGCAAGACCTCAGTGGCCAACAAAATTCGGATCTTTGAGACCCATGGAGCTGAAACTCGCCGAGCAAGTCAAGGTGAAACAAGGGCCCTAATAAACGAGTTGTCTTCAGATGCCTCCACGGGTCAGGTAGAGCAGCAGCGGAATAAGCTTTTGGACCTGGGCTTCGTCCAACTCCAGCCCCCAGGAGACTTCACTGGCCCCAAAGCCACCCATTCCTCAGTAATGCCACTGGCTACCAGATACTTCAGGGAGGACACATCCCACCAGGAAGGATGCACGGAACCGGTGTCCCCTGATTCAGGCTGCGAAACAGCGCTGGAGGAAACCCCTGGGGGAGCTGGCCACGTGAGCCCCCGCCCCACCACTGCCCCCCAGCTGGGGGAGCGGACCGCATGCTACGTAGCTCTGTAGAAGCATGTTTCAGGGGCCCCTCGTCATTACTGCGATCAGAGGCTGCTTGTCCATTCCTATGAGTTATTTTCCCTAAACAGGCCCGAGCATAGCCCAGGCGGAATGATGGGTTCATCTGCTTGGCCCCTGTTAGCTTAGCCACAGAGACCCCTCAGCTTTTGGTGTGACCTGGTGCCCAGAGGGTCACGCCACCCCAGTGGAGAAGGTGGCACCACCACCAGCAAACTACACATACTTGCTTTGCCTTGCTGCCCCCACCTGCTGGGCTCCTACCTGTTTTGCTTGGCTTATCCAACGATCTTCCTTCATCCTTTCCCTTCCCTGGTTTTCCTGCCTTGGGGAAGCTGACAGTCCAGAAGTTTTCATCCTTCGCTTCTGGTTCCCTCTTGGTCCCACTGCCAAGTTCCTTTCTGCCTCTATAAGACTAACTATCTTCTCTAATCCAGAACAAATCCGGAGATGCGGTCAGGGAAGAGAAGCACATCAGCAACTTAGCAGCAAACCCCCCTGGAAAAGGGGGGCGCCTGAGATTCGCCAGCCCCTTGGGCCCTCAGGTCTCTGCAGCCCCTTGGTACCCTGATGACCGCCTGGCCAGGGTGCATCACTGCCTTAGATTCCCACCTGCTCTGGCAGTGCCTCTCGTGGCAGCTCAACTCTCGCTTGTCTGGAATGTGTCCTCACACCTCTCAACCTTCTAGAAACTGGCTAACATGGAAGCTAAGTTTAGCAAGCGAATCTCTAAGTGCACTGAATCTCTAGAGCCTGAAGCCAACTACTTTAAAAAATATTTGGTGGGTGTTAGATTGGGCTTTAAAAAGAATGTCATGCAACAGCCAAAAATGTGCATGTGGTGTTTAATCCCCGACAGGTCAGTTGAGAGGTATGTATGTCGGACAAGAGTTGCTGGTCCCTCTCCGGCGTTTCCTTGGCCTGCCATTGTCAATTACACTGATGGGACTAGAACCTCCACTCCGTGGCCTGCCTGCTAGCCCCTCATGGAGCTCAGGGTGGAACTGATATAGCACCCAGCTCCCAGGAATTAACCCTATTATTGGTCCTCCCCCTAGACAATACTGACCCCTCCCACAGAGACTCAGTGGAATTGACAAACCATGTTGGCTTCCTCTTTGTTTCTCAAAGCTCTCGGCTCCAGCCTCCCTGCCTTCCCATCCTGGGTTTCCCCAAATCCCTGGGTCTCCCTCCTTGGTTTCTGTCTCTCGATGCCCACCTGCACGGATGGGCCTGGGTCTAGGCTTCCATCCCTGCCTTGCACACAATGCTGCTTCTGATAAGCTCCCAGACCCAGACCTTGGATGGGGGCTTCCTGTCCAGAATCAACTGGCAGGATATTTGCTTTGTACTTGCTTTGGCCATCAGCGGGAGACCCTCGGAAGGAGCGTTCCCCACTCTTGAGAACTTTGCGGGGTTTTTTGTTTTTTGTTTTTGTTTTTTAAAGCTTGTTGTCATGTCAAGGAACCTTCCCGGGAGTGTTTTTCATTTCCTGACCTGCTCTTCTATTTGAGACATTGAAATGGCCCCAAGTTTCTTCTGTCATTCACCATCTTGCTTTCTCTCTCTCTTCCCACCCCATACCCCTGTTCCTTTGATTTTTATCTGGCCGTAGAGAGCAGGGCTAAGGGAGGGCTCAGAGGAGAAAGTCAAACCGCCTCGTCCCAGGGCCCCAGAGAGTGACACGGGAGATGAGGACCAGGACCAGGAGAGGGACGCAGTGTTCCTGAAGGACAACCACCTGGCCATTGAGCGCAAGTGCTCCAGCATCACAGTCAGCTCCACGTCCAGCCTGGAGGCTGAGGTTGACTTCACGGTCATTGGTGACTACCATGGCAGCGCCTTCGAAGACTTCTCCCGCAGCCTGCCTGAGCTTGACCGAGACAAAAGCGACTCAGAAACTGAGGGCCTGGTGTTCTCCCGGGATCTCAGCAAAGGGGGCCCCAGCCAGGAAGACGAGTCTGGGGGCATCGAAGATAGTCCGGATCGAGGGGCTTGCGCCACCCCAGATATGCCCCAATTTGAGGTACAGTGGAGCATCCTGGAGACCTGGGCCCTGCAGGCACTGCATGTTCAGAGGGCCCTGGGCCATTTGTGAGAAGACTGAACCGCCAGCCTGCAGCCCAGAGCCCCTCAGCCTGAAGCTCTGTCTCATGTTGCATGACTGCCCCTCGCAGAAAGCATGGTTCTGTGCTCGCATGTTTACCATCTTGGTTTACCCCTAACATGCACTCCTTGGTGTTTTTAACCTTGTGACCCCATCGCTTGCCTGAGGTCAAGTGATGCCAAGCAGTCTGGTCTTACTCGGCTCCTCTCCCTGCCTGTGATGCATGGCACCTGCACAGAGCATGTGCTTGTGGACTTGCAGGACTCGCAGGGCTCCTGCGGCCTGGCCTGAAAGTTGATGGCTCTTCCTGATCCTGGCCCTGCTCCCTCCCTGGGTCTGGGCTTCCTGGGGAAGGGGCAGTGGTCTAAACCCATCTGGCCCTGGGGTCTTGGGGTAGCAGTGGAAACTCCTAGAGAAGAGGAAACATCATCATGGAGGGGGACACAGGGATAGACCATATCTGTGTCTCTCTGCTTTGTGTCCTTGTGTCAGAGAATCTTTGTCCTATGATTCCTTTGCCCTCTCATCTCTTGCAGTCCCAGCCTGTCTCCCACCACACCCTCCTCTCTCCCATGTTCCAGGCTTTGAAATATGAGCTCATCCACTCTGGGCTTTCATTCTATGCAATACCTTCTGGGTAGAAAGTTTTCCTTCCCCTTCTCTGCCTTGCAAACTTGTCATGTTTCAGGACCAAGATCAGATATCACCTTCCCTAGCAAATGCTTTCCTGACCACCCTGGGCAGAAGTGTTGCTCCCTCCACAGCTCCCTTGCTCTATAATGCTTCTGCTCCCAGCATCATCCCAGGTAGTCAGGCTAATGGCTGCCAGTTCTGCTCTCCCACCGGGTGGCAGCTCCTTTAAGCCTGCACATACCAGGCACTAATAGATGATTAACTGGATGAGTGGCTAGATCTCAGGGCTACAGTAATCTATAAGAATCCCTCACACTCCCCTCCCAACCAGATGGCAAGCTATTTCATTTGTTCATTCAGTTCACATATGCTAATAGTCACATGAACTGGCCTTGGTGGAGGAGTCTGAAGAAACTGATCATTTAACTGAAGACTTCTAGAGTAGAGGTTGAAAACTGGTGGCCCCAGGCCAGATCTGGCCACCAGATATATTTCCTTTGACCTTGATTAAAGAATCCGGACATGGAATATGAAATCCACAGGTGTTTTTTTTTTATCATTAAAAAAAATCAGATGATCCAGTCACTCAGAGGCCATGACTGCAGTTGGCCAAACCTGAGTGGAACCCATGTGTTCTCCTATTCACCAGTCCTCAATAAGCCCACTTCGCCCCTTTGCATCTCCTGCCTGGCCTCTCAAGGCCTCCAGGTGTGTGACTCCTGCTTTCAGGAACAGTTCAAAGGAAGCAGCTGGGAGGTGGTAGCATAATCATTGAAGTCATTCGGGATTCACTGACATCTATATAAGGACAGAATGTAGTGTGGGGCCCAGAATAGAGCATGTTAATTGAATAGTAGATGTTCTTTTAATGGTAGTCTAAAAAACACCTTCCAGCTGGTATGAGGTTATGCAGTGGCAGGGTCATGAGCGGCCTGTCTGGATGCTGCTGGCAGTTGCGGCTCTCCCCTTCGGCTGTCTGTCTGACGGCTTGCCATGCCTCTTTGCCCTGACCTGCATACCCTTCCAGAGACCTGGCCAGCTGCAGGGATGGAAATACACTACAGTTGTCTGTGAGCCAGAGTCCTGCAGAGGCTTGGGTTATGGACGGTTCCCCTTCATCTCCCTATAGCCTGTGAAAACAGAAACCATGACGGTCAGCAGCCTGGCCATCAGAAAGAAGATTGAGCCAGAGGCTGTACTGCAGACCAGAATCACCACAATGGACACCACCCAGGTAACCTGTGCCTCCCATTGCACCGTGAGCATAGATACTGGACATTCAAGGGTGGGGTCTCCTCAAGGCCAAGCCCCTTGGCCAATTCTTGCCACTTTGGCTTCTCCAGAGCCTCCTTGTTAACCTTGATGCTCTTCTGAGCTTCACTGTCCTCCCTGAGCTCTGGAGGTGAGCAGTACAATGAGTTCCTGTCCTGGGAAGACCACACCTCTCATGGCTTCAATTTCCCATCTTTAAAATGGGAATGATCATGTCTCCCTGTCCTCCTGGGAGTGCTGTAAGGACTAGTAGCTAGTAGACTGGACGGTGGCTTTCAGATTGCTTGAAGAAGTTGGAGAGGTTTCTTGAGTTATCCAAGGGCTGCTTTGGGAGAGAGAGGGAGAGATCCCAATCCAGCTTTAATCAGAACGACTCCCACTGGATCATTTTTTTACACATGGGGGTTCCATATCAAATGGGCAAAATGAATGAACTGAGAAAAAGATAAAAAGTCATTTGTCTTAGCAAGATGAAACATACTTGGTACTGTGGACAGACCTGTCCAAAAGAGACACAGGTACACTATAGGCGTACAGGTGTGCTATAGGTCTATAGGTACACTACAGCTATACAGGTGCACAGTGCACTGCCTAGGTTCCTCTTGTGATTTTTAAAAAAAGATTTTATTTATCTGAGAAAGAGAGAGACAGGAAGAGTATAAGTGGAAGAAGGGGCAGAAGGAGAGGGAGAAGCAGGCTCCTTGCTTATCAAGGGGCTCGATCCCAGGCCCCTTAGATCATCACCTGACCCAAAGGCAGTCACCTAACCAACTGAGCCACCCAAGCTCCCCTCCTTGGTTTTTTGGTTTTTAAACTTTGAACCTTGAGATTGTAGGTCTGAGAGATGCCCTCTGGTCTCCTCCTGGCCAGAGGAACTGCAGTGCTGGGGACAGAGGCTAATTTGCATCTCAAGACTAAAATGAGGCATAAATCAACACAATGTGGGCAACTCTGTTGTTTCCAGAATTTTTTTCTCCCCCTTTGGTAACATGCATAGTATCTATGTGGCAGTGGTGCAGCAGTCAAGACGCTCGAGTTCTGACGAGCTGTGTGATCTCAAGCAACATGCCTCCTCTGTGGCCCATTTTGTTTTATAGTGACACATGTAATCCTTATTGATGTCAAAACAAAACAACAGCGGTGTTATGAAATTCAAACAGAACAAATTGAAATTTTTCTTGTGATTCTTCCCAGAAAAAAAAATGCATGCATGTTCCAATATATACACTTACATCTCTAGATATTGTAGAATTTTACACGAAAGAGATCTTCTTTTACACCTGACCCTTTTCCTTAATGACTGTCCTGGAGGTCCCTCCTTGTTGCCTTATGTGGGCCACTTTATTTTCATAGTCCCACTTAGGAGTGGATCCTGACCTGGCCTGCAATATCCCATCAGTGGACCTCTGGCTGTTTTTTTTCTTTGGCAGTTAATGATCAATGCTTCAGTGAATTTATTTGTTCATACTTCTTAGCAAAATTTTCAAAGTTTATATCCAAAGGATGAACTCCTTGCATGGAATTGCTAGGTCAAGGAATACAGGCATTGAGATTTGCATAGGGCATGTGAAATTATCTGGGGTCATTGTCCTCTGTCAAATAAGATGATTCAAACAAACCAGGGGACCTGTGAGGAAGCCCTGTAATTTAATGTGTGTGTGGACAATCCCCCCCCCCGCGCCCCGCCCAGTGCATGTTCACTCACACAGCCCGTCACTCTAACTGGGAATGCCACCTGCCCAAGTAACAGATGCTGTAGGCACATGTGGTGTGTATACACTCTCTCCTCATGACTTCTCTGGCCAGCAGGTTGATGGGACTGCCCCAGGGGGAAAGGAATCCATAACAACTGCTCCCTCCATCACCACGGAGACCATATCAACCACCATGGTAAGTAGGACCCAAGAGATTCCCCTCTCTGACCAACCCCCTTGCCCTAAAACAGCCAGATAACAAAATCACATCATCGGCTGTCTAGGGAAGTCCTTATCTGCCCTCCCTGCATCAGGCATGGGATAGAGAGTCAAAGGCTTATTGTCTGGCACCATCGTTACCACAGAACATCTGGTCAGACCCTAGTTTTCCAAATAATGTGGGAGGTGGACACACTGAGTCTCAAGTTATCCAGACCATGTCAGCCACAGCAGG
This sequence comes from Canis lupus baileyi, assembly GCF_048164855.1. Taxonomy (NCBI): domain Eukaryota; kingdom Metazoa; phylum Chordata; class Mammalia; order Carnivora; family Canidae; genus Canis; species Canis lupus. The sequence goes on from NC_132863.1 coordinate 27,087,541, forward strand.
GGTAAAGGGAGGATTACCATTTGATTATTTGATTACTGGCAATGCATGACGATTATGCTGAAAGTCCTCTCTGACAGCCCCTGGCAGCTGTCAGTTTCTCATGTCTCGAGTCACTTCCTTGCCTTGGTCAGTAGATGGCGCGCAGTGAACCTAAATTGGAAGCTCAAGATTTTGGACCATCTCCCTAGACTGGTTCCACTATCTACATGCTGTCTGACCTGGTGAAGGAAGGTCCTTAGCCTTGGGTGTCTTCATCTGTAAAATGGGAATAATCCCCATTCTGCCTAGTTCAGGGGTTCTTTTTTTTTTTTACGATTTTATTTATTAGAGAAAATGCACAAGAGGGGCACAGAGGGAGAGGGAGAAGCAGACTTTGTTCAGCAGGGAGCCCCACACAGGGCTTGATCCCAAGACTCTGAGATCATGACCTGAGCCGAAGGCAGACGCTTAACCAACTGAGCCACCTAAGTACCCTGGACTCACAGGTTAAGAGGGTCCAGTAACATCAGATCCTTTAATGATGACACAGACCAGATAGCATTGGGCACCCAGTCTGTGTCGCCATGCAAACTGCCAAGAACCATGAATGGGAGTGATTTCACTGAGTCCTCACAAAAATTGGAGGGGATTGACTTTTCTGCACCCTTTACAGATGAAGAATCTGCAGTGCAGGGAGGTAAAGTGACTTCCTAAGGTCCCACACCTAATAAGTGGTAGAGTCAGATTAAACCCAAGCATTGTGACCCCAGAAGACTCACTGTGCACCTCCACCACCCTGCACCCTCATCCTGACCACTGAGAACACTGGCCACTGGGGGTGGGGTGGGGGGCTGGATCTGTCTTGAGCCGGTGGAAAGTTGTTTTCATTTTTTTTTTTTTTTGGAAAGTTGTTTTCAAATGCTTTCTCTTGCCAAACCCCCGATATACACATAGGAAGGGAATTGCATTTAGATTACCTGGCAGGTAGGTTTTGAGTAAACAAAGACAAATAACTCTGAACCGGTTACCAGCTCGCACCCTCTTTCCTGGTTGCTCAGTCCCATCTGCTCCCCAGTCGTTCTCCACTGGCATTAGGATGCTTAGAGGGCTAAGTTTAAGTCTGTACTATGATGAGTAGGCAGTTACATCGTTCATTTACCCACCCGCCCACCAACCCATCCATCTAGCCATTCATTTCTTCCAAAAACATTTCTTAGTTTCTAATACAGAATACAGAGTTGAAGAAAATATGCTGCCTGCTGGAAGTCATCTGTTCAAGTAATGATCAGGGGCATGTGTCACCATTTAGGTCCTGGGCACACAGTGGTGAACAAGGCCCAGCTCTCCCACTTGCTAGCGGGATGACCCCTGGGCAAGTTACCTCTCTCAGTTTCTACTTCTGTAAACTGGGGTGATGGGGGCAATAATAGCACATCCCTCAAAGGGATGACCCGAGGATAGACCAAGGTAATCTGTGCAGAGGCATGCCTGGCACATAGTAAGGGGTCTGGCAATGTGAATTGATGTTCTTTTTCCCTGCCTTCCCAGAATGGTGTAATAATGCCTTCTGAGGAGCACAGGGAGGAGAGAGGTATGGGGGTGACACCCCTGACAGGAGGAGTGAGAAGGCTTTATCCCAGCAATGACATTTGAGCTATCCTTCAAGGATAAGTGACTGTGCAGCCACAGTGGGAGGCATCCGAGGCAGTGAGGACAGCAGGTGCAAAGGCAGGGATGGGAGGGAGTGTAGCATTTGGGGAAAGGCAGGTGGTCAGTAAGGCAAGATGTCAGGAGTGCGGAAGAGGAGCAGAGGGAGAAGAGGCTGGAAAGGCAGGCTGGGCCAGGGTTGAAGGACCTCAGATGTCATGTAGGAGGTTCAGACTTCGTCCTCGAGACCCTGGGGCATCACTTCAACTTTTGAAATGGGGGCATGATGTCATCAAATATGTGCTTCCGTGCTTTGGAAAGATTGCGCTAGCAAATGTGTGGGATGTCACTAGAGAAAAAATCCCCTCCTCTCCTCCCTCCCTCCTTCCTTTTCCCTCGGCAAATAACTTGTTGAACACTGTGTGATATGCAGTGCCAGGTGCTCTGAAGCCAGCAAGGAGGGAAATAGTGTCCTGAGCCCACAGACCACTGGGAGAGACAGAAAGAGAAGGCAGGGAGCTAGGCAGGGCCGGTGTGCAAGGAAGTGAGTGGATACTGAGCAGGGGGAGGGAGGTGCAGGGTTTGGTCATGGACAGAATGTTCAGGCAACAGAAGGAAAGGTGGGCTGGTAACCTAGCCCTCACTTAGCCATTCTTTTTTCTTTTTAAAGTTTTTAAAATTTATTCATGAAAGATGGAGAGAGAGAGAGGCAGAGACATAGGCAAAGGGAAAAGCAGGTTCCCAGAGCAGGGAGCCCGATGCAGAGACTCAGTCCCAGGACCCCAGGATCACGACCTGAGCCAAAGGCCAACAATCAACCACTGAGCCACCCAGGTGTCCCTCACCTAGCCATTCTTGAAGTGCAGTCCTAGAAACCATTAGAAAAGCAGATCTCTGCCCCACCCCACCCCCTCAGACTTATCAAATCAGAAGCTCTGGGACAGGGCCCAGCAGTCTATGGTGCCCCTCAAGTCTGAGAGGCACTGATGTAAACAGAGAACAGTGGAGGGGATTGCTCTCTAATGGCAGGTATGCATCAGGAGTGGGGAGGAGGCAGTGGATTCCATGTTGGACCCGATGAGCCCAAGGTGTCTGTGGGACATTTCCAGGGCAAAAGTTCTGAGGAACAATTGGTTTTGAAAGTCTAGGTTTCAAGAAAGATCTGGGCTATAGATAAAGAGATAGGGCCAGTGGCCCTGTGAGCAAGCCTTGAATGGCAGAGGCAGCCCAGAGAGAGGGTGGAGAAGAGAGAGCCCCCAGTCTGCAGAAGGAATGGCCCCAGAGGAGATGGTGGCAATGCCCTGGGGAGGGAAGGGAGCCACACCTCCTTGAGGGTGGAGAGAGGACTGGCTGGAGACAAAGGAGAGGCAGGCAGAGCAGATGGCGCCTTGTTTTGAACAACCTATGTCCTCATTAGTGGCCTCTATTTTCTGTTTGAAGGTGGAAGTGCGACTTTGTCTGAGACAGAGGGAGCAGTGAGAGGAGAGGCTGTAGGGGAGAAATGCCTGGAGTGGCAGTAGGCTTCAGAGGGGCTAGTGACTTTCCTAAGCTAGCAGGAAGGAAGCATTGAGCCCAGAAAGCTATCCCCACCCTTTTTTTAATTGAAGCGTAGTTGACACACAACATGACATTAGTTTCAGGTGTACGAAATAGTGATTCGTCAACTCTATATACATTATGCTATGTACACCACAAGTGTAGCAGCCATCTGTCACCATACAATGCTATTACAGTACCACTGACTATATTCTCTATGCTGTACCTTTTCATTCCGTAACTGGGAGCCTGTATCTCCCACTCCCCTTCACCGCTAGTTGCCCATCCCCCCACCCTCTCCCCTCTGGCAACTACCAGTTCTCTGATTTATGATCTGTTTATGCTTTTTTCATTGGCTTGTTTTGTTTTTTAGATTCCACATATAAGTGAAATCATATGGTATTTGTTTTTGACTTATTTCACTTAGCGTTATACCTTCTAGGTCCATCCATGTTGTTGCAAATTATAAGATCTCATTCTTTTCATGGCTGACTAAAAACATTATATATATAATATCACATCTTGCTTATCCATTTATCAATTGATGGACACTGGGGCTGCTTCCATAATTTGGCTATTATAAATAATGCTGCAATAAACATAGGAGTGCATATCTCTTTTCAATCAATGTTTTTGTTTTGTTTTCTTTTTTTTTTTTTTTTAATGTTTTTGTTTTCTTTGGGTACATACCCAGTACTGGAGCTACTGGATCATATGGTACTTCTATTTTTAATTTTTTGAGGCACCTCCATACTATTTTCCATAGTGGCTGCACCAGTTTGCATTCCCACCAACAGCACACAAGGGGCCCCTTTTCTCCACATCCTCATCAACACTTGTTTCTTGTTGGTTTGATATTGGCCTTTCTGACAGGTGTAGGGGGATATCTCATTGTGGTTTTGAGTTGCATTTACTTGATGATGAGTGATGTTAAGCATCTTTTTGTGTCTGTTGGCAAGGCTGCCCTTTATAAGGCCTGCTGCTGGGCCACACTCTGGGACTCCATCTGAGAAAGTTGCTCGTTGGGGAATGCCAGGCAACAGATCACTGCCTCAGTTGTAGGCAAGCACCATGCAGGATGGGGGGTAGGCAAGACAAAGGCAGAATGCTTCTGTCCTTACCTGTCCCCTGGCAGCCAGAGTTTCAGATCTAGTACCATGCACAGACCAGAATCAGGGTTCAGCCTGCTAGATGGCTGCAGAATAGATGCAGCTCTGGGCCCTTGGACAGACAAGGGTGAGCCCAACATGGTACAGAAAGTAGGAGGTAGAGGCAGGCTGCCAGGCTCCCTGCCAGATGTGGGGCAATACATCTGGCCAATCCAGGAGTATCTAGCAGCTAGAATCCACCATAGAACAAGGAGAGCTGCTCCGGGGTAAGAGTTCCTAAGGCAAAGCAGTGTTGCCATAGTGTTACACATTGGGCTTGGAGTCTGATGAACATGGGTCTAAATCCAGGCTCTGTCACTAACTTGCCATCAGACTTGAATAAACCACTTGACGTTCTCTGGCCTTCCCATTTCTCAACTGTGAAATAGGAATATTAAAACAATTTCCTGTGGTTGTTCCAAGGATTAAATGAAATAGTGCATCCTTAGCAAAATACCAAGCACTTAACAAATACACCGAAAACAGTAGGTATTACAATGTTATTAGTAGCCAGCCTATATTCCTATGTTTATCCTAAGATTGGCATTTGCAAAGCCCTTTCTCCTCTGCTAACCTCATAATGTGAGTCACTGTGGGAGTTGAGCAGGGCATCTTTTTTTAAAAAATGTTTAAGACTTAGTATTTTTAGAGCAGTTTATTTTTTAGAAGTTTCACAGGGCAATTGAGAGGAAGATACCCCATATGCTCCATATATGGGGGATATATACAGAAAGATTTCCCATCTGCCCCCTACCCCTGCACACACACAGCCCCCCTCCATCCCCCATAATTAACATCCCCTGCCTGAGTGGGGCATTTGTTCCCATTGACGAACCAACATTGCAGGGGTCTCATTTTATAGGTAAACCCTTAAGGCCCATAGAGCAGAAATGGCTCTGCCCCAGCTCAGGTGGCTAGAACATGGCAGCGCCAGGACAAGAACCTGGATGTCTCCACCCCTTTGTTATTGCTTCCTGAGAGCAATGCTGTGTCTTGTTCACCAATGTTCCTAACCCCAGGCACTCTAAATGTTGAATGAGTGAATAGGTGAGCAAGTGTGTAAGTGTGTGAGCAAGTGAGAAAGTATGAGAGCAGGTGTGTGGGTGAGCATGTGAGTGCATGACAAATGTCACTCCTCAACCTTGTGGCCATGAGAGCTACTTGGCCATGTGCTCTGGCCATCCTGGGGGCCCACCCACATGAGATCTGGCCATCTGAGCACTATTGTTTCCCCAGGAGAACAGTCTCAAGTCCGGGAAGGGGGCAGCTGCCATGATCCCAGGCCCACAGACGGTGGCCACGGAAATCCGTTCTCTTTCTCCGGTAAGTGGGTAGGGCCAGCTCAGGCTAGGGGACTCTGTGCTGAGAATATGGTCCACAGGTGGCCCACAGCAAGTGCAGCGTAGAGCCCAGTGGGCTGCCCTTTTAAGTACAGTGCTAGGAAACTGGATCGTTTCCAGATGCCCACAGGGCTCCCTTCTCCCCACCAAAGTCTCATCCGTTGCCTCCACCCCCCACATACACACACCAGAGGGCATTGTGATGTGAGGGTGAAGCAGCCCCTCTCCTTGTGGTGCCTGTGATGTGACAGCTCATTTGCATCTTCTCTCCTGACTATCCAGGAGGAGAAATGGACTAGGAGTCCAGAGGCTTGCACTCTGGACATGGCTCTGACAATGGCTCCCGTGAGCCTGAGTCTGTCACCGTGAGGTCTCTTGCATCTCCTGCATTCTCCAAGTCTGTCCTTCTTACTGTCTAGCCCTGGAGACGTGTTCCCAGCTCTGAGGGGGTGGGGGCTTGGGAGGGCTCTGTTTCCACCCTGGATCCCCCATTCTCTCTTCTCAGATGCCAGGATTCTTAAGTTCTGGGGTCTTGTTAGGATTCTGGGCCTCATGCATCTCAGGTTCCAATGATTTGAGAATTTCATGGATCTAGCATTCTGAAGATTCCATTATTCCTGAATTCTTAGAATCAGTGATTTGAAGCATCTTGGCTTCCAAACTCCACCTTCATGGGGCCCCTTAGGTTTACCCCCCCCCAACCCCGCCTGCAGAGCCCAGTGTCCTTACCTGACACCTGGGGTGGGGGGTGGTTATATTCTGCAGATCATCGGGAAAGATGTCCTCACCAGCACCTACGGCGCCACCGCGGAAACCCTCTCCACCTCCACCACCACCCATGTTACCAAAGTGAGTAGCAGCAGGGCACTGTCTGCCCCCAGCCTGGCTGTGGGGCTGGAGAACATCATTGCCATTGTTGTGCCTTGTAACGTGGACAGAGACCTGTGGTGTTCTAGTTTCTGGAGTGCTATGCACTTTGTTCTATACTACAGGTTGTCCTCGGCACGTACCCTGCCCTTCAATGTTGACAGCCAGGCTGGGGGAGCAAGACCACCTCACCAGAAGTGATCCTGAGCCATGGCATTTGTGCCTTATAGACCTTAAGTGCTGGCAGCATTTAGAAGGGGGTGATGTAAGGAAGCCTTAAAGAGTGAGGTGGGGTCTTCTGGAAAAAGTGGGATTTGTGCAGGGTCTTAGGAAGCCAGGTAGGCCTCGTGAGGGAGGAGAAGACAGATGCAGACATTCTAAGCAATGCAGAAGATGGAGCAGAGACTGCGTATTTGTTTATTTGTTCGGTGAGTGGATGTTAGTGAGCGTCAACCTTATGCCCATCTCGGCACTAGGGATCCTGGTGGCAGCCACAAGTGATGCGTGTTTGTGGGAACAGAAGCAGTGGTCTCCATCAGAAAGAAATAGCATGTAGGGGGCATAGCTGTGGGGAATTGGGGTGGACTTTTGGCAGGGGAAGCAAAATTATAGGCAAATGAGACAAATTCCAGGACAGATGTGACTATGAGGGGTCTGAGTCTAAGAGCCATTGGAACACTGTTAAGGTTTTTTAACTGGGGAATGACCCAGTACAAAGGGGTTAAAGCAGAAGAGATTCAGTCCACCAGGATGTGCAGGTAGATGGGGGAAAGAAGAGAGAGAAGCATGGAGTGACCAGGGATGAGGGGACTAGACCAGGGGTATGAATCACAGTGGTGGACAGAAGAGGTAGGGCCATTGGACAGTCTTTCCCTGCCAGTCAGCTGCAACTCAGCCAAGGAGCACAAGGGGCTGAAGACAGGCTGACAAGCAGATCCATGCCTGCATGGCCAAGAGGAAGGCGGGAGGAGGCCCAGGCCAAAGATGGAGGCCTGGAGGAGAGAGGCCAGGGAGGCAGGTTGAGGTGGAGGTTCTGCTGAGCCATCCAAAGAAGTCTGCTGGGTAGCCCTGGCCCTCCTGCACAAACCCTGTGCCAGCCCTGCTCCCTCCTATGCAGGACTCAGCACCCTCGCACCTTCCCTAGAAAGCACCCACTCTCACCGAAAGCGTCTGTGAGCAATGTTGACTTCACTGAGAGTTTTGTGGGAAGGTTTTCCATTACACACCCCACTGCATACAGCTCAGAAAACTCCTCTTCCCAGAGTCTCTCTCCCTCCCAACCAGGAGCCCTCTTCTTTCTGTCTGCTCCCAGCTCCTGCTGGGATTTCCCTCAGCTACCACCCTCCTTGGTATGCCAAGCAATTAGGTCCTTCCCCATCTTCTACTTCTAAACTTGCACCCAAACCCAGCCCTTGCAGAAAATGGTGGAGGTTATAAGTGTCACCAATGCAATTTTCTCTTGTAGTTATTGTTTGAAGTCATTTAAGATAGAACTTTGTCACCATTCACATTTCATTCATGTGTTCATTCAACAAATCTGCATTTAGCACCTGCCCTGGTCAGATTGGACAGGGGAGAAGGGTAAGAAGGGATACAGAAATGAACAAAACATAGCCCCTCAAGATCTCCATAGTCCTCAAGATCTCCAGCCTACTGAGTTAGGCCGGGTCCACACATACAAGGTCAGCACAAGACAGAGAGCCCCAGACACCACGCAAGAGAGACCAATTTGGTGCTCAGGGAGTACCCAGGCAGGAGGGGGGCAGGGTCACCAACCAGGATCAGGGAGACATTACTTGAGGTGGGCTTGGAAGACCTAGAAGGGGCCAGTTGATAGGTGGGGGAGTGGTGACAGCGGGCAAGACATGCAGTCTAAAGTTCCACAACCAGAAGAGGGAGCCAGGAGAGAAGGTGACTGCTGGTTCCAGCCTCGCCCTTGAGGGGTGCTTTGGATGGGTGCCCTATCACACCCCAGCAGGACCCAGGGCTGACTTTGCCGCCCTCTCACTCTACAGACTGTGAAAGGGGGGTTTTCTGAGACGAGGATCGAGAAGCGGATCATCATCACTGGGGATGAAGATGTTGATCAAGACCAGGTATGGGGGTAGGGAACACTGTTCCCAGTAGCCTTATCCAGTCACCAGTCCCTCCCATATTGGGTCACCCATGGGCAGCTGCCCGATGGGCAGAGATGATGGCCACTTCATGCTGACCCTGTTCAGACAAGGAGCCCCAAATAAGCCCCAAAGGAAGGGACATAGAATGGGAACCAGAAGGAGCCAGAGGACCCGAGCTCTAGTCTCTCCTTTTAACTGTTTGACTGCTGCCCCTCCCTGGGCCTCAGTTTCCACAGCAGTACACTAAGGGGTTTTTGGTCTCCACGGTTTCTCCCATATTCCATATCCTGTGGTTCCTCACTTTTTTGCTTTTTTCTACCAGGCCCTGGCTTTGGCCATCAAGGAGGCCAAACTGCAGCATCCTGACATGCTGGTAACCAAAGCTGTCGTATACAGAGAAACAGACCCATCCCCGGAGGAGAGGGATAGGAAGCCGCAGGTAAGCCCTCTGAGGCTCAGCAGCCATGAGAGGGAGCAGGGAATATGGTAAGGTCTTCTGAAGGTCATTTCCATCTGAGAGTCCATCAGGTGGCTTGGTCCCTATCACAGCTTTAATCTCCCATTTTCCTGGTTTGTGGCCCAAAGGAGAGAAGTAGCTCCTCCAAGTATAACAAGTCAGAGTAGGAAGTGGGAGGGGGAGGAAGACTGGTTCCTTAGCTTATTGGGGGTTTCGGGCTCCAGACCCAGAAAAGTAAATCTGGGAATGATAAGAACAGGGAGAAAGGGTTGATAGCAGGTGCTGTGGTGGGACAGGTGGAGACAAGCATAGCCTCACTGGCCATTACCTAGAATCTTGAAGCCAGAAAAAGGTCCCTCAGACCTAGCACCACATCCCTGTCCCTGAATCTCTGCCTCCATCACAGATCACTGGGTGTTGCAAAGGGGGAATATGATGACCAGAGTTCCCGATCTCATCTGTTTTGCTAGATTGCAAACCCTTGATTTCTCAGGCTACCTTGGGCCAGAAACTTACTTTTCTGTTTCCTTATGGACAGACCATCAGTGCCCTGCTGAACAAGAGGAAGGAGATGGTGCTATAGCAGATAGGGCTTTTATTAGCCTAAACTGGGGGAGGGGTTCCTCTGGTCCCTCTAGAAATTAACTGAATTTTATCAGACCTATAAAACAAAACTCATAGACATTGAGCAGAGTAGTACATAATATGATTCTACTCATAGAAAGTTCAAAAGTAAGCAAAACTAATCAATGATGCTGAAAGAACAGTGCTTAGTTCTGGGATGTGATATTGATAGGGAGGAATCACAAGGGAACCTTTTGGGGTGCTGGAAATATCAGCATCTTGATCTGGGTAGGTCATGTGGGTGTGTACGTATATAAAAATGTGTGGAGCTACTTGGATTTGTGTTCTTTACACATTTCGAACTTTGTACCACAATAAAAAAAATAACTCATCTCAAAGACCCCTACAAGCAGTAGATCTCCTTTTTGCCCTCTTCTCTAATGAATGAAACCGTGTTTTCTAGAAAGATACAAGAATGTGGATTACCACTCCTTTCCTGTCAGAAGAAAAAGCACTGAACCATTTTCCTGCCCCTTTTTTTAAAAGATTTTATTTATTTTTATTCATAAGAGACAGAGAGAGAGAGAGGCAGAGACACAGGCAGAGGAAGAAGCTGGCTCCATGCAGGGAGCCCGACGCGGAACTCGATCCCAGGCCTCCAGGATCATACCCCGGGCTGAAGGTGGCACTAAACCGCTGAGCCACCCGGGCTGCCCTTCCTGCCACTTTGAAAGGCTGCCAAACCCTGGTCTAGACTGTGCTGTCCAACAGAACTTTTTGCAGCCATGGAAATGTTTTCTTTGTACCATACGACACACGTTGGCTATTGAGCACTTGAAATTGGCTAATCTGAAATCAGACATGGTTTAAGGGTAAAATGCATGCAGAATTTTGAAGACTTAATATGAAAAGGGGCATGCAAAATATCTCAATAATATTTATATTGTTTACATGTTCCAGTGATAATGTTTGGATATATTGGGTTAAGTAAAATATATTACTAAAGTCAACTTCCCCTTTCTTTTTTACTCTTTTTAAGGTAATTTAAAATTTAGAATTTTAATTTAGAAATTAAAATTTTCTATCTAGAAGATTTAAGGAAATTAGAGATATCTAGAAAATTTAGCAAATATTGTCTAGAAAATTTTAAATTCTGTATGTGGGCTCCCATTCCTATGTCTGTTGGACAGCACCACCCTAGAAGTATAAGCTGGTCATGGGCAAAGCCTACCTCCCAGCCTTCCTCAGACTTTCATGCAAATTGTCACTCCTGTTTTCTCAGTTGTCCAATCATTCTTACCATTCAGCCCCTGGATCTCAGAGTGGTAAGGCAGGGCACTCATCACGCTAGTGCTAAACTGGCAGCATTTGCCTGGGGAGTACAGATAATAGAGAACTGTTGTTATAAAATCTGATTCAGGGGCAGCCCAGGTGGCTCAGCGGTTTAGCGCCAACTTCGGCCCAGGGCCTGATCCTGGAGACCCAGGATCCCTGCATGGAGCCCGCTTCTCCCTCTGCCTGTGTCTCTCTCTGTCTCTGTCTCTCTTCTCTGTCTCTCATGAATAAATAAATAAAATCTTTTAAAAAAAATCTGATTCAGGGGCAGCCCCGGTGGCGCAGTGGTTTAGCGCCGCCTGCAGCCCAGGGCATGATCCTGGAGACCCTGGATCGAGTCCCACATCAGGCTCTCTGTATGATGCCTGCTTCTCTGCCTGTGTCTCTGCCTCTCTCTCTGTCTCTATGAATAAATAAATAAAATCTTTAAAAAAAATTTAAAAAATAAATCTGATTCAGAACAGCCGGACAGGACCTGGGGGTCTTTATTTATATGTTGGTCCTTAGGGAGTCCATATGCAGCCATATGCAAAGAATTCTATGCTGGGAATCCGGGGACCTGGCTCCAATCCCAGCTGTTCCCCCGTGGACACTCATTTTCTCATTTGCAAAACCAGAAGATGGGGCAAGTCCCTTCCAGTCATGGCTTTCTGGTTGTTTATTTGCTTTCTTGGAGTATCTGTCACGTGTTTCTCATATTTTCTCCTCTCCCTATCTTGTTCCTTCCCATCTTTCCCAGGGCATTTCCAGCCAGTCCCCCAGGCTCCTCCCTTCCCATTCTCCCTGACCACTCAGAACTCTTGCCCCTGCCTCCACATCCTGGCCATTCCCCCACCACACACACACACACACACACACACACACACACACCACAGCCTTCCACATCTGCCTGCTTGGAGGATCTCATATGGAAGGGGGGCCTTCTTACCCCTCTTTTAGTTCTTCCTTTGATTCCATTCTCCCACATACCACATTCTCTCTCTCCCTCTCCCTCTCCCTCCACCCCCACTCCTTCTCTCTCTCCCTCTCTGTCTCTCCTCTCTGTCTCCCTCTCAGATTCTTCTGTAAAGGTCACCTTGTTCATGTCACCCTGGAGAGACAGATGTTTTTCTCTTGCCTTTTCTGCCCATATGCTTTACCACTAGTTACTGCCAAGTAGGAATCATCTTTGACCCCTAATGCAGTCAGACTCACTCATGCTAGGGGAGAAGGCTTCTCAGAATATGAAAACTCTTTTTTAAAGAGCTTGAAACATTTGGTTTGATGGATGGATGCATCTTGGTACCCCCAGGAAAGATCTGGAACCCTGCAAACCTGGCTTCGAATCTCAGCCCTGCTTGTTATTAGCCGTGTGACTCCCAGCAGATTATTTATCTCTGCACTTTGTTCATTGGCTAGCAGTCAGCAACTGTAATCACAGTGATAACAATTGCTGAAATATATGAAACCTTTACACTGTTCCAGGCACCAGGCTACACACCTGACATGAGTACTGTCATCTGCTTATTCAACTCAGCCCTGAGATGTTAGGTGACTTGCTCATAGCTATGTGGCTTGATGAGGGAGTCAGAGCTCATTCGTGAGACTCCAAAGCCATACTATGGTCTTAACCTCCTTATCCCATAGGGTTAGTGAGATCACACACATACAGTAGTTAGCACAGTGCCTGGCACATAGTAAGTGCTCTGGAAAAGCTAATGATGACTATGATTGCTATCAACTCAAAGGAAGCTAACAAAACCCTGCACATTTGGACTTTGATGCAATAAACTGAGAAGAATAAATTATAATATGGTATCATTTAGGTGTTCCTGGCATTTCTGAAGTGTCTTTAGGCTTTTAAAGACATCCTACATCATGTTTACACTGAGCTATGGGACCTAAAGTGCAGCCTGCACTGTAAAAAATAATAATAATCCTCAGGTAATTAGAATTCAGTAGAAAGAACACACCCAAGCTTGGAGCCAGAAAGCTCCTTTCTCCAGAGTGCCCAGAGGAACCTCCCTGGGCCTCAGTTTCCTCATCTACAAAATGAAGTTAATCTATAAATTAGAGCTGCTACAATAAGTAAAATCTATGAGTGTCTTTGTTTGGGCTGCTGTGACAGCAAACCATAGATGGGGTGACTCAAACAGCACATTTATTTCTCACGATGATGGGAAGTCCAAGATCAAAGTGCTAGCAGATTCCATTCCTGGTCTGCAGGTGGCTGTCTTCTTGTAGAGAAGAGAGCAGAGAGAAGGAGAGAGAGAATTTCTGTTGTCTCTTTTTATAAGGGCACTAATCCTATAAATGAGCACCCCCACCCCTTGTAACCGAAGTACCTCCCAAAGATGCCACTGCCAAATCCCTCACATTGAGTTAAGGCTTCCACATATGAATTTTGGTGGTGGGACACAAATAGTCCATAGCAGTGAAACACAGGGACAGTCACTCACATACAGAAGGTGCTTAGCGCTGAACCTGCACCCTTATCCCTGGAGGTTTTGCCGTGTTGAGGCATTCATGAGAACCCTGAGAAAGTCAGACTATAAGCTTCTGCCACCAGCCTGCTGCACAAGGGCCTGCCTTCTCGTAGGTGTCCATCTTGCTGGTCTTCAGCTTCTCTTCCCTCCCTGAATCCTCCAGAAACATGTTCAGACTCCAGCTGACTCTTCCTTCCAGAAGTTCTTCCTCTTTAAAGTTCTTGCTGTGAGAGTGGAAAGCACACCTACTCACAGACAACACACAAGCCAATTGTGTGGTTTCTGCTCCCTCTTCTCCCACTGGCCCACCTCATTCAGACAGGACCTGTCTCCTGAAATCTGCCAGCAAGGGGACGGCCCCCACCCAGCTTCCTATCTTTAAGATTTTGAATAGTAGGAGAAAACACTGACCTGTTTCAAAGCAATAACCTTGGGTTCTAGTTCTTGGGTTCTAGTTTCATTTCTAGATCATCAACTCACTGGGACATTGAACCCTCTGATCTCTATTTTTCCCATCTGTCAAATAAACTGAGAAGAATTTTGTGTATATGACTCCATTTGCACTTGACCCCATGTGAGTGGTAAAGGGCAGGAATGATACTCCACCTGTTAAATGGTTTGAGGTAGTTACTATATACCATGCACAGTGCTGACCACTGGAAAGACAAAGATAAGTAAAAGCAGCCATTGCCCTCAAGGAGATCTAAATAGCTAAGTTAACAATAGCAGTAGTAATAATAATAATAACAGTTGGTATTTGTTCAGCACTTCCTGTTTGCTAACCCTGGTTTCAAACACTTCCTGCAACTGCATTAGGAAGCACCCATTCTTACTGGGGAGGATGTGAGGCCTAACAAATTTAAGAAACTCCCCCAAGCTTGCAGAGCTAGTAGGCCACAGAATGGGATTCAAACTCAGGCAGTCTGATTGCAGAGCCCCTGCCCTTAACCACAAAATTTTGGAATCAGACTTGAGCTGGAATCCAGGCTCCAGTTTCTTTATTGAAATATAGCCCCTTGGAGTTTAATCCTCAGGACACACAGACCCATGAAGATCAAAGAAGAAAATCACAGAGGGTCTGCAATCACAACCAAACAGCTCTTAGAATGAGAAGAGGTAGGAAGAGAAGGTGAACCACATGTGACCCGAGCTGCTTAGTGTTAAAGGAAACTTGGACAGATTTCCAGGTGGAAGAGAAAGATACCACCTCCCTGGAAACGAGCAAATGGCTTTGGGCTTTGGGTTCAGACAGGGGTGGCTTCAGGTCTCAGCTGCCTCTTATAAGCTGTGTGGCCTTGGATAAGACACTCTGTCTTCCTGAGCCATAATAAAGGGCACACAGGAAAGGTAGCTAATATAACCTTTTGCCACATATTTAAAGATGAGTGACAAAACTTTATTAATTTTTCTTGTCCTCTTTGTATCCCCTTCCCTCCATGCCTCTGGTTCTAGGAATCCTGACCTCTGTGAAGAGATGCTGGCGTTTCTGGTCCAACCCAAGCCAGAGAACCATTAAGAAGGGGCCTTCATTCTGGATTCTCCGACTCAACACCGAAGTCCCAGCTGTGATGTACTGTCACCGAAGAGGGACTGGGAAAGGAAAAGCATATATATATAGATATATATAGATATAGATATATATACAGGAAACACCGCGTCCTTGCACTGCTGCTGGGGCTGGCCGTGCAGTTGGCCAGCAGCAACAACCAACATCTGAATGCCTACATTTCCTTTGCAGACAAATTGAAGAATTGGCGGGATTTTTCAGGAAAAAAAAAAAATATATATATATATATATAATGACAATAATCTCTCACTCCCCCTTTCAAAGCCCTGCGGAACGACAAAAGCAAGCCAGACCACAATGATTGTAGGAGTTCCATACGACCCTGGTTCTGCACGTTACATCGAGTAGACACGAGCATTCCATTTGTCCTACGGCGTGTCCTGCCCACTCCAATGCAAAGGAAACACTTTTGCAGCAAAGCAAGAGAAGTCGCAGCAGCAAGACATGCACCGTCAGCCATTTGCTGAGAAAAGAAAGAAAATCCCGCACTTGGAAAGGAGGAGGAACACTGGATTATTATTTTTTGGGTCTTGACACTGGGCTGCAAAATCCACCTTCCTTTCTCCTGACTCCCCTCCCCCTCGACTCACACGTCTCGTTGTCATTTCTGTCTCGGCTCTCCCCTCTCCCTCCCCCACCCTCTGTATCCCGGCCCTGCCAAGGGCTGCTGCAGATGACTCTGGTTTGAAACAAGGAAAAGGAAAGAAAGCGAGAACAGACAACCCAGCCACAGGAAGGAAAGTAGACATTGTATGTTTATGGGTTCTCATTATGAAGGTGCAGCTTGTAGGAGATGTGTATGGATGTGCTTTTAAGTTATGTATATTACATATAACAGGAAACAAATATTAAAATAAACAGTGCTGGTAAGTATGAAGCTGACATTTTAAAATTATAATTATCCGACTGTGATTGGTGTATCCCAAGGTTCTTAGATCTCACTGAACCAACCCAGCCAAGGAGACCTGGACTCTGGCTGTGGGTTGCTCACGGTAGGAGCTGATGGTTCAGCGTAGTAATACAATGTGTGGTATTTGTAACTGGTTGATTGGTGGGGAGGGGTGGGATCCCCAGACCGAGGGGCAGGGGTTTGGCAAGAAGGAAGAAACACAGATGTAGTCCGAGATGCCTCCCCACCCCCCTCGGGCAGTAGCCACCAGGGCCTGATCTGTGCTCAGGTGTGGGGTCCAGAGTCAGGATTCTGCTACAGGGGTCTCCTGGCTCAGCCCCCATACCTCCCTAGGGGGTTTGCTTCGATTTTCAGTCTTCTCTTTTTTTGGCCACATGTCTTTTCCCTGACCACAATGTGACAGCTGACTCCCCCTTCAAAGAGATGTGACACCCCTGGCCACTGCAGAGGATGGTGGCTTTAACCTGGCTGTCTGGAGAGCCCAGCTTGCTTTTGTCCTCTACCTCTCCCGCATTCATTCTCTTCTTCCTGGGCCAAAGCAGCTGTGGTAAGAGACTGTGAACACAGAGCAGGCCCTGATAGGTCAAACTTCATTTCCAAAGGCTTTACCTGCTCCTGAACAAGCTGAGGATGAAAGGTGGTGTTGCTCAAGAGGCTCCATCTATGTATAAGACTCTGGCTTTGGAAACCTCCCCTTTAGCCAGCATCTGAGCTCTGAGCTTATACCCTCAGAGTCCCTGAAATTGCCTTCAGACCACAGAAGCCCTTGGAGAATACCCCATCAAACTCTGGGGCTTTCCCAGGCTTGCCGGGCCGTGAGCTGCTTCCCTGTGCTCAATGAGCCTCCTTTGGAGGGAATATGTCCCCACTGCACTTTAATTTCTCAGCCCCATCGTACATCCCCAGTCCCACCTCTAAAGTCCTCATTAAATCCGTTCAACAATTTATTAAGTACCTCCTTGTGCCAGGCACTATTCTTGGACGGAAGGAGAGATTGTGGGGGAGGGGAGGGACCTGGAAGTCCTCTGAGCCAGCCTTACATCTTCAGTCATGGCTTGCCCCTCTGAGAGCATTTCCACATTCTCTCCAATTATTGGCCATTGCCCAGGGATACTCCCACACACACCCAGGGCCCAGGCTTACTTATCAGTTACCCCCAATGATATATATGCTTAGTTTGCTAAGCTGGTGCCGACCTGAGACAGGACAAGAAACCAGAACAGTGTTTGCCTCAGGGCTAAAATGGGACAGAGCAGGTAGTGAAAGCCCTGTACTTAGGGCTCAGATGGCAGCTTCAGCCACATCCACCACCACCACCCCTGCCCCCTGAGCAAAACTGGTGGCCCGCTCCAACTCCCCCCGAGTGCCACAGCTCATTGCCATGCACCAGGTTCTTTTTACAATCTTGGTGGAGAAGCCACAGAACCTCCTTTCCACCCCTCTCAACCTGAGAGTTCCTATTCTTTCTGGGCCAAGAGCTGGGATGGTTCCACCCTTCCTGGGCCACCCGGAATTTGGCTCAGGCACCCCTATCTCTGCAGGAACCAGGCGTCCCGAGAACACTGGCCACACCTCAGAGGGAGAATATTTGTTCTGGATTCTACACCTGTTTACAGCACCTGCATGTGTGGCAGGGACAGGGATGAAGTGACCAGGTTTAGCTTGTGGGCTGGCCAGGGTTTGCGGAGATCTCCATCCCATGGATGCCGTGACCTTCCTTCCATGGAAAGGCAGGCAGTGCCACCAGGGAGGAGGGGAGCTGCAAAGCTGAAATCTAGGGCACTGTTTCCTCCCCATCCTCCTCTTCATAGAGAATATAGATGTTTGTCTTGTCTATCTTCAACCTACTTTTTTTTTTTCCCTTTTCACATTTCTCATCCTTTCTGTGCTGCCTTTCCACCCAAGAGACCATGTAGCATAGTGGAAAATGTCCTGGAGGGTATCCTGGTTCAGCCCCTAATGCATCATGTGACATTGGACTAGTCCCACCTCCCCCTCCCTCTTTGGGTCTCAGTTTCCCCATTTGTAGAATGAGCAGGATAAACCAGATGCTCTCCAGGGTCTTTTCCCAGTCTGCTGTCCTACAGATCTTCATTTTCTCTTGTTTTGCTTTCTTGGGATCTTTTCCATCTGAGGGTATAGGAAGTGCCAGGACCTGTTTCAGTTTTTGAATCCTGCAAGCACATTCCAAGACTGGCCTGCAATTGCATGAGCAACATCACTCTAAATAATTTTTTTTTTCAAAAGCACCTTACCAACCAACTGCGATGCTGTCCTGTTCCTTTTTACTCACCCCCTACCTCCCCTCTTGTCCCCACGCTCTCCCCCCCACCTCAGTGCTCTGTGCTGTATGCGTGTGTTCTCTGTTCTTGTATACTCAATAAAAGTGAAATAAATGTGTTTGATGCTGAACCACAAACTGCCTTGGCATATCCCTCTCTTTCTCTCTCTCTCTGACCTTAGCTACCAGTAAAAGTTGGCATTGTGGGAAGGGCTAAAACTGGTGTGGAGAAATCCCAACCTTGAACACTTTCATTCAACACATATTTGCAGCTTCCAGTGTGGTCCATGGCTTGGGTTAGGCTCTGCAGGCACAGCATCAAGTAAGACAAAGCTCCTGCCCTCCAGGAACTCTCAGGCTGGTAGAGTGCAGGAAACAGATAATACACCAGGCAAGCAATCAGAGACAATTCCAGAGTGATCAACACCAGGAAGGAAATGCACAGAGGAAGGAGATGGTCGCTGAAGAAGACCACTTTAAATAGGGTGGGGAGTTATAGTCTCCCTGAGGAGGAGTTGAGTGAAAAAGATACAGTAAGGTGAGGACCTTGAGCAAGAATGTTCTAGGTAGAAGGAACAGTAAGCATGTGGGCCCCAGGATACAGAGGGGCTTGGTGCATGGAGAAATAGCCTCCACTTTCTAAGAGAAGAGCACTTATATTGGGGTCTCTTCCTACAATCTTCTCCATGGGAGCCTAGTGGATAAAGTATACAGCAATCCAGCTTCAGCCTTTGCCCACTGCCACATATGTTGCCATATCCTTGTCCATGCCACCCGTCTCATTATTGACTTATGTCTAAACAGACGCTGTAAAAAAAAAAGAAAAAAATATATATATATATAAAATACGATATTCTATAAGTCAAAAACTAGTGTCACGTGCCAAAGAAAGGAGGTGTTCATAAAAATAAATGCAAAAATATAAAATTGAAAACCCACAATTCATGTAAAACTTAAACTCACTCCTTGGGCTACTTGAGTTGCATGTACCACACTTTCCTTTTTATTCTACTAAGTGACTCACCCAGGCCACCTTTCTGTCTTGCCCAAAACCTCACAAGTGAGAACCACTGCAAATAATTGGGTGCATTTTCTTCCACTCTTTTTCCAGGTGTATGTATCTCTTAAGAGCTTACATTACCTGGTCCATATCATTCTAAATACTATTTAAAAACTTAAGTTCTGGGGCAGCTTGGGTGGCTCAGTGGTTTAGTGCTGCCTTCAGCCCAGGGCCTGATCCTGGAGACCCAGGATCGAGTCCCATGTCAGGCTCCCTGCATGGAACCTGCTTCTTCCTCTGCCTGTGACTCTGCCTCTCTCTCTCTCTCTCTCTCTCTCTGTCTCTCATGAATAAATAATATTTTTTTAAAAAAACTTAAATTCTGAATGTTTCCTAGTAATTTTGAATACTAGATGCTATTTTTTTTCTTTTTAAAGGTGATTCACTAAATGACACAAAATGCTGTACAGTAAGAGCAATCCTTCAAACCTCTCCAGACTCCCATCCATTGTCAGAGACAGTTGCTTTCAGGAGCTTTGTGAATCCATCCCTGAAATTTTTCCTGTATGTTTCTTTTAGCTATCTGTCACCCATGGAGTTCTGGTATAGGACACAGTTTGCAAATATTGGTCCCCACTCACCTTGGGTCTGTATCTCTACTTCCCAGAAATACAGAGTCAGCCTCTGTGTTGCTTGGGAATAATCTGGTGTTGATTTATCTAGATCAGTGGTTCTCAAATGGGGAAGGAGGAGGATTTTGCCCTCCCCCCACCCAGGGAACAGTTAGCAATGTCTAAAGACATTTTTGGTTGTCACAACTGAGGGGCATTGCTGGCATTTAGTGGGGAGAGGCTGCTAAACATCCTACAATCATAGGATAGCTCCCACAACAAATCTGGTCTGATTTGTCAGTAGTACCAGAGTTGAAAAACCTGATCTGGGTGGACATGTGACCCATAAGATGAGATTCCAGGGTCATCTATAGCTTCCATGCCCATAATCCAGTGCCTTTGGAGTCTCTGAGAAGATGGTGAGCCCAGCTAGAATGAGGAGCTCTGAGACCAGACCACAGAGCTCAGTGCCCAACACTGATAATAAAGAGGGCAGGGGAGGGATCTGAGCTTTTTGGACAAGAAATGGAACTGACATGACAGACTGAGATTGACATGCATGACTGTGACGGATGGAGGCCATCTCCGGTTAACTCTGCAGCAGCTTATTGTGATTAACCATGACTGCAGGGCCCAGTCTATTCTGCAACCTACTAAGGGATAAGTTCTGACTGAGACACATTGGTGCGTCTGGCTGTCACTGAGGAAGTGTGACAGACAAGCTAAGAAGCAGGAGCACGGAGCCAAGAAGAGCCAGTCAGACCTTGGTTTGCATCCTAGCTCTGCCACTCTCCAGCTGTGTAACCTCTCTGAGCTTCAGTTTTCTCTTCTATAAATTGGGAATACTAATCCCTGTTTACTAGGGTTAGTGTGAGTCTTAGAAGTTACATATGAATGGCCTGCCCTATGGATTTTGGACTTACCTATCCAGTCCTCACAATCATATAAGCCAATTCTTTGGAATAAAACTCTCAATATATATTTCCTTATTGTTTCTGCTTCTTTGCTTGAACCCTGACTGGTACAGCCACAAGCACAGAGCAAGGACCCCAAATAGAAGCCATTTATTAAATATTGTTAATTAAACTTGTGATGTATGCGCACATCCAGCTGATCCTTTGAGTCTGGTTTCCTGCTAGGTGCCAGGGAAACAACGGAGAATAAGACAGGCATGTTCTCTCCCTCCAGCCACGGTCTGAGGACCCTGGATGATTATGGTTGGGGGGGTGGGGGACCCACATGGTGGCCACCGTTGCTGAAGACTGCTTCTTCTCTGCCCCGCATACTGGGTTTCTGACAATCTTCTCTCGGACTGAGTGTGGTTGGAAGCTGCAACTGGGTGATACGGGGCCAGTAGTGACACTCAGGTAGAAACTGGCGGACCTGGACCTTGATTGAGCATCTTGACTGTGGCTGCCAGGCAGCCATGATCTTGACCCCGGCTTTCAGGGACCGCGACTGATGGAGACCAAAGGACCAGGGCTGGTGGATGTGTTTCTGGAGCAGGATATGCCCAGTTGGGTGAAAGTTGTTATCCACGGTTCAGGAGTTCACACGTGTAACTTTAAAAGTAGCAAAAGGCAACATTGGGGGGGGGGGGGGGGGGAGGGACTTCCAGGCGCGGACCGTTCCTCCCGAGGCCGAGAGTTCCGCCGGGCCGCTTTCCCGGTCGCCCCTTTCCGAGGCAAAGCACGAGGACTTCCGGTGCGTAGCCGCGGCGCGGGAGAGCCGGGAAGAGTCCGAGGCTGGTGAGTGCGGCCTCCGGGCCTGTTTGACCGTCTGTTTTCGTCGTCTGTGTGGCCAGCCCACGCCACCCTTTTCCCGGCTCGGGATCGTGGAGTGCCCTGAAGTGGGGCGCCTCGCCCGGACGCCCGCGCCCCGCTCTGTGGGCCGGTGGTGGGACCCCGGTGGCTCCGCAGGCCTTTTCCCCTGAGAAACCGTCACCAGAGACCCGGTCGCCAGTACTTCCTGGGGCACCCGGGGTAACCCAGCGTTTTTTCCTCACTTGAGAACTTGCGGGGCCGGAGACTCCTTGGCGGCGCCCAGTATGGTTCTGTCCGACTGTAATTTCGGGCAACATGTTTTGCCGGAACCGACCCCCTTTGTCTCATCCACAAAGCGGATATCACGTTTTTATTGAATAAATGCTCGTTAAGCATCTAGTATGTGCTAGCGCCGCAGAAAGACCCAAGTCCCACGGAGGTGACAGCCCTCTATTAAACGTATGCAAAATTGCAGCCTGGTCCCTGAAACGGAGAGGTACCAGGTGCCCGGAGAGTGCCTCCCAGGATACCTGACCTAACCCCGGGTCGGGCAGGCTTTGCTGAGGAAGTGACTGTGGAGCTAAGGTCAGAAACATGATCTGAGGACGAGGGGAGAGAAGGGTTTTCTATTCAGGGAGCCTCCTGCTTGAGGGTTTGAAAGAGGCCACTGTGGCTGGAACAGCGAGCTCCCGGGGGGGGGGGGGGGGGGGGGGTGCAAGGTAAGAAACCATCGGACGAAGTTGGGAGGGGCCAGGCAGCCTTGGCCGTGCAGGCCTTGCAGGTCGTGGTAAGAATTCTGGTTTTTCAGGAGCCAGAAGCCGTTCACATGGCATTAAGTGTGGGGGGTGACGTGCCTAGGTTGGCACTTTGAAAAGTTCATTCACTCTGGCTGTTGGATGGGGAGCAGATTGGAGGGGTGACACTTTGGGTGAGGGATAGGTGACTTGGAGTAAGGGGGTGGTGACAAGAAGCAGATGGATGTGACTTTTTGCATTCCAGGGCATTTTTCTCTGTGCCAGGCCGTGTGCCAGCTGTTGAAGATACAATGAAGAGAATTGTGGCTGGTGGGATTGAAGTAAAGGAATGTCATTATCACGGAGGGAACACACAGATCCCACAAGGGAAAATGACCAGTTGATGAACAGTTATTCTAAATGCAACAGTTCTTCCTTTAGCAAGTATTTATTAAGTGCCTTCTGAATTCAGGGTTGGGAATAAGAAGATTATGATGCAAATTATTTAGAGCAGCGGCTTTCAGGCTTTTTTGACTGCAGCCTACGGTAACAAATACATTTTATCTCATAACCAAGTATCCATACGAACCCACAAAACTTCAGAAGACAGTTATCTTTATTATTCATCATGCGCTTTTTAAAAAATTCTTTTCATTAAAAAATTAATGCTGGTTGAGACACTCTAAATTGATTTCTTAACCCATTAATGAGTTTTGACTTGCAGTCTGAGGAAAAAAAAAACTGCTGCTTTAGAGTGAGAGTCATTTGTTGTTTGGCGTTAAGATGATAAAATATACCCTTAACATTTTTGGAAACAGGCTGGTCTTCCTTTCCTCACTGTTTTGTTTTGCTTGCTTAACATAAAAAGAGTAAGAAAAATTAAACAGGTAGCTGGTTCTTCTGTTTGTGAAATTTGGGGGTCTTGTTTGTACCTCCGGCTGGGTTGGAAGTGCCTAGAGGCAGCAGTGACTGTCCTACTCCGTGGAGGTTTCACAGATCGTTGTTTCAGGCAGAGATCTGGCACAGCTCGGGTGTGCCAGACCCTCCACAGGGATTATTTGTTGAATTGAATAGGTAAGCGTCTTGGGACCAGAAGGTTAGATAATTGTTTGGATTAAATTAGTTCGTGTTGGAACCATCCTATAAATACCACCTAGGCAGGTCTGCCTGCCTACACATTTTATCAGTATGTCCCTGTGGATAGTTCAGAGATGGGTAAAATAAGTGTTCTTGCTCTTTCTCTTCTAAATACTGATCCTAGGCCAGCCATGCCACCTGAATCCATTCTGGGCAAGGAGTCCAGAGTTGCCATGACTTTGGGCCTTTTGGGAAATTGTTTCACTCCCTGGGCTTTAGGTTTCTTTTTTATGTGTAAAAGGAGAAGAGGTTTGTGGTTGAAAAGTTTTCCACTTCCCAGACATTTTGTAAATTTTAGATGCTGAGCACCCACTTTCCACCTTCTGTCCATGTCTGGAGACTTATGGGAAACTGGGTATATGCTGAATTTAATCATCCTTCTCAACTCCTTGGGACTCTTCAGGGATACGGTTTAGACAGAGTTATAGTGTGAGACAGCCTAGGCACAGTTGTAGTTTTGACTAGCCCACCCAGGCTTTCCCCACTTTCCTCCTCTGTTGTAAGAGAGAGATCTGAGAGCAGATTCTGAGTGGACAGTGTGAAGAACACTGACCTAGAGGACAGGGTACCCAGGTTCTAATTTGTGTGACCTTGTGTGACTTTGAGCCTGTCACTTCTCTCGATGTCTTTCCAGCTGTGCAGTGAGTGTTCTTTCTTGGTAAACCAGAACACAAAATCTTCTCTGAGTCTTATTTTCTTCATCAGTAAAATCGATACAGTATTGTGAGGATTAAGGGAGATAATTATGTCAAGGATCTGATTCAATCTGGCACATGTAGAATCCTCAGCAAATGAAGCATCTTTCCTGAAGTTCCAATTAACTCTGATTTCTTTCTTTTTCAGTTGTTTTGGAAGACAGGAGGGGTTCTCTTTTTGGTCACCAAGCACTGGTCCCATGGCTGCCATGCAGATGGATCCTGAGCTTGCCAAGCGCCTCTTCTTTGAAGGGGCCACTGTGGTCATCCTGAATATGCCCAAGGGGACAGAGTTTGGCATTGACTACAACTCCTGGGAGGTGGGACCCAAGTTTCGGGGCGTGAAGATGATCCCACCAGGCATCCACTTCCTCCACTATAGTTCTGTGGACAAGGCAAATCCCAGGGAGGTGGGGCCTCGTATGGGCTTCTTCCTTAGTCTACAGCAGCGGGGGCTGATCGTCCTGCGCTGGGATGCAGTCCGAGAAGAGGTGGACCTGTCCCCAGCCCCAGAGGCTGAGGTGGAGGCCATGAGGGCCAACCTCCAGGAGCTGGACCAGTTCCTGGGACCTTACCCATATGCCACACTCAAAAAGTGGATCTCACTCACCAACTTTATCAGTGAGGCCACAATGGAGAAGCTGCAGCCTGAGAGCCGCCAGATCTGTGCCTTCTCAGAGGTGCTTCCTGTGCTCTCCATGAAGCACACCAAGGACCGGGTGGAGCAGAATCTACCTCGCTGTGGCACTGAGTGCAAAAGCTACCAGGAGGGCCTAGCCCGGCTGCCAGAGATGAAGCCCAGAGCTGGGACAGAGATCCGCTTCTCAGAGCTGCCCACACAGATGTTCCCGGCAGGTGCCACACCAGCAGAGATAACCAGGCACAGCATGGACCTAAGCTATGCCCTGGAAACTATGCTCAGCAAGCAGTTCCCCAGCAGCCCCCAGGATGTGCTTGGTGAGGAGGATCGAGATTCTTTGGGAGTGGGCCAAGGGATGGGTGTATAGTAGAGAGTACACCTTAGGGAATCTAGTCCAGTGTTTCCTAAACTTGGCTAAGAAGCAATCATGCCCAGTCCTACTGGAGATTAATTCAAGAGATCTGGAGTGGGGCCCCAGCAGTATCTGTCTCTCTAAATAATAACCTAGCACCATAGGTGAACCTGATGCAGCCCATCCTGTGTTTGGCAACCATGATATGGCCCAGCCCCTCATTTTACAGATTGAGTTTCACAGAGGGAAAGGATATGGCTAACTATGTGGTCAAAGTGAGACCAGAGCCCAGGGCTTCCCAACCTTCCATCTGCCTCCTCAGTTTGCTCCTGATTCAAAGTGTTGGTCTCTGGCTTAGACCAGGATAGTGATTTATTTTTAAAAATTATTACTGTTTTTATTGTTACTTTTCTCTCTTATTGCAAAAATAATATATGGTCATCATAGAAATAAAACAAAAATTCATTCCCAATTCTCACCACCTAGAAATAACCATTTTTTTACATTTGGCTGTATTTAGTTTTCATCTTGTATCCATGCGCAATGCTTCATTGTGGTTTCTTCTCTGTGTATTTCTATGTGTTTCCCTTTAGTCCCCTGTTGATGGACCTTTAAGATGTCCCTATTTTCCCTGTTGTGTCATCTAATGAACATCCTTGTATGTACTTATACATACATTAAGAGTTGAAATTGTTGAATCAGAGCATGTGTGTTGCCAGCTGGGGTGAGGCGGTAGCCCGTCACTTCTGAAATGGCAATTTAGCAAAGGCTTCTTCCAACCGGATAGTTGGAGAATGATGTTTCAGTGTATATTTCTTTGATTACTAGTGACAGCAAATATTCATTACATCTTTAACAGCTATTTATATTTTTTCTTACATAAATTGTCCAGGTATTTGCGTATTTTTCTGTTGAAAGATCAGTGAGAAATTTGAATATAGGGCCCTTTATATCATTGACTCTCTGATAAAAGGGCACATTTTAATGGGTGCATCTTCATGCATTATACTGTATTATCATTTAATAAGTAACACTTGAAATTCTGACTTAAAAATAAACAGAAATCCTGTTTTCTAATTCTTAAACATTTTAGTTCTTCAAAGTAATCTGGTGAAAGGTCTGTTGCAGGGATAACTTTGTATCTTCCTGACAGCTCTTTGAAATTATTTCTGATCTCCTAACTTAATTTTATAGTAGGCCAGAAATGCATGAATTTAAGTAAATGCCCTAAATTCAGAGACTAAACTCATATTTTCACAAACTAACCAGGTAAAGCCCACGGTAGAAGCAAATCATTAACCTCTATCATACAAAGAAAATTTGACAATATCTTGAAAATGTCAAACATCCAGTATATCTGGATCAGGCAGCTAGACAAACTTAGTTCCACAAGCCTAGGAATAGAGAACTAGTTGTTCATGTCTCTGAAGGTGACAGAGATCAAACACCATGCATTTAAAGAGCACTTAGTGTTGAGTGCATCTGTTCTTCTTATGGCCCATGTATAGGTATGATACAGAAGCCCTCCTTAAATTTGAAGCCAGAGAGAATGTCTCTGATCCACAATAGTGTATCTTGGCAACCAGAGACCCAGTTGCTTTCCCAAGGACAGTGGCTTCTGGATCATTGGGTCTCTGTTTCAGACAGGCATCTGGTGGAAATGTGGGAATAATAATAAGTAATGAATGTTTCTTTGTGCCAGGCATTATTCTAAATACTTTATGTGAAATATATTGATTCATTTAATCTTATCCATGGGCCTCAAATAAGGAAATAGAGGTATAAACAGATTGAATAACTTGCCCAAGGTCATACATCTCTGAAGAGTAGAGCCGATATTTGAACTCAGGTAGTTTGGTTTCAGAGGTCATGCTATTAGCCACCAAGCTATTCATAGAGGTTAAATCACAGAGCCCTGTGGTTAAACAAATGCAAATGATTTTGGCTGGCAGGCTAAGCCTGGAACAGGTACTCAAATTTTCCTCTTCTGGGAGGCTCTTTTCTTGCCCAATAGGAATTCTGTTTTATCTTTCCATTGTTCTTATTACCAAGCATTAGATGTGTGACCTTGGGTAAGATCCTTGACCTCATCTGTAAAATGAGAAAAATACCTTTCCTGAACACCTTGTGGATTTGGGCTAAGGATTACATGGTGTAGTGCAGCATTTCCCTGGCCCTGGAACAGAGACCATCTGGATCAGAATCACCCAGGAAGCTTTTTAGAGCTACAGATACTAAGAGGCTCCATCATCTGTCCTCAGCCAGGATCTCTGTGGGTGAGGCTTGGGCAGCTTTATCTTTAACAAGCTCTCCTAGTAATTCTGATAGGCAGCCAAGTTTAGGATCCACCTGGCATAATATCCATGGACACATTTTTTAAACTTTTGAAGTGCCAGGCAAATACTAGGTATATCTCTTCTTTTGCAGTCTGATTTTATAAAACCACAGTTTAGTTTTTTGTGGCTTGAGTTTATAGCTGTTCAACAAACTTTTACTGAGCTTGTGCTCAGTGGAAAACCCCACCTAGCAGGGGGTGTTCTGCAGGAGTGTCAGGATAAAAGGCCACCACCCATTACTGAGGTCCAGTAGAATCGGTGGTCTTGTAGAGTCTGCTGGCACTGTGCTCTCTCATGATCATTCTCGTCTCTGCACCTTTCAGGTGAACTCCAGTTTGCCTTTGTGTGCTTCCTCCTGGGGAATGTGTATGAGGCATTTGAGCACTGGAAGCGACTCCTGAATCTCCTGTGCCGGTCAGAAGAAGCCATGATGAAGCACCACACCCTGTACATCAACCTCATCTCCATCCTGTACCACCAGCTTGGCGAGATCCCTGCCGACTTCTTTGTGGACATTGTCTCCCAGGATAACTTCCTCACCAGCACCTTACAGGTGAGCAGTCTTTTTTTTTTTTTTTTTTTTTTATTTATTTATGATAGTCACAGAGAGAGAGAGAGAGAGAGAGAGGCAGAGACACAGGCAGAAGGGAGAAGCAGGCTCCATGCACCGGGAGCCCGACGTTGGATTCGATCCTGGGTCTCCAGGATCGCGCCCTGGGCCTCCAGGATCGCGCCCTGGGCCAAAGGCAGGCGCTAAACCGCTGCGCCACCCAGGGATCCCACAGGTGAGCAGTCTTTTGGCTGACACCCATGTGGGTCAAAATTAAGACAAGGATGTGTGAAAGCACCTTCAGGAGGGTTACTTTCACTTTTTTGTTTCAGTTTCCTGACCTCACTGTGTTTCCTGGTTCACTCTCCTCAGTTGTAAGTTTCTTGATGCCAGAGACCTTCTCTCTATACCACTGTCTCCCTGCCTTGCTCCGAGAGTGCCACGCAGTGGGGTCCTTGGCAGTTGAATAACCTCCTCCTCTATGAGTTATTCAGCTCAAAACACTTTTTTTTTTCATTATTCAGCTCAAAACACTTTTTTTTTTTCTTTCTCCCTGTAACCATAAGTTGGTATAACCCAGTAGGACAGAGTGTTGAAGCTTGTTATTTCCAGGGAAACATCTGCAGCTCCTTAGATCTCATTTAAGCATTAAAGTAACTTTGATTTCCTGTTCAAACAAAACGTGCCAGTTTCTGCAGAGATTCTCTGACAGAAAAAGTGAAATTTGCTTTTAACTTGGCAATTAAATTTTCATTATGAGTGGTAATTAGGGAAGAAGCTTCAAACAACTTACAGTCTTCATCCTGTGCTATTTCCTCCCTTTGCAAATAGATTAGCTTCCTTTATGTTCTTGGGACAGCCTCTGTCACTCACATTTTGTAACTTTCTCAAGTGTCGAAAAGGCAAAAGCTGCAAGCTGTCACTTTCCATACTTTGTGTTCCATGAGCTGCTTTTTTCTCCCTGTGTGTGAGACTACTACGAGGCCTGCTCCTTCAAAGGTGGCTGTTCACTAACCTACCAGTCACACCTGGGCTGAGAGAAGGAACAAACATATCCAGTAAATGCCTGTGGAGTAGCAGGCATTATGCTTACCATGCTACTTGGGTTCCCTCATTTAATCTCCCTGGAATCCTTCAAGGCAAGGGAGGATGATTTCCTATTTACAAATGAGAACATTGGGATTCAGGAAGGTTAAGTCATTTATGTAAGGTCACACAGCTGATAAGTGGCAGAGTCAGGATTTGAACTCAGGCTTGTGTTTATGCTCCTATGTACTGAATATAATATAGATTCCCCCAGTAAAGATTCTTGATTGACATCAATGGAGACATCACCAGGGGCTTATGTCTCAGAGGTATAGAACACTTTTCTACAAACAATATACTGTTGGAAGAATCCCAGTAAGCAGGCAGCTGACTTAAAACTCTGGCAGTTGGAGACCATGGGGACCAGTTGTTTGAGCCTGGAGTGTTCCACTTCAGAAGAGTTATAAAATTGCTCTTTTATTGTTTCTTGACATAACAGAGAAATTAAATCCCTTTATCTTCCTCTGAAGGAGGAAATCCTGCCCTCTGTCCCCCATCAAGTTCCTGGGTTACATGAGCTAGTAACAGATGAGGGATGGAGGGGGCATTAGCTTGCTAACTAGCCTCTGGCAGCAGCCCATGGAAATGATGTGCTCCCCTTGTGATGTGTGTTAATACTGTCATACAGACATAGGAGGGCCACACTGTGTCATTGGCTGTCCTGACCATTGTTAACAGAGCTGACCGACAGCTGAGCTCTGATTGTTGATGCTATTGCCAGCAGTGATTTCTGAAGCCGAGAGGGCCCAGCTGGATCGCTGAATGCCCAGGTAGGGTGTAAAGACTGACAGTTGGAAGAATTCTGTCTTTGGACTTTTCATCAAGAAAATTTGACGTCGTTATTTGGAAAAATCCAGGACACGTGCCTTTATTTTTTTATTTTTTTAAAGATTTTATTTATTCATTCATGATAGACAGAGAGAGAGAGAGAGAGAGAGGCAGAGACACAGGCAGAGGGAGAAGCAGGCTCCCTCCCGGGAGCCCGACGCAGGACTCGATCCCGGGACTCCAGGATCAGCCCTGGACCAAAGGCAGGTGCCAAACCACTGAGCCACCCAGGGATCCCCGGACACGTGCCTTTAAAAAAAATATATCAGCATATATTTTTGAGCATTCTGTCTTTATATACAACATTCTCCTGAAAGTGTTGAGGGATCCATATGTTGGTCAGGGTTCCTGCCCTCCGAGAGATTTATTCATTGATTTACCAGGGATTTGCTGACCATCTTACTAGATTCAAGGGCCTGTTGTAGGACTGGAAATATGGTTGTGAACAAGATAGAACCCTTGATTTGCAACTTATATGTTGGTAGGAAAGTAAACAAATGGATTTACCAGGTCACTCCAGACAGCATTGTTTAGAAGGTGGTCTGCCCTGATACCGTTTACCTGACACAGGCCCTGAGACCTTCTTAGCCCCAGCTAGATTGCATCTGTTTGTCAGCTCCTCTGCCCACCCCTGGCGGTCCACCTGTCTCCATGCTGCCACCTGAATTGCTCTGAAATGCAGATCTGATACTATTTTTCTGTATACTTCCTCATCACCTAGAAAGTTAAAAGCCCAAACATAGATCATAAGGCCCATTCTGATCTGGTTCCTGATCTGTCCTCCAACTTCTACCTCTCATTTTCCCCTGTCAATTCTAGTAGTAGTGTTCTCCTTACAAGTTCCCAGACATGCTATGCTATTTCAAGCCTTTTTTTTTTTTTAATTTTTATTTATTTATTATAGAGAGATTGAAAGCACAAGCAGGGGTGGGGGCAGAGAAAGAGAGCAGATCTCAAGCAGACTGCACAAAGTGCAGAGCTCTACTCAGGGCTCCATCCCACAACCCTGAGACCATGACCTGAGACAAAACCAAGAATTGGATGCTTGACCTGCTGAGCCAACCAGACACATACCACCACCACCCCTTTTAAATCATGGTAGAAATTAGCACATAACATGAGCCCTACTCTCTTAACATATTTTTAAGTGTACAGTACTGGTAACTATAAGCACAGCAGTTCTCTAGAACTTTTTCATTTGGCACGACTGAAACTTTATGCCAGTTTCATTCCTTCTTAACTGAACATGATTTTTGTTCTGCCTGGTGTGAACTTGTTCATTCTACAAGATGCCCTTAAGGTATCCCTCTCTCGGAAGCCATTCCCTCTCTCTCTCCTTTCCATACTATTAGCCTACTTTGGACTTGTCACTATTATATTACACAGTCTCTGACTGCTGAAATGTCTACATTGTCTGCCTGACTTCCCCACTAAGCCATGAACTTTTACCCAGAGCCTGTTTTGTTGTTCATCTGGTTATTTTCAACACCTAGTTGATCCTAGCACTTCTCTCACTTTGTATTATTGGGTGTTTTTAGATGACTAGAGTACATAATTTCTGTGGTAGTGTAGATAGATGCCCCTAATATGACAGGTGTAAACGCTGCAGTCTGATCAAAGGACATTATAAGCACCAAAAAGGAATTGGTTAATTCAGACTAGGGTTGCAATTTGAGAAGATAGAGGATCATGAGTGACTGTGAAGGAGGCGTTTAAGCATGTGCTAGAACGATGACAGATTTCAACAGGCACAATGTAGAAAAGGATATTACAAAAAAAAATGTTTTTTTTTTTTTAATGGAGAGTTAACGTTGGTACCATCTTGGCAGTGAGAATCCAGTCCCCCCACCCCACACGGAGGCACTCACTCAGGGTGTGTGTGAGTGAATGAATCAGCCCATAAAAGCCTTCCTCAGCCAGCCGCCTGCTCTGCCCCCAGGTAGTCAAGTAAGTGGAACTGGCTTTCTTACTTAGGAGCTTAAATGGCTACTACCCATGGAGAGGGACTGGTGTTTGTATGTGTAAGCACTTAAAGGCTGCCACATTAGCTAGTATAAAATTAGCCACGTAATGGCCTCTGCCATTAGAGGCCCTTTTGAATAGATGTCACTGATTTTTATAAATCCCATGGATTTAGCTTGAATAAAAATTATTTGTTTTACAAAAATAGATACAGTTTTTTCTTTTATTAAAAGCAACTTGAGTCACCATAATTTGTTTAAAACCAATGAAAGGATAATCTGAATTTAATAGTATGTTAGAAAGTGAGTTCTGTACAAAATAAGGATTCTCGTTGCTGATTGCATAGCATTTAGGCCTATAGTCACGTAACCTATTTTTTAAAATACTTTTAGTCACAATAGGCCATCTGTGCTTTCCAGCTTCATTTCTTGCCAATATTCTAAATGCCAATGTCCCATCTTTACCTCTTGATGGAAGAGTTTTTATCATAACACCTGCCATAATCAGTTTTACCTACCTACTCACACATTTTCTGCCATCAGCTATCATCTTTGCACAGTTATCGTGTACCTTATCTCATTTAGCCCTCACTATAGTGCTTAGAGTTACGTATAAAATCTCACTTTACAGTGAGGAAACAGGATCAGAGAGGTCACATGATTTTGCCCAAGATCACCAGAACTAGTGGATGGCAAGGTTGAGTTGATTCTGAAGTCTGTGGTGGGCTCCCATTTATTATTCCCAGATGAAACATCCCAAATTCTTTAAGTTGACCTCAGAAGACATGATTCCTGCTGCTTGTTACTCTCCTGGTAATCATTGTGAAATTATAGTTTTGTTTAACACCACTTTCTTCTGCAAGTGGAAATAGAATGTTCTACCTCTGGCTAGTTTCATTCTAAGTTGTATAATCATTTGGGAATTGAAAAAATTAGGAAATTTCATCTTTTTTGTCCAAAAAATAGGATGAGATAGTGACTCAGCTACCTACCTTGATATTTTGAATTTCTCAAGGTGACCTGGCTGAACTCAATTTATTTAACTTGGGTTTAAAAGAAGGCTTTCACGTTTCTGATTAAAGTAATTTACAATCTTAGAGTATACAGACTTAATGATAGAAATATTAATACTTTTTTCTATATTTAAAGAAAAATACCCAAGGAGTATGCTTTTAGTTGTAGGGTTTTGTCTTGTTTTTTAATTTATTTATTTGACAGAAACACAAGCAGGGAGAGTAGCCGGGAGAGGGAGAAGCAGGCTTCCTGCTAAGCAAGGAGCCTGATGCAGGGCTCCATCCCAGGACCCTGGGATCATGACCTGAGTCGAAGGCAGATACTTAACCACCTGAGACACCCAGGCGCCCCATATGCTTTTAGTTTTAGAGAAATACAATTGTTTATGAAATGTTGATGTCTTCTTTCAAAAGTATTTTTAAAATATCCATCTTCTGATATTAAGATGATTGATTTCTCAGTGATGTTAAGAAGTGTTTACTTGATTTCACTTTAATAAGTAAAATAAATAGATCATTACCAAATTTTCTGAAGAAGCCATAAAATTAATCTAAAAACAAGAGAATTGGGGCATGTGGGTGGCTCAGTGGTTGAGCATCTGCCTTTGGCTCAGGTCATGATCCCCAGGTCCTGGGATCGAGTCCCACATTGGGCTCCCCACAGGGAGCCTGATTCTCCCTCTGCCTATGTCTATGCCTTTCTTTCTGTGTCTCTCATGAATAAATAAATAAAATCTTAACAACAACAACAAAAAGAATCAAAGTGAATTACTGCTTGAAAACTAGGTAATGTCTATATATCTCCTTTTCTGAATTATGGGTTTTTAAAATGTCAAGTTTGTGGACTGTAGGGACAAAAATAGATCATTGGATGCCAGAGGCTTGAGTAAGGGGAGCTTTTGACCACTAAGCAGCAGCACAAGGGAATTTCTTGGAGTGATGAGACTGTTCAGCATCCTGATTGTGATGGTATGTGGGCCTCAGAGTCATAAAACTGAATACCAAAAGAAAACTAATATCTGTCTTAATTATATCATATAATGTTTGCATGGGTGTTCACATTTGTCCAGACGAATCAAGCACATAAAATGGGTGAGTTTAGTTGTATGTAAGTTATACCTCAATAAAGTTGCTTTTTTAATAAAAGTCAACCTGGACTATGCTGTGGGTCCTGGAGGCCCACAGAGGGGACAGTTCCAGAAGCACCTAGTCTCCAAGCCCCCTGGCTCTCCACAGGACAGTGCTGAAAATATGATGAATATATTAAATCTGTGTTGAGACAAAAAGAAGGTCTTGGTAGGGACAAAGGGTTTAGATTTCCCTACTTGGACCTGCTCTCGCTTAACATTTATTACTTGCTCAGCCTTTATCACCATTCTCATCTGTACAGTGGGAATAGTAATTTCCTGTCCTCTTACCTCCCAGGTTTATAGTACCCAGACTTGTAGTAAAGATTAAATCGACAAGTTCTTTAAAAAAGGACAAAGCACTTTTTAAATTAGAAGCCCTATTTTTCAGACAGAAGGTTTCTGTTATACCTGCTCTGGTTGATTTTACTCCCAGGCATTGTTTGAGGGGGTGGGAAGGATGAGTGATGAGTATGAGCCCAGCCTGTTTAGACCTGTTACTGCTGGCCATTGCCAAATGCAGGGCAGTCCCTGCATCTCATTCATATCTGTTCAGTGAGCTTCCTGTGGGGCCTAACTCTATGCCAGGCTCTGGGCGATATGCTATGTGGGACATGTTGATAAAAAAAGGACTCATTCTCTACTCTTGAGGAGCACAGATCACTGTCATACAAGCACAGTGTAAGAAATGCCGTGAGGGAAGTTCAGGCCCAGTGCTAGGGGACCAAAGGCTGAAACTTTTCAGCCTGGGCTTTTGTAAGAGGCTTGTCTTAAGGAAGTGGCTTGTGAGCTGGTGGTATGCAAGGAGCCACCTCCTCTCCAGGATGAGACCTTTCTTTTGTTCAGCACCATCACATAATTACTGAGGAATTATTTGGTCCCAAGGACTTGTGCAAAAGTGAACCAAAAATGGATTTTCATAGAGTTTATGGTCTTCTTCATTCTTTTGCTCATTAAACACCTAATGGGTCCTTTATGCCAGACTCTGTACCAGGAGTACAATATACAGTAGGAGAAAGAGTCACTGGTTTGGAGTTACTCCTTGTCTCTTGGGAGAGCTCAACAGTAAATGGACTGTTACCTAACTGAGATTGAGGCTATGTTTGTGGTAACCTTGGGCGCTGGAGGAGCATAAAGGAACACCTGTTCCATCCTTGGTCTGGGAAAACATCCTAAAGGAGCTGATGTCTCAGCTGAACATGAATCACTAGTAGAAATTAGTAGGTGAAGAAGGTGAAAGCATGGATAAAAGGGTGTTTCAGCTGAACATGAATCACTAGTAGAAATTAGTAGGTGAAGAAGGTGAAAGCATGGATAGAAGGGTGTTCTAAGCAGAGGAAAAAGCATGTGTGTAGAGGCACAGGGAGACCATAGAGCTTGTTTGGCAGCTGCTCATCATGGCTGGAGAGGCAGGGCTCTGTAGAGAGGGATACAATTTACTGTGTAAGGAGGGGAACAGGAAGAGGCTTTTACAGATTCAGCCAGCAGGCTCCCCAGGACCTTGGGACAGACTCTGGGGTATGCAAGGCCTCTGAAACTAATGCTGTTTGAAACAAGGTTTCTCTGCTTCTGGTATGGGGCCCCTCCCTAGAGTTCAGCTGGGCTCCACATTCACACTCCAGGGCAAGCTCCATTAGCTGCGTACAGACATGCAGCCGGCTTCCCTGCTGCCCTCTTGCCACTGAGCTCACACAACCCCTCTAATTAGTTATTGATCAGCTGTTTTGTTGTGGCTGTGCTTCCCGCTCCTGTATTTAGTCAATTCCCAAGTTGATGAAACCAAATTCTGTAACCCCCACTTCTGCTTGTGTACACACACAACCCCCAATCACTTATGTCCGTGCTACCATCCCAACAAAATGACTCCAAACAAAGACCACTGAAATGAGCTTCACTCCTGCTAACAGGCAGTGGAGAAGCAAGTACCCCTGGAATCAGCTGTAGAGTACACCTGTTAACTTTGTCAGGTGAGGGCCCCTAGAGCCCAGATTCCTTCCATGGTGATCTGCAGGCAAGCTACAGCAGGAGACTGATTTGGAACAAAGTTTCCCCCACCCTGTGCCTTGTGTCTGTGGGGTGGTCTGGGGGAAACTACTACTTCCTTTCCTTCTAGTTTTCATCTAGTCATTTAACTCCTCTTTGCCTACATTTCCATAAAATAGGTATTCTGGGGTGTCTCCCCAGAGCATTGTGAGGATCTGTGGGGATACTCTGAAACTTTTTTGAATTTGAAAACAGTAAAACAGTATGAGAAGGAATAATGAGTTTGCTCATTGGTGATTGGGATCCAGGAAAATCTGGAATGGAGTGTCAGATGTAGAGAAAATTAGCCTCTGCCCCCTGCCCATGTTTATGTCAGATGAAACTGAATTAAAAAGAACATCAAAACAAGGGATTAATATCCAGAATACATAAAGAACTACAATAACAACAACAAACCTGACTAAAAATGGGCAAAAGACTTAGACATTTCTCCAGAGAAGACATAGAAATGGCCAGTGCATCTACATGAAAAGATGTTCAGCATCACTTATCATTAGGGAAATGCAGATCAAAACCACAATGAGATAGCACTTCACACCCATTAGGATGGCTATTATTAAAAAATAATAATAATAACAAAAACCAGATCTTGCCCTTGTTTGTTGCTGAAAGGTGGTTTCCAGGGGCTGGGGGGAGGGGGAAATGTGAAGTTAGTGTGGGTACAAAGAGAAAGTATCAGTTGGGAAGGATAGACAAATTCTGAAGATGGATGATCTTCAGATCATCAGTAATCATTACGCAGTAATGGCTGCGTAGCAGTGTGAATTTATTTAACACCACTGAATTGTACCTTTAAAAATGGTTAAAATGGTAGGTTTTGTGTTATGTACATGTTACCACAATTTTATTTTTTTTTTAGAGAGAGTGAGGGAGGGACAGAGGGAGAGGGAAAGAGAATCCTAAGCAGGCTCCGTCCCCAACACGGAGCCTGACGCAGAGCTGATCTCACAACCCGAGATTGCAACCTGAGCTAAAATCAAGAGTTGGACGTTTAACCGCCGCTCAGGTGCCCGTTACCACAATTTTAAAAGAACATCAAAGACAACTTTCAAAGGGAATAGAAACCTCTGACTGGTAAGCCTGTGGCCCATGTAGATTAGAGCAGCAGTTCAGCCCCGTTGGCCTAGGGCCTGGGACTTGATGGGATGCAGAGCTTATAAGCCCTCCAAAACTATTTTGGTACCAGCTGGTGTAGTTATTGCCCAGGTGCCCAGGAGAGCTCCCCAGGGGACTGGGCCAGGGTGATGGCCCCATTGGCCTTACTCTCAATGGGGCATCTCTGCCTAAGAGTAATTTTCCATTCTAGTCCTGCCCCAGCCACTCAGCTGGGTTTGGACCTTCTTTCTTGGTTTGGGGGGAGCACAGCAGGTGTCTTGGGCCTGTGCCAG
Source organism: Canis lupus baileyi (assembly GCF_048164855.1). Taxonomy (NCBI): domain Eukaryota; kingdom Metazoa; phylum Chordata; class Mammalia; order Carnivora; family Canidae; genus Canis; species Canis lupus. Next base: position 27,125,018 of record NC_132863.1, read on the forward strand.
CAGCAGCTGATCCACCCGCCCCAGAGAGCTGAACACCATGAGGAAATTTCCACAGCTTTCTTGGCCCCCTCTGTGTTCTCAGGAGTGACTTATCCTCTGTTCTCTGTAGGTTTTCTTTTCCTCCGCCTGCAGCGTTGCCGTGGATGCCACCCTGAGGCAGAAAGCTGAAAAGTTCCAAGCTCACCTGACCAAGAAGTTTCGGTGGGACTTTGAGGCAGAGCCAGAGGACTGCGCCCCAGTGGTGGTGGAGCTCCCTGAAGGTGTACAGACTGGCTAACTGGGAATACTGCCAGCCAGGGGAGGCCCCTTCCCACACGGCTACAGTCCTGGCTTCTCCATTCATGCCTTCCTTCTGGGACCTGCAGGGCAGTGGCCCTACCAGGTTCTGCAAAGATGGAGCCAGAATTCCCTCTTTCACCAATAAATAAGTTTCTTCAGTGCCAGAGAGGCAATATGCCTCCCAGAGGCACATTCATCAGTTCCCATCAGCCTGGCCATGAGGCTGATCTGACCAAATTCCACATGGGCTCTTAGAGAAGCTCTCGGGAGAGACCTGCCTCAGCAGCTCCCTGCTTCCTTCCCAGGGAAAAAAATGTGAGTCAGTAGCCCTAGAGAATTGATTGCTTGCTTATTCCATAGGATGGTTAGAAAACAAGAAACCCTGGACTACACGGGGTTGGTGTATTGGTTGATGACTTAAAAGTTAAACAGGGTGCTAGGGAGATGGACTAGAATTTCTGCCTGTCCCTTGTTAAATGGGAACACATCACAGAAAACATGGCGGATATGTGACCACTCAGGAGCTCCAGCCTGGGGAGAGGGGACCCAGAAGACCGTTGGGTTGAGTCTGACAAGTGGTCAGCTTTTGCTTTCTCTGTCTAAGTCCCTTCCTCCTGACCAGAGTGGATAGTTGTCCAAGAGTTGTGGCTCCTGACCTCAGGGGCCTGCTGATGCCATGTCCCTCCATCTGTTCCATTCTGAAGTCTCAGACCCAGAAGTGGGACTGGGCACCCCTTCTATATGGCCCCATTCCTCACCAGAGCCACCGTGACTGGAGATTCAACAGCAAAGAGAGAGGTTCTTACTCTAGATAGGTTTCTTTGGCCCCATTGAAGTTCTGTGTCTTTATTCAGAGCTCAAGAGATGACCTGGCCAACCTAGATCTTCCCAGTCCTGCTGTAGAGCTGTCAGCCACAGAAGTAATGATGCTTCCCTTCCCTTGCAGTCCCGAGGGTGTGCCCATCACACACAGGTCCTGCCACCCTGACCACAAACTGTTGTACTAAGATCAGAGTCACTGTACCATTCTTTTCCAGGGCCACAGCTAACACCAGTTTTCTGAATGAGAATCCATGCTGGTTAAGACTTTCGGTTCTACTTGTTTCCTTGGAGATATTTTTCCAAGAGCATAATGTACATTAAAGTCTTTGAATTGAGACTAAATCCCTTTGTGTGAGCCTCTTGCAGTTTATTTGCCCACTCCTCAGCTGCCAGGCCACTGTCCACAGACCCACTTCTCCCTGCTGAGCGCCAGGAGACCCTGCCCAACATCTTTGGTCTCGAGGCAAGCAGCCAGCGTTGCCTGCTGCTACCAGTGGAGCCTCCGGGATAGGCATACCTGAAGGAGGGACTGAGGCCCCGTAGCCCTATAATAACCAGAAGTTAGGCCTTGTGTGAATGTACTGTTCTCTTCCTCTCGAAGCCCACTCATCACAACTACCTGGGGAGCTTATCACAGGTGCATATTCCAAAGGAATGAGTTCCTGGTCCATGCTATGACATGGATGAACCCCTGAAAACATAGTGCTGAGTGGACGGAGCCAGATACAGACCCTGTGTTATGTGAGTGCATTCCTGTGGGTTGTCCAGAATGGACAAATCCAGAAAGGGAAATTAGTGGTTGCCAGAGACTGGGAGAGTGGGGGATGGGGTCGACTGCCAATGGCTACGGGCTTGCTTTCTGAGGTGATGGAAAGGCCCTGGAATTCATGGTGATGAGATCATACAACCTTATGAATATACTAAAAACCACTGAAAGTGTGCACTTAAAATGGTGAATTTTATGCTATATTAAATTATATCTCAATAATAATGTTTTAAAGTGTATTCCCAAGTCCCACCCCACGGGGATTCAGAGGCAATGAATCTGAATATGGCCTGGGTCCTGAGACATACTCAGTTTTGAGTAACTACCCAGAAGTGACAGCACTGCGATTTAGTGCCGAGATCTCCACTGGGACAGAATTTGTCTCCCATTCGCATTGTTAGGACAGCACCTAGTAGTGGGGTCATATGACTTCTTTTTCAAACTGTTGGTCTTCTGTCTATATAATGTAGACCTGCTATCCCCAACATCCACACAAACAAGAGTGAAGAAAAAGTAACTACTATTTACTAAGTGCTCTGTTCTGTTACTTCTCTTAATCCTCACAAAAATACGAGGTAAGTGCTATTCTTCTTACCATTTTACTGATAAGAAAATGGGCCCGGAGAACTTCAGTCATTCTGCCCGGGTCCCACAGCTGGAAAGGATTGAGGACAAGAGTCAAGCCCAAGCCCCCATGGTACCCACTGCATTCACCGCTGTGACGCACTCTCTCCCTGCCCTTGCATGACCCCAACAGCCTTCCCCCCTCCCTGCTTCCCAGATGGAGCCTGGGTCCTGTCACCAGACAGCTGTGTGACTTAACATAAGCCACTTCCAGTCTTCAGGCCTCAGTTTACTACATATAAGAGAGTTTGCTTGGATTTGGGTTTCTGATGTATATATTCTTCATGCTGCCTCGTGTATTTAAAAGTGGACCATTGTATGATTTTAAATGTTTTCAAAAGGGAAACTACATTTGCACTGGACATGACTGGGCTGACGAAAAACCAATAGGTCTCTTGTTTGGGGCTGGAGTGACATCGACACTGTCTTCTGCATATCCCAGCTGGCAGTCCTCTATGTGTCTTTGATGAATAAAAAATGTGAAAACAAATTAATTATTACTACTTGGAGTATTTCTGGAAGGCAGAACCCTTGCACATGGAGAACCAGTGGCCTTGCTGACCTATAAGCTCCTTCCAGTTCTAACACATCTAAAAGGGAAGCTATTGGCAGGACCTGGCCTGATTTCCAAATCCCCTCAAATGCAGGCCTCCTGAGGTCTGGCTCTTATTTGCAAGGCTGCTTTATCCTATTAACAGAATCAGCAGAGGTAGCAACTCTCCAACCACTCCCACTGTCCCCACGACAACCCTTGCTGATCTGAGCCCATCCCTCTAATTTCTCACCGCTTGAGCAGCAGAGGAGTTCCCCGCAGCGACTGCCTCTCACCATCGATAATTAGTTTCCCAACGTCATCCCCTTGTAAATATTATTTAATATTGCCAGGGCGCTGTGACATGTTGGTTTCTTCAACTACTCAGACTCTGGCTCGACCAAAATGCCGTCCCCTGCTGCAATGGGGGCTGGAGATGCATGGTGAATGCCTAGGCTTAGCACTGAGTCTCAGCTCTGTCACATCTGCTGGGTCTGACAGAACAGAGTAGACAGACCGGAGTAGGGAAGCTCACCTGAGCTACCTGCTGACACTGGGGGCAGTGTGGATCTGTTCTCCCATCCCCCACTGACCAGGGCACTTCTTTGCCTCAGAGCTCTATACATCTGGCCCAGGCAGGCTTTGTTTTCACAAGAATATTCTACCTTGAGTATCCCTGTCTCCATGCTGGTGCTGGCTCATTCTCCCCCAACCCCGGGACCCTGCCCTGGACTGGCCTCCCTACTGAGATGGGGGAGTGAGAGCCAGAAATAGTGTCAGCTGTTCCCTGCTGGTGGGGGGAGCAGGTGTGTCCCCAACCTGCTGGCCTTCTTGTTCTGTGTCCTCAATCTGGTGCTTACCAGGATAAACTCATTAGGTTTCTCTGGAGAACAGGGATCCTGGGGGTTGGTGGTTAAAATGTTTGGTGGGAGAGAGGTAGGAGAAGTAGGGGGCTTCTTAGTCCAATGTCAGATGGCCTGCATGAAACTCCACAGATCTTTCTTTCTTGGATCTTTATCTTCTTCCCTCCCCAGATTTCTCCATTTTTCCTGCGTCCCCTCCAGACTTGTTACCTGGCTCAAGTCTGGATTCAACACTTCTAAAGGGATGCTGACAGATGGGTGACATTTTGGGGAGAGGGAGTTGTCACATGAGAAGCAGTTGGAGAAAAATGTGGAGCCCTCCCCCAAAGGCAGAGAGGCTGAGAGAACTGTCTTGAAGGAGGAGGTCTCTGTGCCCTTCAAAGTATGGAGTTGGGACCCATGGGAGAAGTTACAGGGAGTCAGCAGTGGGCTCTGTTCCTTCTTCATCCAAACAGTACTTTCTAAGTGCTGCCCCAGTGAGCTTACGCTCATTGGGGGGGAGGGGCAAACAACAGGCATAAAAAGTAGGTTACAGAGATTGTTGTAAGAAATGCTCTAGAAAAAACTAGAGCAGGATAAGGCACATTGATAGTCCAGGCAGGGTAAGAGATGTCACGATTTAAATGGAGTGATACTTGAGCACAGATTTGAAGGTGAGCAAGGAGCCATGCGGACATCTGGGAAAGAGGGTTTCCAGGCAGAATGAACAGGGAATGCAAAGGTCCTGGGGCAGAAGCACACCTGCTGTGTTACAGGAACACGGGGGAGGAGGGGGCGGTCAGTATGGTGAGGGTGCAGCTATCAAAGGAGGGAATGGTCGGAGAGGAAATGGCAGCTACAGGGGATCACACTGTCCAGGGATTAGGGGCTGTTGTAAGAACCTTGCATTTCATTCAGTGAGATGGGGGCCCATTAGAGGGTTTTAAACAGAGAGTGACGTGGTCTGAATTTTAACAGGATCACAAGCTGTCACATTGGACACAGACTGCAGGGGGATGGGTGGAAGCCGGGAGACCCTAAGGAGGCTAGAGCAGTAATCCAGGTGCCAGAGGGCACTGATTCGGGTAAGGTGTGCATGCTGGGCTGCATTCACGACTCAGATGAAGGATGCACCCGAGGCCTTTCAAGGGCTCTGCTGGCCAGATAATCTCTCACTTCTGGGAAGTCTCAGAATCTAGGCAGAAGACCACCAACTCCTCGGATCCCCATCCCCACACAAGTCCCCACTCTCCTGTCCCTTGGGTCTCTGTCAGTGCTTCCTGTTCCCATATGTCAGAGGCACATCTGGGCAGGTGGGGCAAGGATGAAGGACTGGGGAGGGCTGCCACAGGAATTCCAGGCCTGGGAGTGGGGGTGCTCTGTGGGACAGCCCTAAATCAGGGGGCGTGGCAGGCTTGGCTCCACCCCCAGGCGCGGGAGCTCTTGCTGTCAGGGGCCAGTGGTTAGGGTCCCGCCTTGCAACTCACAGATTGCCGAGCACGTGTGAAGGCCCCGCGGGTCCAAATCTGTCCTGGTCTTGCAAGAATCATTCTGGCACCCGCTTCCATCACAGCAGTTTCATGGCCTTCACGACGATTGATATGACCCAGCACGTAGTGGGGACCTCCTCCTGGCTGCTGGGCACTGTGTTGGGTCAGAGGCGGAGCACCAGGTCTTCAAGGAAGGCCTTATTCCTCATCCTACAGAACAGAGGAGAGAGGCGAGGCTCAAAGGGGTGCGGCACATCGGAGCCAGAATCCAGCCCGCCTGTATGAGTGAGGCACTGCCCTGCGGCGTCGAAGCACTCCTTAATAAGGACGCTTACGTAATCTGTGATAATCTGTGATAATTACCCGTGGATCCCAGGCTGCCAACCTGACAACTTCAGTGGCAGCCCATGGATCCCAGGCTGCCAACCTGACAACTTCAGTGGCAGCCCCCCTCCCCCCGCCCCTGGGTTCGTGAGAGCTTCCCAGTGTTTCCACCCAGACCCTCTGTGTCCAATATCTGGCTGGCCTAGGGACACCCTGGACCTGGGTGTGGGGGGTGGGGGGCAACAGCCGGTCCTGAAGGAGGCTGCCTCTGCCCCTAATGGACCACCAGAGCCACTGAGGGGCCACTTAGTCCGGGGTGCACGGGAGCCGAGGCCCCTTGCACTCTGTCCCACGAGAGTTGCTGTTGAGTCTACCAAAGGCATTTATTTGCTTTAGAGAAGGATGCTGCCAGATATGGGGGCTCTTGAGGGGCTGATTTCCTGCCCAGACATCCACTAGGCAGGTCTTGGCCTCTGTTCTTCCCTCTGTGGATCAACAAACTTTTATCTGGGGTCTAGCAGCCCAAAGGTAGAAGACAGGATGTGGGAGTTTGGGGGACGGGGGGGCTTCTTCATGGCACATTTTGAATGCAGAAGCCCACATCACTATTCATTTCCCTTTTGGAAATTGTTTATGTCCTCCGCTCATGTTCTGTTGGACCTTCTTTTTTTAAAAAAATGCATTTACTTTATCATAATATATGTTAATATTAGAAATATTTTCCCCAATCTGCTTTTTAATGTCATATGTTGAACTGTATGCTTTGCCATTTTACATGCCAAATATGTCAAGCTTGTTCTTTTTGATTTGATTTTCCCCACTGCTTTAATGCTTAAAAGTCTATTCCTCTATCAAGATGCAATAGATAAATAGATATTAGCCTATATTTTGTTCTAGTTTTTCTCAGTGTTTTTTTGGGTTTTTTTTGTCATAATCAAAACCAGGTTTCCCCAGCCCCACTTAATCCATCCCCATTTGGACCTTTCATTCCTCACACCTACTCTAGATTTTTCCCTCGGCTTTGAAGTCCTAACGCCCCGCCTTGCACCTCCACCCTTTCCTCAGCCAGCAAGGGCTTCTCTTGAGCCTTCCTGACCCCTCACAGCACTCACAGTCGCAGCCACGTGCACGGCTGGCACTTGCTCTCCCAGTCCGGTGATGTTGGAGTCGTTTCTCGTGGCTTCTCAGGGCCAGAATCATCTATTCATGATTCTATGGCGCCTTGCTCCAAGCATAGGGCTAGGTGTGTAAATGCTTTATTGATTGGAAGATCACTGCTCCCTCTCTGAGAAGGCTCTGTCCCTGCAGTAAAGGCCACTAGAATGGTCAGTGGTTGCTGTTTTGTACACTGCACGACTCATTTCTGTTCACCTCTCTTCTAATATCAAGCTTCCTTTGTTCCTTTACACCATATCATCCTTAATAAGAGCACCAATCACAGTAACTCAGCCCTCCTTCCATCCCCAGGGATAGACACACAACTTCAGTGACTCCACTTGGCATCTTCCCTGGGATGCTTCTTCTAGGTGCAGAAGGGTGCCTCCTGTTTTTGGAGTTCTGGTGGTAGGGGGACTCTCAGTTGGACCTAATAGGGCTCATTATACCCATGAAAGGAAAAAAAAAAAAAGCCCTCACACCAGAAATGGGGATGGAGCCAACACAGGAGGAGGCTAAGCTGAGAGACGAGAGTGAGAAAGCCAAAAACATCACCAGAGCACCTGGATCAAGCCCTGCCTGCAGCCCACAATCCACAGGCTTTCTCCTTTATGAGTGAATGCAATACCTTTTTATTGACTAATTTTATTTTATTGTGGAAAGAACATTTAACATGAGATCTACATTCTTAACAAGCTTTTAAGTGTATACTATATTATTGACTATGGGTACAATGCAGATCTCTAGAACTTACTCATCTTGCTTAACTGGAACTTTATGTCCATTGACTTGTAGCTCCTCATTTCCCCATCTGCGCCTGCCCCCCTGCCCCCGGCAACCACCATTTCATTCTTTGATTATATGAATTTGACTGTTTTAGATATCTCACAATAGACAAGATGTGGAAATAACCTACATGTCCATCAATAGATAAATGGATAATGAAAATATGATGTATACGTGCAATGGAATATTAGCCTCAATAAAGAGCATTCTGCATGTGACAACATGGATGAAGCTTGAGGACGTTCTGCTGAATAAGCCATCACAGAAAGACAAGTACAATATCTTCTTCTTTAAGCCCCTTGCGGCAGGTTTCTGCCTTTGCAGCCAAAGAATCCTAACTCACTTCTGCATCATGAGGCTTTGGCCTTCATTGCCTGTCCCTCTGCAAAACTCCCAAGAAGTCACGGTTCAAAGGACTCTTAGAGGCCACAGGCTTATCCTGCAGTTGGTAAAACCAGGATCCTGTGAGGGAGAAAGAATTCATCCAAGGTCACATTGTGAATTGTTTCCTGCCCAAAGGGAAAAAAGAGTTTGAACTCACTGACCAGCAGCCTGGAGGGTACTGTGGGCCTCAGTGATGGTACTGGAGCATGAAGTGGCTGTTCTGGAACATTCTGGGACCCACACAGGATGGCTGCTACCCCATAAGCACGTGTGCAGGCAAGGGGGAGCCCCAGGGAGGGCATCCAGCGCTGCTGTTGCTGCCGTTCCTGACTTCCCCCAGGCTGTCAGAAGGGGCGGGGGTGGTCAAGACCATGGCTGTCATTTACCCCGTGCTCGCTATGTGCCCAGCAGCAGGGGAAAGCCCAGCATGTGTATGTAGCTTTACATACATTCACTCTCAGCAGCCTAGCAGCATCCATCGGAAGGAAGTACTAGGGGAATCCCCATTTTACCAGCAAGGAAACTGGCCCAGAGAAGTTAGGGAGCTCTCTGACAGCCACACTGCAATTGAACCATGCACCTGGACAAAGCAGGCCAGCCTGACTCCAGAGCCTAAGCTCCTAGCCCTCAGATCAGGGGAGGCAAACTCAGATGCCAGCAGGGGTTGGGCAGGCCACGTGAACTGAGCGACAAAGAGCGTGCCTCTGCTCCCCAGCTCCAGCCGCTTGCGGCCAATTCAAGGCAGACTTGTCAGAGCTTCCAGTTTTTCAAGAGAAGCCGGAAATCTGGATTTTTATGTGCAACTTCTCTATTTTTAAACGTTGGCAGTGAATTCAGATTACAAAAAAAAATACTGTTGCAAGCCAACCAAAATCATATTCGCAAGCCCGTGGATTGCAACTTTCCTGCTTTACTATCTAGTGTGGCCATAGGAACATTTTCTCATCCACGGAGGGCTCTGTCCATCCCCCGGCAGGAGAACTGACCCATCTGCATTAGAGGCATGGGGTTGGTAGATCCTGGCCCTGCCCTGCCCTCGTTCTCAGGAGATGTCAGAAGCAGGGGCAGGGGGCGGCAGAATGCCAAGGGAGCAGAGATTCCCTACTCGTTTTACAGGTGAGACCTTGAGGGCAGGTGAGGCAATGTAAGCAGTCAGGATCCCACAGAAATGCAGCGAACTTGCTGCTTGAGGCCTTTCGGAGCCCGGGGTGTGGTGCGCTTCTCACCATTACCCAGCTGATGGCCATTTGGCTGGGATGAGGAAACACCTGGATTCTGGAGCAGGCCAGAATGTCAGTCTTGCCCGTGATAACAAGAATACTAGGGAAGTCACGGGGTGTGGGGTAGGGTCCCAGCGATTCTCTCATCCAGGCAGGGTTTTTTCCCGGCACATAGAGTGACAGTGCCACACCAGTCCCTCACCGGGGAGGGACGTGACAAAGGGATCATGACACCCTTTCCTTCTCAATGTGTGGTGCCCCAAGTAGCTTCAGCCAACTGTAGGGAGCTGGCATATAAGAGAAACCTGTTTGTCTTTCCCAATCTGGTTCAAGTGCCCTCTTCTTAGAGTACAGGGGAGAGAGGACCAGAGAGGGCAAAGGCTTTATCTAAGGTCACCTAGCATGTCTGTGTCAGGACCGGTGTCCAAGCTGCCCTGTGTCCTGGAGCATGGGCTCTGTGGGGAGGGAGGCTGCTCCATAGGAGAGGTGACCTGTTGTCCCCTCTACCTGTCTCAAGCTCAACAGCTGCGTGCTGGGCCTGAACACCTTACCTGTGCTCTCCACCAGGAAGCTGCAGCTCGGCAAGCATGTCAGGAGTCTTGACACTGCCATAAGCCTTGGACAAGTCCTTTAGCTACTCTGGGGCTCCGTTTTCTCCTCTGTAAAACAGACATATTGGCTCTGCCCCAGGCTCCTGGGAAAGCCCAGTACCTAGTCCCTGAAAGGTAGGGGGCTGTGCACCCCTGACTTCCAAGAGCAAGGGTCTGAGCCAGATACTTGCAGCCTCTTCTGTTTGCAGCATCTGGAGCCAGGATCACATGCTGGGCCAGCACTGAGTTACAATGACATACCAGAGCTGAGTCTGTCCCCCTCCTTCCTGATCCTCTGGGGCTAGAGGGCGGGGCTGTGCCTGTTTCATCTTTGGGTCACCAGCCCTCAGCCCTCTGGTCCTGGCACAGAGGAGGAGAATGAGCGAATGGGTGAATGGGTGCATAATGGCCTAACAGCAGTACTTGTCAAGCCCCCCATGTGCCAAACTCCCTGCACATGTCATTGTTCATCCTGGCAGCAGCCTTGTGCTGTGGAGGGAGCCACACCCCCTCCCTGTCATCTGTTCACTATTCATGTACACCCTTCTTTCCAAGCGTGGTTCCCAAATCTCCCTAGAGCCCAAAGTTATTTCTGAGGTCCTGACCCAGGCCCAGCCAGAGCAGCTACCCCCAAGCTTTCCAGGCATTCTGAGCCTCACCTTGCATCCTTGGCTTGGAATGACTGGACTTTCAGGGGCCTTAGAGGGCAGAGCTGAGACCAGTAGGGTAAAGTTATGGGAGACAGATCTAAAACCTAGTATGAGGTAGAGTTTATAGTCAAAGCTACCCAGAATGGAATGAGCTCTTTTGAAGTAGTGAATTCTCCATCCCCAGGGGCACTCAAGTAAAACCTAGGCAGTTTAATGGGGTTAACACAGACATCTACCAGGAGGGTAGTTTTACTAGGTGACTATGAAGTTCCCTTTCCAGTGTTGAGACCACAAATCATTTTTCTAGGACTTTGTCCCAAAGTCACTTGCTAAGATAGACACAGGTATTAGCAGACTTGATTCAAGGCAGAGGAAAGGCAAATTATTTGTGAACACACAGCTGGGACCAGGGACTCTGGAACTCAGCTGCCTTTCTGCAGGAGTTTCACTGGTCCTACATGGATCAAGGCCAAGGCCGATGTAAAACCCTAATCTAACCCAAGAGGTTCCCATACTGGTGCTAGGTGGTGGGTCCAGCCACCAGGTGGGTGTAGGAGCCAACAAAAGCAATGGTGTAAGAGCTGGGGCTCCAGCTTCATATTGGCAAAATGAAGTGATACCCAGGGGACAAGCAGCTTTTCAGGGTCTCAAGGTCATGGACCTCTGAAGGCCCATACACTCAAGCCTATGAGGAAGGCAGGAGGAGCATGCACCAGAACTCTCACACTACTTCCCTCTCATGGGCTTGACAGAGCTCACACTCATCCATCTCTCACACATGCTCTAGGACAGACACAGCAGCACCCACATCCAAACTGCTCACACACATCAGATGCGTGCACACATTGCACACAGGGATACACCCACACAGGCACCCACAGGCACGCAAGCATGAACATGGGCCCTACTTATTTGTGAAGCATCCCCACCATACACACACCTCAGCCGCCCTGGCTGGGGAAGGTAGGCAGGGCCAAGTATATGTACTGGGTCGTTGTTCTGGAAGCCTCATTGTGTGGAAGCCATTTGCTGCCTCTCCCCACAGCTGACTGCCCACCAGGGGTCAGCAGGGCTGGGGTCTGCAAGGAGGCAGCAGAGCCAGTCAGCAAGGCTCTTGAGTCAGCTAATACGGACTCTGGTTTCAGCTCTGCCACCTTCACCTTCGAGTTCTGTGGCCTTGGCAAGCCTTTGGACCTCTCTGAGCTTCAGTTTCCTCATTTGGAAAGTGGGCATAAACATCATATCTCTTAGATCCAGTAATTTCTGTAACACCCAGGCCTAGGTGTTGAATAAACCAAGACTATTGCTGTTGGCTCAGGGCAGAGGCTCAGCTGACAAACGGCCATGCCCTCGCTGCAGGCTGGCACATTGTGAGGGCATCCTCTTCCTGGGCCACCATTTCCATGTCTACTTCAGGAGGCTACCTAGGGGCTGAAGTCATGGGTCTCGCTTGCAGGGGCCCAGGACCATGGGTGTTTCTGCCCCGGCTAGGGAAGGCAGCCCCCACCCCCTGGTGAAGGCCAGGCTCAGCCTGGTGGGGTGATGGGGAGACATTCCCAGATACGATCTTTGATACTGAACAGCAAGCAGCGCCTTGGCTAGAACCTGGACTATAGTCTTAGCAATTTAATACCATTACGTTCTAGAATCGTGGACTGCAGAATCCAGAAACTCTTGCCAGCATATTTTAGACCCTCAGGGATCTCAAAGCATAAATTTCAGAATTTCAGAGCTGTAAAGAGGCTTTGGAGACATCCGGTCCAGCTGCCTGGTCCCTGAGATGGAATCCCAGAAGTGCTGACCTTTAGAGTGGGAGGAGAACTTGAGTCCCTTCCAGTCAGATTTGAGAGAAAAGGAAACTGAGGCCCAGAGAGGATGAGCAACTGGTGCAAGGTTGCACAGCGAGTTACTGGAAGCACTGGGACCAGAACCCTGCTCCAGGCCTCCTAGGCTTAGATTTGGGCCCTCTGTGTAGGCCTGGAGGAGATGGAAGAGGAGGAAGCATTTCGACCAAAACAAGGATTTTCCAGAGAACTGTTTTTTGAAAAATCAAAGCAAAAAGAAAAATAGGAAAGGGTGCTTGCTGGCTTCTCTTTGTTTTCTGCCTTGCCTTCCTCTGGGCACTCACTCTCCGCAGCTCTCAGCCGGCCTCCAGCTCCGCTCACAAGCTGCTTCCAAACGCCCACGGGCTTCCTAAATCGGTCTCTGCAAGCTAATTCCAGAGGGTGAATGGCAGAGAGCAGGCCTGGGGGGAGGGGGCCGGGGTGGGGTGGGGGTGCGCTCCCTTAGCCAGCGCGCAGGCGCACAGCCGCTGCCCCGTCCCCGCGCACCCCGCAGGTGCTGTGGCCCCACCCCATGGGGGGGTGTGCGTTCCGGCTCCCACCCCTCACTGCCTCCTTTGCACTCTCCGACCTCTCAGAGTAAGTTATTTATATTTACTTCTTAAAATTTTACATATTGATAACAAAATAATCAGGAGAGTGTAAAGAAAATTGAGATCACCTGTAATCAACCCTGCTAATGAAACACCCATTAACATCTGCACTTCCAGGCTTTGGACCAAGCACATATTGTGGAAAGAGGGGCTGATTCAATACATAATGTTCTAAAACTTGTTTTTTTTTTCTTCCAATCATATATTCACAAACATCTGTCCCAGTCAACAACTGCACTTCTACAACATGATTTTTGTGGCTGCGAGGCATCGTGCATGTGAGTACATCCCACTGTATTCAACCTGCTGAAAACTTTAGTTTGTATCTTTTTCCCCTATGAGAAACAACCATTCATTTATTTTTGTAGTTAAATCTTGTGCTTATCCTAATGATTTCCTTAGGAAACTTCCTAGAATTAGAATTACTGGTCAGAGGATTTACACTTTAAAAAAAAAAAAGATTTATTTATTTTTAGAGAGCACACAGGTCTCAAGCAGACCATGCTGAGCACATGTTTACACTTAAAGAAAGATAAATGCAAAATTATTACTATACTCTCTCCAAAATGGACCTGTGATCAAGAAAAATGAGAAAATGCAGATAAGGAAAAACGCTTTAAGTCCCCCTAATTCTTCTTTTAAGTATAGTGGACATACAGTGTTATATTAGTTTCAGGTGTACAATGTAGTGATTTCACAATTCTATTCATTCCGCAGTGGTCATCGCAGTAAGTGTCCTCTTAGTTCCCCCACCTGCCTCTCCTCTGGAGACCACCAGTTTGTTCTCTGTATTAAAATACAATCTGGGTTTTTGTTTGCCCTCTCTTTTTCTTTGTTCTGTTTCTTAAATTCTATGTATGAGTGACACCATTTAGTGTTTGTCTTTCTTTGACTTATTTCACTTAGCATCATACCCTCTAGATCCATCTATGTTGTTGCAAATACAAGATCTCATTCTTTTTATGGCTGAATAATATTCCATGGCATATACACAGTACATCTTTTTTATCCATTCATCTATTGATGGACACAGGTTACTTCCATATCTTGGCTTTTGTAAATAAGGCTGCAATAAACATAGGGATGCATGTATCTTTTCCAACCAGTGTTTTTGTTTTCACTGGGTAAATACTCAGCCCTCGGAGTTCCCCTAATTCTTACCACTGAGTTGCAGTTAAAAATTTTGCAATAAGTGGGGGTGAGTGGGTGACAGGCACTGAGGGGGACACTTGACGGGATGAGCACTGGGTGTTATTCTGTATGTTGGTAAATTGAACACCAATAAAAATTATTTTATTAAAAAAAAAGAATTTTGCAATAAAATACCTAGGTTTTTTCGTAGAGACATTTGTGTCTCTGTGTGTATGTGAATGGATCAATATACACACATACACATATAATGGGATTCCACCCATGCTGGTTCATAAATTTTTTGAAGTTTTTAATTTTAATTCCAGTGTAGTTAACACAGTTCTATAAGTTTCAGGTGTGCAGCATAGTGATTCAGCAATTTTGTGCATTACTCAGTGCTCATCAAGATAAGTGTATTCCTCTTTTTTTTTTTTTTTTTTAATAGGCTCCAGGCCCAGCGCAGAGCCCAACGTGGGACTTGAATTCACGACCCTGAGATCAAGACCTGGGCTGAAATCAAGAGTCAGATGCCCAATGACCGAGCCACCCAGGCACCCCAAGATAAGTGTATTCTTTAACCTCCATCACCTGTTTCACTTATCCCCTCATGTACCTCCCCTCTTGTACCCATTGGTTTGTTCTCTATAGTTAAGAGTCTGTTTCTTGGCCTCTCTTTTTTGGTAATGTCATGTCAGGAAATTTACCTTTACAAGATCACTTTCATCAGGCACCCTGTATTTTACTGTGCGTGTATACCTGGGTGTAACCACCCTCCTGTTGTTGGAGAATGGATTTCTGATTTTGCTCGAGTAGGAACACTTCTGTAAGGAACCTGCTTGGAGAAGCATCTTCTTGTCGACATCCATTCTTAGGCTTGATAGCAGTGGACTTGCTGGGTCAGAGGGCTTTCTATTGTTGATGTCGCATCATTTCTGATCATAACTCTAAACACGGAGCTGGCACAGAGCCTCAGCCTCGCTCTGCGGGTCTCTACAGGGAAGCAGCAGCAGTCTGCAGAAGTAAGCAGGGGGCTCGTGCTGTGTCTCCTGCTCTCCGGGCTGATTAGAGAAAGAGGCCTTGGCCCAAGTGGGCTCACCTGTGCTCCTGGCTCCTCCCAGAAAGCAAGGCTCACCACTGTGCTCACAGAGGCCTGAGCTCACAAGCCAGTTGCTGCTGGCTCTCCCTGAAAACCCTGTCAGCCCTCTTCCTGAAAATCCTGGACAGGTCATATGCCTTCTCTATGCCTCAAAATCCCCACTGGCCTGAGACCGTGGACAGCTGCCGAACACATGTGACATGTCACTGAAGTCTTCCTTGCTTGGAGGAGAGGATGGCAGCCAAGATACTGCCCAGGCAGCGTGTGTAAGGACTGCAGGGCCTGGTGGGTCTTGGCTGCAGGCCCTTAGGGACATTAAGGGGGCTGAGTTCCACAGCAGCTGAGGGTTAGCCTGAGCAGGGGAGAGGATGGCAGTGGCCAATGCAGAAGAGGGGTGACACTGCATAACTGAGGTGCTCAGAGCAGAAAGGGCCAGGAGCCCACAATGGACAACAAAGAGAACAAGCCAAGAGAGGGGATGGGGCTTCTGCACAGAGCTTCCTAGGTGCTGGTGGCCTGGCCAGGCCAGGACTGTCCTTCCGCATCCAGGGCCTCTCCACCCATTTAGGCATAGCTCTATCCCCCCAGGGTCTTGCTCCATTCTGACTTGGGAAAGAGCCCTGTGAGGGGAAGGCAAGCTTGAGCTCACTAGAAAGAAAGGGAGAGAGAGGTGGGCGAGGGAAGCGGGAGGAGGACAGGAGATGCAGCCACCCAAAAGATGAGGCCATCCCATCCAGGCCTCTTGATTGACCAACATGAAGGTTTACACAGAGTTTCCCAGAGGTCAGCTTGGAAGCAGCTGTCAGAACTTTAAGCCGGGAGATCGCGTTTTCAGGCAGCTCCAAATCATCCCTCTGGATTGTAGAGCCCCGCCCCCCCTTTTTTTTATTCATAGAGACAGAGAGAGAGAGAGAGAGGCAGAGGCACAGGCAGAGGGAGAAGCAGGCTCCATGCAGGGAGCCCAACGTGGGACTCGATCCAGGGTCTCCAGGATCAAACCCTGGGCTGCAGGCGGCGCTAAACCGCTGCGCCACCGGGGCTGCCCTGGATTGTAGAGCCCTTTGCAATTTTCCAAGCAGCCTCTCTTTCCTGTTCTCAACACTTGGCACCCTGGGCAGACAGAGTTCAGGGATGACCTTGACTCTTAAAGGAGTGGCAGGTGCATTTGACAATGAGGAAGCCAAGCAGACCTGGACTCCAGCTAGGGATGAGGCTTCTGAATTAGGCTCAGGCATTTCCATTATTTTAACTCTCGCTCCTCATTGAATTCCTAGGTTTAGGAGTCCCTTCTAGAGCACAATGGAGGCAGTCCATGTTGTGCAACATGTTATCGCTGCCCAGTGAGACCGCAGTGAAGCATGGAAGCTCAGTAATGTGTCCGACACGCTGGGGGCATTGGCCAGGGAGACAGTCCTTTCAGTAGAGTTACTCTGCTCCATGCCCCTGCCCCAGCCAGGTCCCTTTTTGTCACATGATTCAGGTAGCTTCCCCTCTCAGGGGCCTCTTTCCTTCTCCCACTTTGTGCAGGGGCTATTGGGAGCAGGGAGTGGGCCGTGGTGTACTCCCCTCACAAATATGCCCCTGTGCCCAGGCTTGATTGTGGAAAGCCGAGTGGGCAGTGACCTGTGAGCCTGTCAGCCACTCCCCATCCACCTCTGGGTGGGGGCAGCTCCTGGAAGGCAAGGTCAGAGGAGCTTAGAGAAAGGCAGAAGCACATCCTGGTCCCTTCGGCTTGGGGTGGGGGCATGGGGAGAGCAGGGCTCTTGCCTGAATGGTCTAATAATAGCTGATATTTAAGAACATTCAGTACATACCTGACCCATCCTAAGTATTTCAATGTAGTACCTCACCAGTCACAGCAAAGTAGGTCCCATAATCATCCCCTTTTATAGGTGGAGAAAGTGAGGTACAGAGAGGTTGAGGGAACTGGCCCAAGATCTCATAGCCAGCAGGTGGCAGAGCTGGATTTAGAGCTGGTACTTGTCACACAGAGCTAACCAAACGCTAATCAGACTTTATATCCTCTGAGCTCTACCCCCTGTGACGGGGACCCCAGAACCCAGGCCTTGTCTGAGCGGGAGAGCAGAAGTCTGTCAGCTGCCCATCCTGAGCCACACTCCCTGAAGACAGTGACTCTGTGGTTTGCCCCCTGCTGCCTCTCCAGTGCCTAGAATCAGTGCCTCAAACAGAGTAGCTGCTGAATAAATCTTTGTCGAATGATGAACAAGATTTGCCTTGGGAGGAAGGGGCTGTTATAACCAAACGGTGCCGCAGCAGGTACATAGTGCAGTGAGGAGAGATGCTGAGCCCGCTGCCACCTGGGTGACACGGGACAAGTCATTTCCCACCTCTGAGCTTCCCTTTGCCCACCTGTAAGGGGGAGATGAGGTGTTGTGGGACTCCGTCCCCGTGCTGGCCCATGGCACAATGCTCTGGGCTTATTCAGCTGCTGTTATTACTATGTTATTACCGACTCGAGGGCACTGCCAGTATTGGACCTTGGGTTCAGCGGAAGGTGGTTCTCTCCCCACACCCCTTCTCTGGCTGCTGCCAAGGGGCCCGAGGGGCTGCTGAGCTCTACCAGGCCCTTGCCTTCACCCCGTGTCAGGAAGGAGACCCTGTCCACACCTGTCCCCAGCCCCAGTTGTTACTCCTAATCCCTCCTCATATCCCTGCTCGCCAGGCATTTTCCCTCCTAACCACTCTGTGTTTCCATGGGAACAGGGGGAGGGTGGAAATGGGGGGAGGGGCCTCCCCCACGGAAAGGAACTTCATCTGGGCCTGTTTGGGAGGGGCTGGCAGCGCCTGGCCTGGCGGAGCTTCTCCTACTGCTCCTCTCCCACCTCCCCAGACCCCTCCCTGAACAGCATGTTCCTCCGACGGTGATTTTTAATGCATTTATCCTGCCGCTTAATTTATCCCGCATTGTGATCAGATTTAGCCCAGAGCGCTGAGCACAAGGGGCCTGCCTGCATATTCATGAGGCAGTTCATTCATGCCACCCCAGAGGATGCCAGGCACAGTGGGTACCAGCCAGGGTCCATGGATCCCACCACATAAGGGTGACCCAGGGCCAGGGGTTAGGGGCCCTGGCTGGAGTTAGGCAGATGGCATAGGGTACAGTGCGCGTGGGGTGGCACTGAGCACAGGCTCCAGAGCCAAACTGAGTTGAATCCATCTCTGCCATTACAAATGAAGTTGCTTCACTTCTCAGTTTACCCATCTGCAAAAGGGGCTGATAAAAGCCACTGCCCTGAGTCACTTGAAGGACCGGGTAAGATAATACACATAATGATCATGGGATGGGGGTGTATGTGTAAGGGAGTAACACATTTCTCTGTCATCATCACCATTCTTGCCGAGCAGTGGGTTGTCTGGTCTGGTTCATGGAGAAGAGAAAAGAGGCAGCAGGATGGGCATAAGTCTGTTGTGGTGGGGGCAAGGACTTGGGGATCATTTCCCTCCTGCCTGTGCCTGCCTGTGGATACGAGCTCCCCTCAAATGAGCTTCTGGAGGCCAATCATCCAGGAAGGCAGGAGAAGCCCAAGGAGGCCCTCTAGCCCCTGAGGAAGGGCCACAAGCATTGCCTGGATGTGTGAGCCCCACCAGCCACTGAAGCCCACGGGGAGCCTGGGGCTCTGGAAGAAGGCTGGGCTCTTGGCTCTAGGCTCTTCAGGCCTGTGGGAATTTCTCTGTAGATTCATTCTGTCCCTTTACTGATGCCAGTCCCATGCTGGGCACTGGGGACACACTTGTCCTCAAGGAGATGTCACCCCTTTTTTAATATTTTTTTTAAGTTTTTTTTATTTATTTATGATAGGCAACAGTGAGAGAGAGAGACGCAGAGACACAGGCAGAGGGAGAAGCAGGCTCCATGCACCGGGAGCCCGACGTGGGATTCGATCCCAGGTCTCCAGGATCGCGCCCTGGGCCAAAGGCAGGCGCCAAACCGCTGCGCCACCCAGGGATCCCAGGAGATGTCACCCCTTGAGGGAGGCAGTGGTCAGGGCCCACAGAGGAAGCCAGATCAACCTCTCTGGAAGGTCAGAAGAGGAGGAAGTCATCCCAGCTGGGGCATCAGGGAAGGCTTCCTGTGGAAGGTGACATCTAGGCTGAGCCTTAAAAACATGGCTGTGAAGAGAGCGGATGGAAAAAAAAAGGGCATCTGGTGTCCAAGGGACAGTAGGGGCCTGGTCGTGGGAACTCGGCTTGGGAGGTGTTGGCTGGACACAGGCCGGGAGAACCATGAGCCCCAGAATGAGAAGTCTGGACTTGCACCAGCCATCCCTGGAGGCAGGAAGCCCCGAGGGGCCCACCTCTGTCCCTCACACTCATGTACGCATGTAGGGGTCACGTTCCAGCTTGCCAGAGAAAAGAGGAGAGCTCCTGCCCTGGCTCTCCTGATTAATCTATAATTAAATCAGCACAGACGCCATGGAACTATGCTGTCATTAGAGAGCTAGTGAGGGCAAACAGTGATTGCTCCGCGAACCAAGAGCCCTGCCAGGTGGCTGCAGCTCTGGCTGTGTGCGGATAGCTGTCAGGGGTGAGGAGCGAGCACAGGAGGCCAGAGCTGAAGCCAGGATTGGGAAGATCAGCAGCTCACACCTGGCCATTGATACTCCCAATGCAATGCCACAAAGGCTGTGGGGGGCGGGGGTGGGGCTATTATTTTTTCCCATTTTATAGACACAGAAACTGAGGTGCAGAGAACGCAGGGGTGAGATAGCCTGGTTGGGTACATGGGTTTTGGAATCAGATAATCTTGGGTTCAGAACTCCCAGATGTGCCTCTTGCCAGCTGTGTGGCCTCAGGCGATTGCTTAACCCTTTCTGCTCCTCAGTTTCTTTGTGTAATGAGGCCGAAACACTGTCACTTCAAAATATTGCTTGTAGGGATTGAATGAAGCCATCCCTGCCAGAATTTAGCAGTGTTTGGTGCTTAGCAAGTGCTCATCAAATGCAACTACTTATAATCATGCTTTGTTGTAATTGCTTGTTTCTTGTCCATCTTTCTCACTAGAATGTGGACTCCATGAGGATAGGGACTGTGTCCATCTAGTTCGTTGCCTTGACTTCAGCAATTGGCACTCGTGTTCAGTAAGTGATTAGTATCTGAGGTGGCATTTATGTGGTAAGCCCACAAAATGCTAAATAAATATTAGGTACTATTTTCTCTACCTATGTTCTGCCTTGCTCTAAGAAGGATTCCAGGAGTGGGGTGCCTGGGTGGCTCAGTCAGTTAAGCAGCTGCCTTCTGCTGTCATGATCCCAGGGTCCTGGGCTCAGTGGGGAGTCTGCTTGACCCTCTCCCTCTGCCCCTCCCCCACTGCTCATGCTTGCTCACTTCCCCACCCCCTCAAATAAAATCTCCAGGAAACAAGAACAGATCTTCACTGACTTATGATGAAAGTCAAAAATTTAATCCACCTAACCTACCAAACATCACGGCTCAGCCTAGCCTACCTTCAGTGTGCTCAGAACACTTCTGTTAGCCTACGGCTGGGCAAAATCATCTCACATAAAGCCTATTTTCTAATAAAGTACCAAATATCTCACTTTAGAAATGTATTGAATATTGTACTGAAAGTGATAAACAAAATGGTTGAATGGGTGCAGAGTGGTTGCAAGTGTCTCGGTTGTTTACCCTTTAGACTGGGAGCTGTGCTTGTGGCCACTGCTCCAGCACCTCGAGAAGGCCTCCTCCCACCCACGGCCAGCCCGGGGAAGATCAAATTCCAAGTGCAGTTTCTACTGAGTGGGTATCTATCGCCTGTGCACCATTGTAAAGTCCTAAAATGGTAGGTCAAACCGTGGCGAGGGGGGGCCTTCTGCACCATCGTGATTATTATTGTTGCTGTTACTGTCTTGGTTCTCACTGTCGTGTCCCCAGTCCACTTGTCAGAGCTGGTCCTTCCTGAAATGAGTTCAGGAAAAGTCTAGAAATATGCAGGGAGCCTCAATTCACCTGCTTCTGGAAGGACATCCAGGGACAGTGGCAGAAACCCCTGGGGGCCCTGGAAAAGCCTCTTCCTCTTGTCGTCTGGGGTCTTTGGACTCACAGAGAGGTCAGAGGGGCCAGAGCCTGCTGCGTCTCAAAGTGGAGGGCATCTGAGGGAAGCCGTCTTTGGGGACTCTGAGAATCACTACTGTCTCTGTCTCTGTGCAGCCGTGGTTTCCAGCCTCTCCACTGGGATCTGAGGTTTGTTACACAAATAACTTGAAGTCCTAGATTCTCTGAATGATTTACTTTAAATATGATCAATTTGAGTGGATTCAGAGCTATCCCTGTAATGGTGTCACCCCCACTCACTCGCATTCTTGAGTGGAAGGTAAAGGGACAGACTTACAGGCAGCTTCTAGAACTCAGTGCCCCTCACCTGCACCTCAAGTCATGAGTCACTGCTGCGTGCTAACGCTCACTCCCCTGTGCCACAGACGCTCGTATGAACGCTGCTCTGGGGCAGGGCAGGGGTGCTGGCCCATGTTCCCGGAGGCGCCTGCTCATGGCCTCTCTGGTCTCTGCGCGGGGCGGGGGGTGGGGAGGGTGGGGGGGTAGAGGGGGGGGCACCTCAACCGGAAATGCCAGGGGCTTACTACCCCAGGAGCCACCCTGGACCAAGGGGGCTTGGGGGGAGTGCATGTGGAGAAAGACTTCCTTGCCTGTCAGCGTAATAATTACCCACAGTAAAAACAGGAGCATTAGCCCCAATCTCAGCTTTTCTCCCTTTCCTGGCTCATTTCCTGCATCCCAACTCAACTACTGCCCCAGGGTCCTCCTCCAGGATCTGCATTTGGAGAACTTAACCTAAGACACCCTCCAGAATTGTGTGTGTTTTCCTGATCTACAAAAATTGTTGAGAGGTGCCGAGGGCCCATGTATACCCCTGGGAGTGTGTCTACGACGTGGGCTGTGATGACAAACTCTGAGGGCTGCGGCTCTAGGTGGGGAAGCGCTCATCATCCGCTGATCGATGGCACCTGGCAAGCCGGGTGGCTGAGCGCTTGGGCCCATGGCAGCTTCATCCTGACCTTCCTCAGGAACCCAATGAAAATCCTGAACTGAGGACTCTTCTGAACCGGGGGCCACTTGATTTGTGTTAGTACCCACCAACGAAGCACCTACTGTGTGCTGAGGAGACAAAAGGATAACAAAAGATGAATCAGAGTGAGTGTCCTTGCCCTAGGGCGGGGGTCAGGGTCTCTTGGGAAAGAGAGACATGTCAACATGTGGATGGAGGTTAGAGGCGAGCTGAGAAATTCCTCCAATCATTTAAGATACGCTTATTGAGCACTTGGGAGTATACAAGGCACTGTGAAAGGCCCTGTGGATGAAAGAGAACCATGCTCCACTCAGAAGTGAGGAAAGGTAACTGACATTTATTGGGCTCCTAGTGGGGGCCAGGCACAGAGTAGGGTGCTTTCTGGAGTCCATCTCCTCTCTTCTCACAACAAACCCGTGAGGTGGCAGCTATTCTTACCCCCACTACACAGAAGGGGCCCAGCAAGATGACGTAATTTACCAGGCAAGTGGCAGAGCTGGGATTCGGCCTAGGTCTGTCAGATTCCCAGACCCCAATACTATTTTTTCCCCTCGAATCAGACCAAGGTCTGTGGTTTTTGTCTTAAATACCCACTGAGTGAACCAGTTTTAAAAAGAACAAAACCTGGAAGCAAACCAGGCCAGTCTCAGATGGAGCCAGAACAAGCTTTTGCTGGGGTCAAGCTCCTGCTCTGAGGCCCTGCCTCATCAGCAGGGGCCCCAGCCTGGTCTTGACCCTTGTCTGTAGGGAATCCGGGACACCTGGAAGCTGACCTCATTCCACCCTGAAGAGTCAGGGAAGGAGAGCTTGGTAAAGGCCTGCTCCCCATGCCCATGGGGCCTCAGATGCAGCTGACACAGGATTTAGTGCAGCCCAGGGCTCAGATGCTCCCCATCACCTTCCCAAGGGAAATTAAGGCAGGGCCTGGCTGGTGGGTGGGGGAGGATATTCCAGTTACTATTAGTGCAAAACAAACCACCCCAAAATTTAGTGGCAGAGACTAACCATTTTATTATGCTACAGACTGTAGGTCAAGAATATGAACAGAGCATGGTTGGTGTGCGAACCTCATGGTGTCTGGGGCCTCCTCTGGAAAGACTCAGTAACTAGGGGTGACTCAACAGCTGAAGGCTAGAATCATCTGGAGTGTCTTCACTTACACGTCTGGCAGGTGATGCTGGCTATCAGTTGGGACCGCAGTGGGGCTCCTAACCAGAGCAACTACACGTGGCCTTTCTGTGCCATCTCTCCCTGTGCTAGATTGGGCTTCCTCACAGTGTGGTGGCTGAGTTCTGAGCGCAAACATCCCAGGAGGGCCAAGTGGAAGCTGGATCACCTTTTATGACCTAACCTTGGAAATCAGGTAGCCTTGCCTCACTTCTGCAATACTCACAGGCTCACCCAGGTTCAAGGTGAAGGAACCCAGACTTCACCTCTCAACGGGACAGCACGTGGAATTAGAGATATTATTGTAGCCATCTTTGCTGCACAACCTGCTCTACATATAATTTGCTCCTGAAGGCAGTAGGTGGGTGTTGGCTGTCAAAACTACTAGACCATTGCGTAAGCGGCTGTGCTGACTGGAGATAAGGCAGCACTGTGAATGTTAGAACAGGGGGGCCGTAGTCTGAGGGGGGTCAGGGAACAAACAGCTTGGATGGAGATGGACCTTTGTGGTCCAGGCCACAAGGCTGGAGATAACAAGACAGGGCTCAATCTAACACAAAAGAACCGCCAGGTATTATTTGTTGGTCTACCACCCCTCTGTCAGTCCAGCCACCTTACCTATCCATCCATCTGTCCATCCATCCATCCATCCATCCATCCATTCACTCACCGGTATCAGTTTCACTATGATTCAATTTCCTCATCTGTAAAATTGGGTGATGGCATAAACCTCATAGGGTTATTTGAAGATTCAGTGAATTAATAGGTGTAAAGCGTCTAGAGTAGTGCCCAGCACATTTTAAGTCTACAATCAATATCACCTATTATGATCAGCATTAGTGCTATTTTTGTTTTTTTTAATATTTTTTAAATTTTTTATATTTTTAAAAGATTTTATTTATTCATAAGAGACACAGAGAGAGAGGCAGAGACAGAGGCAGAGGCAGAGGGAGAAGCAGGCTCCATGCAGGGAGCCTGATGTGAAACTGGATCCCGGGTCTCCAGGATCATGCCCTGGGCAGAAGGCGGTGCCAAACCACTGAGCCACCTGGGCTGCCCAGTGTTGTTGTTGTTACTCAGTTATGCATGCATCCATTTACCCATTCTTCTGTCCATCTGTCCTTTCATTTATTCAATGGTACAGTTGAATTATGTGCACATTTATCTTTTATGAATTTTATCATATTCTTAACAAAACAGAGTGGAAGAAAACTAATTTTCAAAGCACAGTTGACTCTACCTGCCATTCCAGTTGGTGGGTGTGTGTCCCAGAGGGAGTATGAGCTGAGCCATGTGACTTTGCAGATCATTCTATAGGAACATGTTACTAAATAGGTTGGTGAAAGCAAAACCACAAGTGCTGCATTTCAGGGGCAACTTATTGGGTCTCACAGAGCAATTTTAACTGTTCATGTTTCAACTTTCACCCTCACTTTCCTACCTTGTGTGTGCAATGGGACCCATCTCTCTGTGATGGGCCCTGGCTGGTCCCTGGTGGTAGATAGGGTAAGACCTGGTCTCTGACCTCACTCTACTCGTGGTGTATGGCAAGTGCAACAGGACAGACATGTAAATACATGATCATCACAGTGTAATATGAAAAAGACCATGACTTTACTAAAATACAAGTCAGTATAAAATTGCAGAAGCATCAAGGAGCAAATGGCCGCTGGTGGTGGGAGAAGAAGAGCATCAGAGAGGCCTTTGTGATTATATGACTTTTAAACAAAATCTAAAAGGAGCTTAAAATTTCAAGAGGGGGAGGGGCCTGGTGGGCAGAGGGAAAGAATAGCACATTATTCAGAGATAGTAAAGAACACAAAGTATTGAGAAAAGGCAGAGTAGGGTGCGTGGGCAGAGGTGGAGGGAGATAGATAAGTCTGGATCCTAACGGCCTCAACTCCCTGTTAAGGAAGCTTGGACTTTTACTCTGCAGGTGCTGGGAGTTTTGAAGGGGGGCGTGCTTGGAGGTGGTGAATGGAAGGTTAGGCAAAGGCATGTAAGAGTCAGTTGTGTTTTGAATAGACCACTCTGGCTCCCACATGAAGAATAGATAGAAGAAAAAAAAAAAAAGAATATATAGAAGAGGAAGAGTCTGGAAGCAAGGAGACCAGTGGGGAAGGCTGAGCTCCACTCAGTTTCTAGTGATTTCCAGCAGGTTAGGCAGCCAAGGAAAAAATTTTGTAGTAAATGGCCATGGAGAGAATGAACTCCTTTCCCCAAAAGGCAAAGGCCTGGTTATTGGGCACAGTTCCACTTTGGGTTTGAGATATATCACTTCAGGAGCCTCTCAGTTGAATTGACAGATGACCCCTCCCAGGTGTCAGATGGAAGGCTTTTAGGTTCTGGGTCCTATGAAGCATACCTGGTGCTGGAAAGTTCTCCTCATTGGACACTGTTGTTAAGATCTTCTCTTTGCCTTTGGTGGTCTTCAGTTGGACTATGGGACTTCGAGGCTATTTTTGTGTGTTTATTTAAATTTATCGTGGGCTCATTGTGACCTCTAAATCTGAAGACATGTCTTCATCAGGCCTGGAAAATTCTTTAAATTTTCTCTCTCCCCTCTTCTATTTTCTCTTCTTTGAGCTCTAAGTATTCATTAGTTATACCTTCTCAGTGTGGCCCCGATATCTCATATTTTCCTTCTTCCCTCACCCTCTCCTCCTATCTCTGCTATGTTCTGGAAAATTTCTTCATGTTCCAGGTCATATTTTTTTTCCTCTTCATCTGAGGCTCACCTGCTGTTGAACCTTTCCAAGAATTTTTAAGTTCCAATTATTATATTTTTCATTTCCAGAAGTCTAACTTGATCGTTTTTCAAATCTACTTGTTCTGTTTAGAGAGTCTCTTGTTCATTCTTGTTTTTCAACTTCCTCTATTCTTGCTCTAAACATTCTAGGTGCATTTATTTTATATTTTCAATCTGATAATACAAATATATGAACACTTTGGGGGATTCGATTCTGTTGTCTGTTGTTTCTTCTGTCTTGCTGAGGTAGCATGTTTTTTGAATGCTTTGACATTTTTTAGTTGTCAGTTGGACCTGTGTCTGTGAGAATTCACTGAAGGCTAGATTGAGGATTTTTTTTTTCCAGGGAGGATTTAACTTTGCTTCTGTTGAGCACCTGAGAGTACCACAGAGTTTATTTTTGTATTTTTTTATATTTTCAAGAATTGAGCTATTTCTTATGAAAAGTAAAGTCCATGAGACCTTTGAGAGAACCGGTATCCTACCTTCTACCATAAATTGTGAAATTTGATACAAATGGGATAATGCAGGATTCCTTATCTGGGTGTAATACGTGATTCATTCGTGATATTGTACATGGTGATGATTTGTGTAGTATTCCTTTATGCCACAATTCACTTATCTATTCTCTTGTTTATGAACCTTTGGATTATTTCCAGTTTGGTGCTTTATGAATGAAGCTGCTATAAACATTCTTGCATATTATTTCTGCTGAATATAAACACTTATTTTTATTGGGCAAATAGCTAGGAGTAAAATTATCAGGTGATGGAGTATATGGATGTTTAGCTTTAGCAGATACTAAATTTACCAATTTACTCTCCCACAAGCCAGATATGAGAGTTCCAGATGCTCTATATCCTCACCAGCATTGTATGTTTTTAATATTTGCCACTCTGGTGAGAATGTAGTGGTATTTCATTGTGCCTTTAATTTGTATTTTCCTGGATATTAATGATGTAGACTAATTTTATGTTTATTGACTACTTTGTGTTTATGTTTATTGTTTTATTATGTTTATGTTTATTGACTACTTGGTATCCTAGGCTATTTGCCTCCCTTTTTGGAACTTAGAACTAACTGGAATTTATTGGAAAAGTCAAGTGGTGCATATTCCATATTAGGTAATACCTCCAGCAGAGTGTAGGGCAGTGGTGCGCTGGTAAGCTGGCTCTCGGAAAAAATTTTAAAGCCTAATCTGTGGCATTTTCTGATTTCGTGGTGTAAGTACTCCAACCACATCCCATTTCAAGCTACCAACTGAATAGCTTACAGAATTCCTGAATATTTAAAAACTGATTCCCATGAGCCAGTATGGATCAGCTCAGGGGCACCAGTGAGTCTGGGGTGGTACCTCCAGTGAAACTAATTGATATTTCTGCAGCAAAATATGTAAATAATCACACTAATTGGCATATAACAGTCTGACATCAGTTGAGGTCAGATTTTTGCCTGCAAATGAGTCAACCACCAATTAACTGCAAGAGAACTTTCAGTTTACAGAGCTCTTGGATCTTTACATTGCACTTAAAAGATGTGGATCTGTATCTGCTTCTAGTCCACTGTTTGCAGATTTGCTGATGCTGTTGGGGCATTCCAGGAAATCCTCTTGAACTTGTGTGCACAGTAGCAAACAGTAAGTTTGGGCTAAATGACCTCTGAGGTCCTTTCTAGTCCTGGAAGTCGACAGCTAAAAATTCAAGGAATTTTCCACTAATTGTCCATTCCTTTATTTTTATTTTAGCACTGCTGTGGAATAGAGTCTTTCACAACACAACTTCTAGAGCTAGTGAACTCAGAGATCACAGAGCTCATTCCATAGAAAGTTCTGTAGTCAGACTCCCTAGATTAGAATCTTGACTCTACCACTTACTTTCTCTTTGATTTGGGGCGAGTCGTCTTAAATCCTTTTCCTCATCTGATCATGAAAACCGAGGTTACCAAAAAACGGAATTCCTGGAAACTGTGCCCGAATTGCTTGGAGGGGAAGTCCTCATCTCTGGGACCCCAGATTTTTTAAAAGATTTTATTTATTTATTCATGAGAGACACACACACAGATAGGCAGAGACATAGGCAGAGCGAGAAGCAGGCTCCATGAAGGGAGCGCAATCCTGGGATTCCAGGATCATGCCTGGGACTCCAGGATCATGCCCTGGGCTGAAGGCAGATGCTCAACCACTGAGCCACCCAGGTGTCCCTCTGGGACCCCAGATTGCATCAAGTGTCTCAGATCAAACAGCGTTGGTATGTGCAGAGCAGACAGTTTGTAGTGTCAATAAGAGAACGTAACATTGCCCACACTTGGCTCCTGGGGCTGTTTCTTCATCTTACCACCTTAATGGTCTGTGCCTATGGTGACTGGTTAGGGCAGCTGCTTGGCTGATGGTGCTCAGGGCCAAGGTCAGTCCCCTCTCTCAGGAAATCCTGTGCCTGCATGAGAAACATCCAATACCAGACTTCCTCCAATCCTGGCAAAGGCTTGAACTCCACCACTGTAAGCTATCTCAGATTCATTTTCTTCAGTCTTTTTCTTCCTCTAGAGCCTGTCAGGAGCACCATGATTTAAATCCATCTTCTTGGGATGCCTGGGTGGCTCAGTGGTTGAGCATTTGCCTTTGGCTCAGGGCGTGATCCCAGAGTCCTGAAATTGAGTCTCACATCGGGCTCCCTTCATGGAGCCTGCTTCTCCCTCTGCCTGTGTCTCTGCCTGTCTCTCTGTCTCTCATGAATAAATAAATAAAATCTTAAAAAAAATAAATCCATCTTCTCTTGCTGAGGGGCAGGGGAAGCTGTGATGGAGCTCAAGGGGAGCCCTCCTGCTCCAAGGGCAGGAAGTGGTGGCTGAGCCTTTGAGGCTATGCCTGTGTGAACAGGCCAGTGGCCCCTCTTATTAGGCCTTCATCATTTAGCTGTTCTGATAGGTTTTTTTGAACTTGGGCTGTCTATTTCTTATTGACTCATAGAAGCTCTTTGTATATTCTAGATATGAGCCCTTAGTTATATGCATGTATTCAAAACATACCCTCTCCTAATCCGAAGCTTACCTTGTGCATCTCCTAAAGGAAAAGTTCGATTTTATTTTATTTTATTTTTGAAAAGTTCGATTTTAATGAAGTCTAATTTATCATTATTTTATTATTGACATTTTTATATCTTTTAAGAAATTGAGAAATGAATATATTTATTCATGCTTTCTTTAGAGCTTTTATTGTTTTAGTTTCCATGTACAGAACTATGCTCCTATGTCTTGAATTAATTTTTGTGTGTGGTGCAAGGTAAGCGTCAAAATTTTTTTCATATGGATATCCAGTTTTGACTACACTATTTCTTGAAAATAGAAAAATATAAAATAAATATTTTTTAAATAATTTTTTCAGTTGAAAACTGTAAAAGGGGTACCTGGATAGCTCAATGAGTTAATCGTTGGACTCTTGATTTGGGTTCACATCATGACCTCAGGGTCTTGAGATCAAGCCTCCTGGCTGGCTCTGCACTCAGCAGGGAGTCTGCTGGAGATTCTGTCTCCCTCCCCTTCTGCCCCTCCCCTGCCCTGCTTGTGCCCACACAGGCTCTCTCCCCCTACCTGCCCCCCAAAAAAGGAAAAAAACCCTACAAAAATATATATCCTTTCCTTGAATTTCAGAAGCCAGGTGACCACATATGTACAGGTCTTTTTTGGGATTCTCTGTTCTGTACTCCTGATCTATTGTGTATGGGTGTTACTAAATCCTGCACTGTCTTAATCACTATTTTCAAAATTAGCTTATTCTATTAATTAAGGTTTTTAATTTCTTTTTTTATTGAGGTATAATTGACATACAACATTACATTAGTTTCAGGTGTACAACATAATGATTTGATTTTTTTATGTATTTTGAAATAATTAAACTTTTAATTTTAAGATAATTGTAGATTCCCATGGAATTTAAGAAACAAAACAGATGAACATAGGGGAAGGGAAGGAAAAATGAAATAAGACAAAATCAGAGAGGGAGACAAACCATAAGAAATTCTTTAACTCTAGGGAACAAACTGAGGGTTGCTGGAGGGGAGGTGAGTGGGTAATTGGATGATGGGCATTAAGGAGGACATTTCATGTAATGATCACTGGGTGTTATGTGCAACTGATGAATCACTAAACTCTACCCCGAAACTAATGATATACTATATGTTAATTAATTAATTTTTAAAAGATAATTGTAGAGTCCCATACAATTGTAAGAAATAACAGAGAGTCTGTGTGCTCTTTACCCAATTTCTTCCGATGATAACATCTTGCAAAACTAGAGTACAATATCACAACCAGGATATTGATATTGATACAATCTACCAATCTTATTCAGAATTCCTCAGTTTTACTTGCACTATTTGTATGTGTGTCTGTATGTGTGTGTGTGTGTGTGTATTTAGTTCTATTCAGTTTTATCATATAGGTAGATTCATGTATCCACCACCATAGCCAAGATACAGAACAGTTTCATTGCCACAAGTGTGTGTTTCCCTTTTGGAGCCATACCCACCTTCCTCCCACATTTTCTCCCGCACTACATGGAACATCCCTGACCTTTGGCTAATCTGTCCTCCATGTCTATAATTTTGTCATTTCAGAAATATTAGATAATGGAATTGCAGAGTATGTAAGCTTTTAGGATTGGATTCCTTCTCTCAGCATAAATTCCCTTGAGATTCACCCAAGTTGCTATGATATCAATAGTTTGTTCCTTTTTATTGCCGAGGAGTATATTCCATGCTGTGGATGTACCAATTTGTTTAACAAGTCACCCAAGGGGACGCCTGGGTGGTTCAGTCCATTAAGTGGTTAAGCATCTGACTTCTGCTCAGGTCAGGATCTCAGGGTCCTGGGATGGAGCCTTCCATCAGGCTCTGTGCTCAGTGGGGAGCCTGCTTCTCCCTCTTCCTCTGCCCCTCCCCCTGCTCATGCTTTCTCTCTCTCAAATAAATGGATAAATAAAATTTTAAACAAACAAACAAACAAACAGTTCATCCAGTGAAGATCCAAGTTGTTTCTGGTGTTCAGCTATTATTAATACAGTTGCTGTGAACATTTACATACACATTTTTGTGTGAACACAAGTTTTTGTATCTCTTAGATAAATGGCCAAGAGTCCAATGTCTGGGTTGTGTGGTAATAGCACGTTTAGTTTTGTTTTAAGACTTTAGTTTTTAGAGCAGTTTTGGATTTACAACAAATCTTAGTAGAAAGTACAGAGAGTTTCTATATACCTGCTGCCCCAACATTTGGACAGCCTCCCCCACCATCAAAATTCTCCACCAGAGGGGTATAATTTTGCAGAGTGGTTTGTTAAAATCTATGAAGCAATGTTGACACATCATTATCATCTAAAGCTCATAGCTTATATTGGGATTCCCGGTATTGTATGTTCATGAGTTTGGAAAAATGTATGTTCTGCATCCATCATTATAGCAACACACAGAATAGTTTCACTGTTATAAAAATCCTCGGTATCCTGTGTGTTCCTCTCTTCCTACCCCAACTCCTGGCACTGATCATTTTTACTGTCTCCATAGTTTTGCCTTTTCCAGAATGTCACATACTTGGAATTATACACCAGGAAGCCTTTTCAGATTGGTGTCTGTCATTTATTAACATTCCCTTAAGTTTCCTCTATGTCTTTTCAGAGCTTGACAGTTCATTTCCTTTTTGCACTGAATAATATTCCCCTGCCTGGACGTATCACAGTTTATCTATCCATTCACCTGCTATAGGACATCTTGGCTGTTTCCCAGTTTGAGCAATGATGAATAAGGCTGCTATGAACATCCATGCATAAGTGCTTGTGTGGACCTAAGTTTTCAAGTTATTTGAGTAAATGCCAAGGAGCACAATTGCTGGATCATACAGTTTAAGAGTATGTTTAGTTTACTAAGAATTCCAAAAGGGCTGTACTATTTTGCATTCCCACTAGCAATGAAATGAGAGTGCCTGCTGCCCCATGTTCTCACCAGCATTTGGTGCTTTCAACGTTTGGGATTTTGGCCATTCTAATAGGTGGGTAGCTGTCTCTCATTGTTGTTTTAATTAGTTTTCCCTCATGACAAATGATGCTGAACATCTTTTCAAATGCTTACTTGCCATCAGTACATCTTCTTTGGTCTTTTGACCATTTTTTAATTAGGTAATTAGGTTGCTTATTTTCGTATTGTTGAGTTTTAAGATTTTTTTGTATATTTTGGATAACAGTCTTTTTATCAGATACGTCTTTTGAAAATATTTCCTCTCAGTCTGAAGCTTGTCTTCTCATTCTCTTGACATTGTCTTTCATGGAGCAAAAGTTTTTAATTTTAATGAACCAGCTTATAAATTATTTCTTTTATATATCATGTCTTTGGTGTTGTATCTAAAAAGTCATCAACACACTCAAGGTCATCTGAGTTTTCTCCTATGTTGTCTTCTAGTTTTATAGTTTTGTGTTTTATATTCATGTTTATGATCCATTTTGAGTTAATTTTTGTGAAAGGTGTAAGGACTGTGTCTAGATACTTTTTTTTTTCATTTGGATATCCAATTGTTCCAGTGCCATTTGTTGAAAATACTGTCTTTGCTCCATTGTTATTGCCTTTGCTTCTTTGTCAAAATTAGTTGACTCTATTTATGAGGGTTTATTTCTGGTTGATTTTTTTTTTTACTGTTGAGTTTTGAGAGCTCTTTATATATTCTAGATACTAGTCCTCTGAGCTGTCGTTTTCAATATATCCTAAAATCTAGTATTGTTAGTCCTCCAGCTTTATTATCCTTCAATATAATCTCTATGACTGAAAGTCCTTTGAATTTTCATTGAAGTTTTAGAATGAGATTGTCAAAACCTCCAGAGGATTTTGATTGGGATTGGGATCTATAGATCTATGTGGGGAAAACTGACATCTCTCCAACGGTGAGTCTTCTGATCCAAGAACATAGTGTATCTCTCCATTTGTTAAGGTCTTATTTAATTTTTGTCTGTGTGGTTCTCATTTTCAGTATAGTAGACTTGCACAACTTTTATTAGAGTTATATTCTTCTTTTATTAGAGTTCTATTAGAGTATTTGATGAATTTTTGATGTTATAACTGGTATTATTAAAATTTTATTTTTAATTTTTGTGTTGCTCACATATGGAAATATAATTAATTTTTGAATATTGACTTTGTAGATAGAGACCTTGCTAAATTTACTTATTAATTTTAATAGTTTGTAGATTCTTTGGGATTTTCCACATGTGCAATAAGTGACATTTTTACTTTTTCAGTTCCCATTTTGCATATTTTCCCCTTGCTTTATTGTACTGGATAGCCTGTAATGTTGAATAAACAATAGTGATAGTGGAGAGTTAATCTAAAGGAAAAAGTATTTAAATTTTCACCAGTAAGTATGATCTTAGCTGTAGGGTTTTCTAGATACACTTTGTAAGATTAATGAAGATGTCTTCTATTCCTAATGTGCTGAGAGTTTTTATTATGAATGGATATTGACTTTGAAATATATTTTCCACATCTTTTGAGATGGTCATTTAAAATAATCTATTGGGGGCACTGAGGGGGCTCAATCCATTAAGTTGGCTGCCTTTGGCTCAGGTCATGATCCTAGGTTCCTGGGATCAAGCCTCATGTTGGACTCCCCACTAGGTGGAGAGTCTGCTTCTCCTTCTCCCTCTGACC
Source organism: Canis lupus baileyi (assembly GCF_048164855.1). Taxonomy (NCBI): domain Eukaryota; kingdom Metazoa; phylum Chordata; class Mammalia; order Carnivora; family Canidae; genus Canis; species Canis lupus. Next base: position 27,158,780 of record NC_132863.1, read on the forward strand.
CTCCCCACCACTCATGTTCTCTCTCATGCTCTCAAATAAATAAATTCTTTAAAAAAAATAAAATAATCTGTTAAAGTGGTGAATTATATTGACAGATTTTGTTAATCAAACCAGCTTTGCATTCATGGAATAAATCACATTTGGTCATAATGTACTGTGCTTTTTATATATTAATAGATAATACTTATTACCTAACTCTGGGAAAAGAACAAGGGGTAGTGGAAGGGGAGGCCGGCAGGGGGATGAGGTGACTGCATGACAGGCACTGAGGAGGGCACTTGACGGGATGAGCACTGGGTGTTATACTATATGTTGGCAAATCAAACTACAATAAAAAAATTTAAAAAAAATATTACAGCATTTAGTATTACCACTGTAGTACTTAGCATTTTTACATTCATGGAGATATTGGCTTACAATTTTCCCTTCCTATAATGTTTTTCTCAGAATTTGATAACAAGTTTAGGCTGAAATCATAAACCAAGTCAGGAAATATTCCCACCTTTCCTATTCTCTAGAAGAGTTTGTAGGATTGATGTTTTTTTTATTCTCTAAACATTTAGAAGGATTCACAGTGAAATCATCTGGGCTTAGAGTTTCCTTTATGGGAAGGTTTTATTTTATTATTTTTTTATGGGAAGGTTTTAAATTACAGATTAAATTTCTCTAGTATATATAAGACTATTCAAAACTTTTATATCTTCTTGTATCTGTTTGATAAGTAGTGTTTTTCAAGGAATTTGTCCACCTCAATGAAATTATCCAGTTTTCGACATAAAAGTGTTATATTCTCTTATTACCATTTAAATTTTTTTTTTTATTATTCATGAGAGACACACACAGAGAGAGGCAGAGACATAGGCAGAGAGAGAAGCAGGCTCCATGCAGGGAGCCCAATGTGGGACTCGATCCCAGGACTCCAGGATCATGCCCTGGACCGAAGGCAGGCACTCAACCACTGAGCCACCCAGGTATCCCTCTTATTACTGTTTAAATGTCTGTAGCATCTGTACTGATGTCCTTTCTTCATTCCTGATGTTAATTACTTGTGTTATCTAATTTGAGTTACCTTTCTATTTCTCTTCTTAATCTTTTTCAAATAATTAACTTTTGGCTTTGTTAGATTTGGAGTCCACCTTATTATTTTTTAAAGATTTATTTATTTTAGAGAAAGAGAGAGTGAGAGAAAGTAGGGGGAAGGGCAGAGGGAGAAGAGAGAGAATCCTAAGCAGATTCCCTACAGAGTGCAGAGCCCAATATGGGGCTTGATCTCAGGACTCCAAGATCATGACCTAAGCCAAAATCAAAAGTCAGGTGCTTAACCTACTGAGCCACCCAGGCACCTCTGGGGTCCACTTTAAATTGAAGTTCTCAACTTGAATTTTTTTGATACCTCATTAGTACTTATGATTCATGCCTAAAACTCATGGGAGAGCCAGTCAATATCCATACCTTCTTAGGGGAGATTTTTTTTTCTGTAATTCCATTGGGTCCTAGCCTAACACAATTTTATTTGCTCCTTGCTTCTGTGAAAAAAAATACTTTTTAAAAAATTCACCCTTTCTTTCATGGTATAGCCCTTCCTAGGTCCATCATTTCTGCAGAATGATCCCTGGCTCATTTGGCTCTCTGTCTTACATGGGTCATCGACTAACCTGAGCTGTAGGTGTCTGCATGACACCTGCAGCTTCAGTGCCAGTTTATCTTCTTGGTCTCACATTCCTGCCTTGTTTCTGATCTGACAGGATTTCTCTACTTTAAGACTTGTCCATTTCCACATATATATTTTTAATCTAGCATTTTCAGATGTTTTGTAGGGGGAGGATCTTAGCATCTCTCACATTAAAGCCTTTGCATTGGCTGCTCCCTCTACTGGAATGCTTTCCCCCAGATATCTGCAAGGATGTCATGCCTCCTTCACTCTTTTGCTCACATATTACCTTCTCAGTGAGTGCTGTTTAACTGCCCAATTTAAAATAAATAATCTGCACCAACTCCAGCACCCCCCCTACTCTACTTACCCTGATCTTTTCCCCTTTTTAAAATAGAACTTAAAACCACCTAATAAATTGTATTGTTTACTTTTTTATTGCTTTTTTTGTTTATTGACTAGTTCCCTTCACTAGATGAAAGCACTAGAAGGGCTGGGTCTTTATCTGTGTTGTTTACTAAAGTCTCCCAAATTCCTAGAACAATGTCTGGCACATAGCAGTTTTTCAGTAAATATTTCTTGAATTAATAGTATAAATAAAGGAGTATTTCCAGAATTGGAACCCTCTTATTGGACAGAGGGAGAAACAAGGGTCTGGAAAGGAAAAGGAATTTGTCCAAGGTCACCTGGTAGAGGGGGTAGCAGAGCCTGGACCAGAACAGTTACCCTTGGCCTGTATCCAGCACTCTACAGCTTCAAAGTACACTTATTGTCTCCTTGGAGCATTGCCACGGGCCCCAGGTATGAGCAGCGCAGGAAAAGCAGTCATGTCATAACACTCTTGGCCACTTTCTCCTTCTGGAAGCATGGTCTTCCCCAGCTCTGCTGCAGCACTCACTCAGTTTTCCTTCTGCTGCAGCATACACTCAGTTTTCCTTCTGCTTCACTGCTCACATCCTTTTAGACTCTTCTGCTCAATTCTTAAATGCTGCTGATTCTTGAGATTCTGCTCAGGTGAATGTCTTGTCTCCCAATGCCCTCTCTATGACTGACCTTGTCTACTCCATATCTTTGATCGCTCTGTCTCCAGCACCAGCCACTCCCCTACTTGCCCATTTTCTTGGACATCTTCTTAGAAGCCTCAGCATGACTGGGATGCTCCTTGAGTACACAAGAGAAGCTTTGGTCTTGAAGGCAGAAAATCTAGCTCTATTGCTTACTCAGTGAACCCTTGTATCAGTCATCATCAGTCTCTGAGCCTTGAATTTTCTCTCTGAGAAAAATGGTGGTGACCTCAACAGGGTTTTAGGAAGGTTCCAGGGAGTTTGTGGATTGACACCTCAGAAAACTGTGAAACATGGAGCCCGTAGGAGCAGCCCCATGTGCCCCATAGATACCTCACATGTACTCAGGTACATGACTCAGGAGGCCCTCCTTTCCTTTGCCCTTTGCCCAGACCTCTCATCGCAGGGGCCTTACCAGCCACTCACACCAGAAACTTGAGCCTCCTTTTTCCCTTTCCCTAACCCCTATCCAGATCTATCCACAGCTCTTTTCCTGCCTCTTCACCTTCTCTCCCAACTATCCCTTTCCTCTCACTTTTCATAGCTCCAGCCAAGCCTGGGCCCATCATCTCTCCTCTGGATGGTGGCAGTGGCCTCATCCCATCTCACACCTTGAAAGCCATCTTCCACACTGGCCACCATTAAATAATGTTGAATCACGTCTTCCCTATGTTCTAAATCCTGTGACAGCACTGCTCTGAGCTGTTCACCTGTCACTCAAGGTCTTTCCTGATTCAAAAACTGCTCTGGCCTTTGCTCTGCTGCTCTCCCCATGCACCAGTCCTCAGCTATTTGCTTTTCTCTGAATCCGCTGTGTCTCCTTCATGCTGTTCATGCTAGCCCCTGCATGTGGGATTCCTTCCCTTCTTTCCCTGTCTGCTGTGGGGTTGCCACAGTCCTGAAGTAAGCCCTGCAATGCAGAATGGGGAAATGAGAGTTAGGCTGTAATCTGTGTACACATAATACATAGGCATTTTGATATGATAGTGATTCCATACTTCTGCCAGAAATCCTGGGAAATAGCCTCTATTGTCCTAGGCTTAGCCATCAGATGTGAAAGTTGTCTCCAAACCCAAGATTTGGACTAGCGCAGTCAGCCAGTTGGTCTGCTTGTGTAGGGCTAAAGAGAGGACACAAGTACTTAAGGTTGACCAGATGTTCACTGGGTAAGGCATATCTGTGAGATGTTTTGAGTGGGATTTATTAGATAATAAGACAGGTGGAATTTGTCTCTCTGCTTGAGCTGGTGGTATCAGAACCCCTGGTAGTATCAGCCACAGAGCTGGCTCAAGAAGGCTGAGGCCAGAAAGGGGGCTGAGACCCATACGTCCACATCCTTCTGTTTTCTTGCCTTCACTTGAGGATCCTTGGGCTCCCAACCATCACTCCCTTCCATATCCTGCAGCAGTGCTCTGTGCAGGTCTCTGGGGGCAATTCCAGCAAGTTATCTTCTATGTCTGAGACTTTATCCTGATTCTACCACTTACTCCCTCTGTATCCTTGAATAACTGTGTTTACTCCTTTTGACCTCAGTTTCCTCTCTGAAAAAATGGTGCTCTTAAATCCCCCAAGCTGGAGTATTTGGAGGATCAATTGAAATGGCCCCTCTGAAGCCTTTGGTATATGTAAAGGAAATAAATGGGCCAGTGGTCCTTCTGCTCCTTCTACTTCCTGCATACTCTATTTCAAGGGAAAAGACTTTATCCTGTTCACATCTGAGACACTCTTCTGACCCCCTGGGCCTAACATATGACACATCTCCATAAGTGTTCTCTAAATTGATCAATAAGAGAGGATGACTTGGGGGGATGGGCAGTGCCTTGGACACTAGGACGTGGAGTCAGGGCAGTACCAAATGCGCATTTCCCTCATGTGACATGAGGGAGGCTTTAGCTTTTGAGCCCTTCAGACCCAGGTTCAAATCCTGACTCAGCTCTTACTCTGAGATCTAGGGCACATGAAGTCACGTCTCCAAGCTTCAGTGGAATGAGGGGCAGGCCTGACACACAGTAGGTACTCAGGAAATGGGACCCAACCTGTCCTCTTCCCTTCCTCCCTCCCTCCCTCCATTCCTTTCCTCCATGTGAGAGATGTCTCCAAGGAAACGGGAGGAATTATTTTAAGAAAAGAGATGAGGGCTCGGGTGGGAGCAGATGGTGGCTCAGGCATCTGGGAGGCAGAGGCAGGCAGCTCTGGCCCTCCAAGGAGACAATGGAACCCAAGCACCTCCCCAGCCCAGAAAGCACCAGGGCAGGGACTGGAGGCAAATCCATATTGAGAGGCAGAGAAAAAGCATTTCTGGTGCCACAGAGCAAGGACAGAGCACTGGACCTCACTGTGCTCTTAACTCACTTCATGACCCTAGGAAAGTTCCAGTCATCCAGTCTGTTAGTCTAAGGGTGAGTAGGAGGCCCTACTACAAGAGGCAGAGCAGGAAATGGTAGGATAAGGGGGAGGGTGCTGGGTTCCAGGGTTCAGATAGTATGAGTGAAGATACCAGGGACCCCTAATCCTGGCAGAAATTCATTCATTCATTCATTCACTCACTCATTCATTGAGTTCATATCCCCTCAGCACCTTCCACTGCCAGGCAATGAGCATACCTTATTTCAAGTCCTCAAAGCATCCCTATTGTGATCTTTTTGCCCCATTGTACAGCTGAGGGCACTGAAGCTCTGAGAGGCAAAATGGCTTGTCCTGGTTCACAAAGGAAGTCAAAGATTCTTTCCTAATTTTGTCTTCATTTTCCATAGATCCCCATCACCTTCAACTGAAAATCATGACTCCTGAGAGGATTTCAAAGTCATGATGATCCAGTCCCTGCTGACCTTTCTGGCCTCACCTTTGAATTCTTGAGGCTTTCCCCCCACTGAACTACACATAGTGGCTTGTGTGGGCTTGGTCTGGCCTTCAGACGTTGGTGCACTGTCCCCTCATGCTAGGATGTCCACTTTGTTCTTCCCTTGCTTATCAGGCTTGGGCATCACCTCTCCCCAGAAGCCTTCCCACACTTCCTTGACACTTGGTCAGGACCCCTCTGGGAATGGTGGGTTTTCTTGGGTCTCCCCTGAAGATGGCAAACCTCCTGAGGACAGAGATGTTCCTCCTACAGCCCTGCATTCCCAGTGCCCAGCACGGGGCTTAGCCTAAGTGGGTATTGGTGAATACTGAATGAATGAAGAAGTAAATGAATGAGATAAGGAACACCCTGGCGTTTCTACTACCAGCTTCACTCATTTTATTCTCCAAACATTTCCCAGGCACCTCCTCCATGCCAGGCCTGATGCCAGCCCCAGGGATGACAATAACTCAGGCTTTCAACTCACTGTGTGGTTTACAAGAAGCTTCCATCATAGAAGTCACAACCACTTTGCAAAGTGGGTATCCATTCTTGTGTCCATTTCTCAGGTGTGGAAACTGAGGCCCAGTGAGATTGGGTGACGTGCCCAGCCACAGCCAGTATATGACAGAACCAAGATTTGAACCCAGGCCTGCTCACTGTGGAGCCCAGACTCCTTTCACACTGTGAAAACAAAGCAAAGTAAAGCAAAGGAATACGTGAACACCCCAAAAATTTGGAGAACACAGTTGAAAGAAGGAAGAGGGCAAAGACCTACAAAGCTCCCTCTCCCTCAACTTTTGGATCTATCTCATTAACCATCTAGGACTCTCCTACTTATTTTGGCTGAGTCTTCATGTACAAGGAAGTGAATGACCTGGCCAAGGTGGCACAGATGCAAGCGGCATAGTCGAGATTTGAACCAGACTGTTGGATGCCGGAATTGAAGGTGAATTCAGTGTGGCCCCACACCTCGAGGAGCTGTTTCCAGTCAAGGGGAGAGTTGGAAACAAACAGGTGTTGGCTTACTCTGGCTTCCCCCAGAAGCAGACCCTGAGACAGTGACTTGAGCACATGGAATTTATTTGAGAGGTGATCCCAGTAAGTAGGAGGAATAGCATGTGGAGAGTGAGGCTGGGCAGGAGACAATGTCAATAAAATCAGTAAGCGCCTAGTGGCTCCATCCTGTCTAGATATTTCTAAGAAACAGTGGAGAGGACACCTCAGTGTGGAGGCTGGGCATTTCCCCCTTGGTGCCTGACCGTCACGCCTGAAGGTTGCTCCTGGAGGCATCCACTCCCCCTGCATTTCCAAGTGGTCCTGTGCTTGGACAGAGCAAGCTCTTGTGACTTCAGAAAATGCCATCAGGCAGAAAAGTGGAGACACGTGTGTCTGGGAGCTGTCCACCACGGCTCTAGCTGGAGTCCCAGAAAGGCACCAACAGCGGCTGCTACGAGGTGTTTGAGACATCATGTGTCTTGGTCATCATAAAGCATTTGAGGAGTCTAGAGCTAATATTGTATTGTACACTTGAAACTTGCAAAGACGGTAAAATCTTAAGTGTTCTCACTACAAGAAAAAAGGTAACTGTGCAGTGATGGATATGTTAATAAACTTGATTGTGGTGATCATTCCACAATGTATATGTGTGTGTGTGTGTGTGCATGTATATATATATATACGTGTGTGTGTACATGTCAGGTTGTACATCTCAATAAAGCTGACGGACAAAGAAATACATAAATCTTTGTAATACTAAAAGGAGATAAATTAAGTATTTGGAGGTGACAACCCAGGAGTGGGGTGCAGAAGTCAGGGAAGGTTTCCCCAGAGTAAGTGACATTGAGTTGAATTTTGAAGGGTGAGCATGCAGTGGGGAAGAGGCATTCCAGGTAGGAGGACTTGCACAGGTGGAGGCATGAAAGAGCTTGTCCTTAGGAGGATGTAAAGCCTATACCTGAGTCCTGGGATTTGACCACAGTTGAATTAGGAATGAGTGCAAAGACCAAATGGTGAAGGGTTTTGAAGACCAGGTTAAAGGCTTCACACTTTCTCTCTGAGGGCTAGGAAGCCATTGCAGGGTTCTGGGCAGAGAGTTGGCACAGATCCGTGTTATAGAAACATCTCTCTGCAGCTGGTGTGAAGGGTGGCTTGGGAGGGGGTAGACTGGAGCAGGAGTCATGGGAGGAGGCTGGTGTACTGGTCAAGTCCAGAGATATAGAGGCTGAGCCAGGGTGGGATAGAGCATCAGGCCCAAAGGTTGTTTAGAAGAAGGTTTGGGATATAGGATAGGGTGGGAAGGAGGCCAGCCCTTGGCTGCAGGGGCTCTGGGAGGCTCCCCCTCTCCTTTTCCCCAAGGTACCCGCCCAGCCTGTCCAGAACCTGACTTACATGGAGAATGGCACCAGGGCCAAGGCATCCCCAGATCTGGTCGTGAAGGATCTGGACATTATCTGCTTTGGTCATAAGCCAAATCTCATCATTAGCTAGATGTGGTCACTATCTAGATCTAGTTGTTACCAGAGCCGGTCCTTAGCCAGGGCTGGAGGGTACCTGCTGCCAAATAGACTCTACTTGGTTTAAGTCACTCTGTCCTCTTCTAGAGTCCTTCCTAAAGCCCTGGCTCTCTGCCTGAGGGTATTACTATTCTGAATTTTGAATTATACTTCCCTAGTTTCTTTGTTTTCATTTTATTACATGTATGAATGCTTAAACAGTGTATTTTTACTTATTTACTAATTTTAAAATAAAAACAGTACATAGTTTTTTTTAACTAAATGCTATGTGTGTGTGTGTGTGTGTGTTTAAAGATTTTATTTATTTATTCATGAGAGACAGAGAGAGAGAGAGAGAGAGAGAGAGGCCGAAACATAGGCAGAGGGAGAAGCAGGCTCCCTGCAGGTTGCCCGATGTGGGACTGGATCCCCAGACCCTGGGATCACTCCCTGAGCCAAAGGAAGATGCTCAGCCGCTGAGCCACCCAGGTGCCCCACTAAATGCTATGTTGATGAGAATTCACCTATGTTGTTGAGTGTAGCTGAGATTCATTCATTTTGAGGGCTGTGTATGACTATACCATAATTCATTTATTTGTTCATTCTCTTGTCAACTGATGATCGGATTGTTGTCAGGATTTCTGCTATTACAAACAGTGCTGCTATGGATATTCTTGTGCCTTTCTCCTCATGCTCCACCAAATGTGGTCTGGGGATCAACAGCCTTGGCATCACTGGGAAACATGTTAGAAATGGAGAATCTCAGGCCCTGCCCTAGATTCACTTAATGAAAATCTGCCTTTTTACAAGATCCTTGGATGATTTCCATGCACATTAAAGTTTGACAAGCACTGGCTGAGCACACATATGCACGGGTATTTCTGGGCACAAGTATCCAGGGGTGGAGTTGCTGGGTTACAGTGATACATCATCACACCCTCCCCTCAGCCAATAGAAGAGCTACATTGATCTACTTCTTCCCTGACACTTAGTATTGTGAGACTTTTTTGTTTTTGCCGGTCAAATGGGTATGAAGTAGCATCTCATCATAGTCTTGATTTACATTTCCAGGATGACTAATGAGGTCATGCACCTCCTTGTGTGTTTACTGGCCATCTGTTCCCCTTCTGTGAGACACCCTGTTGGCGTTTTTTGCTAGTTTTTCTTTTGGACTCACTCAGTTCAGCTCCTGTGTTTATATTTGCTGTTCTCTCATCCTGAAATACCTTCTGCTTCACTGCCCACTGTCAGTTCTTCCAGGAAGCCCTCCCTGACTTCCGCATGGGCTGTGAGCTTCTTTAGCCTCACAGGCAGGACAACTTCGTGCCGTGGTCCCTTCATTTTATCTCCTTGGGTCTTTTCCTCATTAAGGGGACTGCAAACCAGAATGGCTTGGCCCCTACAGAGTTAATTCTCTTTTCAATTCAGTTGCCATAATTTATATTCAGGAGATTTTGCATTAAAAAAACATGAGTTGCTGATTTCTCTTAAAAAAGAGAGAGAGAGAGAGAGAAAGAGACGATGTGGCCCTGCTTGGCCTCTTTGCCACATGGCAACAATCATCTGGCACTGGGGTGGCACCTACCTACCCCATGACTTCATGCTCATACCCTGCTTAAATGGCCTGCCCAGGCCCTAAGGACTTTTAAGTTTGTGACCTTGCGTAAGCACACCAGTGTTTACCCTCTAAGTCTTTCCCATCCTTCTCTGCCTCCCCATAACTGTTCCAGTCTAGGTTCAGGCCTTTACAGTTCTCTCCTAGACTGTTACACAAGCCTCCCCCGACCTTCCTTCTCTAGTTTTGCCACTTCCACTCCACTCCCCATATCACAACCACATTCAAGAACCAGCAATGGCTCCCAATCGCTTTCCCAGGCACTACCTGACTTTCTTTAAAAAAAAAAAAAAAAAAAAAAAGTATTGGGGATCCCTGGGTGGCTCAGCTGTTTAGTGCCTGCCTTTGACCCCGGGTGTGATCCTGGAGTCCTGGGATCAAGTCCCACATCGGGCTCCCTACATGAAGCCTGCTTCTCCCTCTGCCTGTGTCTCTGCCTCTCTCTCTCTCTGTCTCTCATGAATAAATAAATCTTTTTTAAAAAGTATTAATACATTATGAATGTTTCATGCTCACAAAAAAGTCTAGAGAACAGTATAACAAATACTCAGGTACCCATCACCCAACTTAAGAAATAAATCTTTTCAAGGGGCACCTGGATGGTACAGTCCGTTAAGCACCAGACTCCTGGGTTTTGGCTAAGGTCCTGATCTCTGGGTCTGTGTGCTCAGCCTGAGTCTGTCTTCCTCTCCTGCCTCTCCCTGCTGTGCACATGCATGTGCTCTCTCTCTCAAATTAATCTTCTTTGTTTCTTGTTTTTTTTTTTTTTCAAGAAAAACCATTTCAAGTGTACTTGAAGCCCCTGTTACATTCCCTTCCCTCTCTTCCTCAGGGTCACTACCATTTTGAAATTGCTATTTATAACTCCTGTATGTGTTTTTACACTTGCATTACATATATATGTGTCCCTAAACAATATACAGTGTTGTGTTGCATGTTTTCAAACTTTATATATCTGGCATCAAACTGTGTTTTCCATCTGCAACTTGCTTTTTTCATCCAACAATGTATTTTTTTTTAGATTTTATTTATTTTTTTATTTGAGAAAGAGAGAAGGGAGAGAGAGAGAGTGTGTGTGTGTGCAAGTGGGGAGAGGGGTAGAGGGAGAGAGAATCCTAAGCAGACTCTGTGCTGAGCACAGAGCCTGAAGCGGGGCTTGATCTCATGACCCTGAGATCATGACCTGAGCCCAAATCTAGAGTCAGACCCTTACCAGCTGAACCACCCAGGTGCCCCATATATTTTTTTATTTTTAAAAAATTATATTGAAGTATAAAATTCATACAAAGAGTACACAAATCATAAATGTACAACTCCTATTTTTCACAAGATGAATCAACAGTGTGTTTTTGAGATTTATCTTCATAGATGTATGTGGCTCGCATTCACCTATTTTGAAGATCATGGCGTGGAGAATTTTCCATTGTCTGAATTCATCATGATTTATCCAGTCTCTGGGTGATGGACAGTCAGGTAGTGTCCAGCTTTCCACTATCACAAATGATACTGCTTAAACATCCTTGTACAAGTAAGTCTCCTGGGAACCACGTGTGAGGTGTTCTTGAGGGCCAAGCCCACTCATCTTTGACCTGACCACATACTGGCAGGTTGCTGCCGGGCTCCTGACTCTTACTGGCTCCTGGCTTAGACAATAAGTTCCTTCCACCTATTCCAAGCAGTTCTCTTCCCTATGACACCCTGCCCAGACATACAGTCACCTCTTTGCTGGCCACATTCTGTGTTTCCTCCTCCCAGAGCTCTAAACTCACTTCTTAGGCTCTGCTGCAGCCACACCTCCTCCAGGGAGCTCTCTTGGGCAGAATTAGTTCTCATGGTGTCATCTCTTCTGAGTGACATTCTCACTGCGGTTGTCAAAGCCCACCAAAACAGGGACAAACCTATATCAGACACTAGGAGTGGTGAAGGGAGGCATGGATGGACTGGTAGCAGCTGGAGCATACAACTGTTTGCTCTGGGCTTTGATGGATGAATAGGAATTTGTTGGGTGGAGATGGTGGGAAGGCATTGCTGGCACAGGAAGGCAGGGAAGTGCTGGAACCCCTGTTTCTGGGTTGGAGATGTGGGCAGGGTCAGCAGATGGTGGGTGAAGCTGGAAAAATGGGCTATGCTCCGCTTTGAACACCACCCTTTAACACTGTTTTAACTCCAAAAAAAAAAAAAAAAAAAAAAAAAAAAAACACTGTTTTAACTCGATTTGCATTCAACTAGCATTCTTGGGAGATGTGGGAGCCAGGGACGGTGAGAGCATTCATTTGACACCTACTGAATGTCAGGCACTGTCAAGAAGCTTACATCTATTACCTCTTTGGTTCCTCAACCCAGATTGTGGGTACAACACTAGTGTCGTCCCCATTTTACAGGTGGAGAAACTGGGACTCAGAAGAGGCAATCTCTCATCTATGATCGCAGAGCCCCAGAAGTAGGAGGAGTACCCAGTGCAGGTCCATCCCGGGATTGTTTTAACCCCTGTGCTGCCGTAGGCGAGGAGGCACCTGCAGGAAATGGGTCACCAGGACAGGGCACACGTTCCCAGGCGCAGGAGCCCCAAGTTCGAATCCCAGGAGCCTCCTGACTTCCACGGTGTGGACCCGGACCAGTCTCGTCCGGTGTGGGCTTCAGTTACGCTCTTCCATCAGCCGGCGCTCACCAAGCTGGGTTCCCGCGGCCCAGCTCCGTCGGCTGCGGCTCCGGGTTCCCGCGCTGCTGCAGCCCACGCTGTGTGACCTTGTGCCGGTAGCCTGCACTCTCTGGGCGGCCGACCGCGGATCTCTAAGCGCCCTTCCGGCTCGCGACCGCGCGTCGCCGGCCGCGGAGACCCTCCCCCTCCCCTCCGGGTTGCGGGGGCGTGGGTGGGGGTGGGCGCTGGCAACGGCGCGCCCCCCACCCCCACCCCCGCCCAGCCCCGGGCCGGTGGCCGGATCCGCGCCTGGTTTTGGGCGCAGCCGCGCGGCCCCCTCCCCCGCGCGCCTCTCCCCGCCCCCCGCCCCCTCCCCGCCGCTCTCGGGGAGCCGGGGCCGCGCGGCTCCTCCTCCCGCAGCCGCATCTGGGGCGCCGCGCCGGCCGGAGGAGAGGCATGGGGCGCCCGCGGGCCGGGGCCGGGGCCGGGGCCGGGGCCGGGGCCGGGGCCTAGGCGGCGGAGCTGCGAGCGGACCGGCAGCGGCAGCGGCGCAGCGCAGCGGCCGAGCGGGCCGGAGGCGGCCGAGGCGCCGGGCGCAGGTGAGGGCGCGGGGGTGGCGCGCGGCGGCCCGACCCCCTTTCCGGGCCGGTGCGCCCCGTCCCTCGGCGAGACCCCCGATGCGAGTCTCCTCCCGGACCGACCTCCCGAAACCGAGGGGCGGCGCTGGCGCAGAAAGCCCCCTCCCCCTGCCCACTCTGTCTTCTGAGCCCCCGATCCGAGGGGGCGGCTCTGCGGCTGGCCAGCCCCCTTCGCTGGGCGCGATCCCCCATCTAGGTCTTCCCGGACCCCAGGCCGGGGGAGGGCGGCGTGCCCGGGCCCGAACCCCCCGTCCTGGCCGGACCCCCATTCCACCTCTCTTTCCCGCGGACTCTCCCATGCCAACGGGCTGCCAAAGCTGGGGAGCCCCTCCTCGGGCCGACCCCCAATCCGCAGGGCCGCCAGGGGTGGAAGACGGCTCCCCTGCCCACCGGTCTCGGAGCGGGGAGAGGGAGAGCCCTGCCAGGGCCGGACATTCCTCCATTCAGCCCGGCTGCCTCCATCCCGCCTCGGTGGCCCCGAGCCTGCCCAACCAGCTCCCCCCTTCCGAGCTCTTCTCCCGGACCTGGCATCTGGGGAGGGGGCGGGGGCAACCCCACCCCCCAGCGCTGCAGGGCGCCCCCTCCCTGTTGGCGTACCCGGGAGGGGCCGGGCTGACCCTGGCACCTGGGCTGGGGGGGCGCTCACATGGCCACGGGAGGCCCCCACGTGCGGCGCCCCGCGGTGAAAGGGGTACGCGTTCAGAGCCCGTGGCAGGTGGACCTGCTGGCCGGAGAGGCCAGCTGGGTCCAGATGTGCGGGGCCTGCTGGGAGGGGACATGTGCTACCTGTACGTGTGATGACGGTCCCTTGCCTCTTTCGACCTAACCTACCGGCTCCGATCCCCCTCCATCCTTCGGCTCCCCTATGCTTTCGTCCCTCTCCCTCTCCCTTCCTCAGAGCTGCCTGTGTTGCAGAGGGGCGGGCAGCCAGAGACTGTTGATGTTGTGGGGGGAAATGAGATGGGGAAAGGGGTTATGGGTTGGCAAAGGCCAGTTATGGGGGTGGCAACAAGGGGGTGGATGGGATGTCTGGGGATGGAAGCCTCAAGCTTGGAGGGCAGTGCTAGTGGGGGGGGGAGGGCTCCTGCACCCCCACCTGCCTGCAAGTGGAAATGACAGAGGGGGAGGGGGCTGCAGTCCCCAGCCCCAGGAAGCTGGACTGATCTACCTCTACTCTCATTGCACCTCCACTCTCAGCCTACTCCCTGGGGTCCTGGCTGCCTCTGCCTCTGTGCCGTCACTTGTGGGAGGGGGCTGTGTTTTCTTCCAGGCTCAAGGTGGTGGAACGAGGTTGTATGGGATCATCTCAGAGAGTGGCTGTTGGAGGAACCCAGTTTCTGTCCCACTGAGGGAACTGTGGGCTGTCTGGTCCCATGGTGGCCTGAGGGGCCTGAGCCAGACTCCCGTGGGCAGCAGGGCTGGGTGGGGCCGCAGAGCTGGGTGACCCATTGGTGGCTGGAGTGTTGGGAGCTACCGCCAGGCCCCGGAGCCCAGCCGAGCCAGCTGGGCTGTCAGAGGCCAGGCAGCAGCAGATGCGGAGTGTGTTCCCAGCAGCTCCTGGAGACACTGGCTGTGCACGTGGGACAGGCTTGTGTGCGTGTGCCTGTGCTGTGGCGGGGGTGCGCCAGGACTCCTGGGTCTTCCTGGAGCCCAGAGACAGAGGCTCAACTTCTGGGAGTGTGCTTGTGTGTGATGTCCACGGCACCCTTCCTTCCTTCAACCATCAGAGACTGGACTGGGCCTGTGCGGGGCGCTAGGGATACGTGATGAGCTGGTGTGGTCCCCACCCTCTGGGGGGCAGGGGGTAGGTAGGCAGTCTGTCCCAGGTGCTGGGGGTGGAGTGCAAGGTCCGGACTGGAGAGAAAGTATGGGGTATAGCCAGTGCGGAGGGTAGCAGGGCCAGAGCAGGCTTAATGGCTGAGGTTTGTGGGACCCAGGGCAGCATCCGGCTGGAAGCAGCCTTGAGATGCAGCCGCAGGTTTGAGGGTGTGCCCTGGGTGCAAGGCTGCCTGGCAGCTGAATTGCTGTTTTTGAAAAGAGGCTGAACAGCACTGGGAACTAAGGATAGATTGTGTACTTTGGAGCTTTTGTAAGACTCGGTGATGAATTGGACGTACCAGGGGCACCCACTGGCATCTCGTTAAGTTCTCGTGCAGTTGATGGGCCACCGGCTTCTTAAATGCCAGTGTTTCTTCGTGATGGGGAGGCTCTGTGGAATTCTCCTGGGTGCTCTGCGGGCCAGGAGCAATTGGTCTCTATTTTCCCATATATCTGTGATTAATTGATAGATCCACTCATTCCAAAAAGCGTTAAAAAGTAGCATTATCTGACTACAGTGCATTTAAACACTTCCACTTAAACATTCTGAAATGCAAATTAATAAAATCTTGAATGTGGAGTTTTTTTCAAAAAGCATACCGTGGCTACTCAATAAGTGCTCACTGCTCCCAGAATGAAGCCTAGCCTCCTCCCCAGACTAGCTACCTCTCCAGCCACATCTTGCAGTCCCTCCCCTCCCTCCTTGGCTCCAGTCCCCCTGGCCTGCTTTCATTTCCTGGAACAGGACACGTTGCCTCTAGCCCCAGGGTCTTTGCACACGCTGGTTCCTCTGCCTGAACATCCCCCCACACACACACACACACACAATTTGCCTACTTAATTACTACTCATCATCCAGATCTCAACTTAGGTATTGCTTCAGAAGAAAACCTTCCCTGACACCCAGGCCAGATTGTCTCCCTGTCACCATGGTCCCAGCCCCCGCGGGCTTCTGTCTTCCCTATCCCCATCACTGTTCCTTATTATCGGACTTCTCTCCGTATAGCCAGTGCGGAGGGTAGCAGGGCCATGCCTGCCTCCTCATGCCATCCCACTGGTGCTGAGAACAGGTCTTGGCTCATCCTGGGCCCTCCGTCCATTTCTTTGGCTGAATAAATGGATGGACGTGCGTCGTTTGGGCCACTCTAAGTCAAGGGCTGGGTAGTAGGATGTGGTGAGAGCCTTGGCCAGCCCCAGTTGTCAACACGACCATTCATATGAGTTCCTGCCTCCAACTGGGCCTGCAAACTCCAAAGCATTTGGCCAGGCTCTGTAGGGTTATAGGCCTATGGCCTCTAAAATCCCAGTGTTGTCTCTGGGACCCCAGAGACTCTACCAGAGAGTGAGGAACATGCTTGGGCAGGAGCCTGTGTCTTTGGAGGCATCTGGTCTGGCATTTATTTCTGCCAGTTCATTACACACATCATCACCTGCTTACTTTCATTCAGTAGGTCACCAGTCTGTCCACTAGCTTGTCCACCATTACCTAATGCTCCATTCTGTCTTCGGGCCACCAGGACTTCCCGAGACCTGCTCAGTGGCCCCACACGCACAGAGACAGAGTCAATCCCACGGGTCCCTGCTCTGTGAACTGTAATCATCCTGTCAGGCCTCTCCTGGTGGTGGAGGCTGGTGCTGTCCAGTGCTGGGAAGGGGCCATGAGTTGGGGCCTGTGGGAGGTGCTTCCTGAGGACATGCACTAGATCTGGAGTGGATTTTGGAGGATTAGAAGGATTTGGGTAGATGGAGAATGGCGGGAAGGGCACTGTCGGCTGAGAGAACTATATTAACAAGGCTGGGAGGCAGCCACGTGCCGGGTGGGCCAGGGGATGGGGGGCAGTCACAGCAGGCTGGTCCTGGAGGTGGGTGATGTGCCAGCATGATGAGTGTCTGGTCAGTGCCTGGAGCCCTGTTGCTGCCTTGCTGTGTGCCCTTGGATGCGACATGTCCCCTCTCTCGGCTCCCTTGGTAGAGTGCAAGCTTGGACCTTGTGACCTCAGAGAACTTCCACCCTCCCGGTGTGGACTCTGTGATCTTGACAGCCCAGGAAGGGCTTCTCAAGGCCCTACCTCTTCTTTGGGCCATGTGGAGAGCTGGGATGGGGCTTGGTGTGCTCTAGTGGCTTTGGAAGGCAATGCGTGTTAGCCCTTTGGAGGGCAGTGTGTGTTAGCCCTTGGAGCCAGGGCCAACAGGGGGCTGAGGAGGCTCAACAGTTTCTTGTAACAGTCAATCCTGTCAGCTAAGGGAACGCAGGGATTGGCTCTGTTGGGAGGGGCAACCCGTCATGCAAACTCTCACTGCACCCTTTTTGGGAAAGGCCGTCACTGGTGAGAGGCTTCCTGTGTGTCGGACCGAAGACAAGCCCACCCTTGACTTCATCAGACTCTTGTGGGGGGGGGGGCCCTCTGAGATTCACTTGACCTGTTTTTCTTTTGTTGTGGCCCATAGTGGGGGGACATCCCGCCCACAGTCTCTGCCCCTGGGCAGGATGGAGGCCTTCAGAGCAAGTACCGCGCTCAATTTGCAAGAGACATATATGTCCGCGTCTTCCCACCACTCGCAGAGATAGGAATGAAAAGGGATATCGTCTCCATTTAACAGATGAGGAAACTGAGGCTCGGGGAGGTTGGGTGGCTTTCCAAGGTCACTCAGAGGGTGGCTGGAGGCAAGCCCACAGCCCAGGAGCCCTGGGGGGTGCCAGCATACAGGAGCCTGTTGCTAGCTGATGGCACATCATTTCCTGAGCCGAGGAGTGGGGCTCTGGATCCCTCTGTGCTGGGTTTCGCAATGCCGCCTCCTCCCCGCCAAGCTGTCTGACGTGGCCTTTTCAAAAACCCAAAATGAATGGAAGCAAATTTTGTTTGGAGAATTTTGCTACACCCTTCACCAGGGCTGGTTGCAAAACCAGGCTTGGGGATCCCTGCTGCTGTTCGTGATGATCCTGATCATGGCAACGGTGTCGGTGGCTAACACCTACTCACTGTACAAAGCACTGGTGACCGACTCCCAGGAGCCAAGTGTGGTGTCGGGCCCTCTGTTTAGTGAGCACAAGCTCTAAGCACCCAAATTCAGCCCCTCCTTTAGTACCATCACACCCTATCATCATCCCCATTTTACAGATGAGAAGATAGGCAGAGAGAGCTGTAGTTGCCCCACCAGGCCCCATAGATGACCAAGTGGCCGTGCCAGGATTTGAATCCAAGCCAGTTAGAGTATAGAATCTGGTCTTCACCCACATTCTGGAGATGCGTTCACCAGCAGTGATGTGTGTGTGTGTGTGTGTGCGTGTGTGTGTGCAGAGGTGGGCATTGGGCCATGGGAATTGAATGTGGCAGACCTGGTCCCTGGCTTGTGGGAACCTGGCCACTCTCTGGAGGCAGAGCTTGGCCTGAGCTGAGAGCAGGCTCAGGAGCGCCTTTGGATGTCAGCAGTGACTCCTGGGCCCCACCAGAGGCCTGCTGGGTCTCATGGCTGTTAACAAGAGGAGAGCCATGGCCCTTCCCCACCCCTTTGCTCTTCACTGACACCATTCTGGGAGATGGCCCATCTGTCAGGCTCCAGGGGCAATGGGAGGGGGCATAGGTGCTGAGGAGGGACCAGGGTGCAGCACAACAGAGGGAGAACAAGAGGCTGGAGTCCAGGGATCCCTCGATGAAGGGGCAGATTCCTCATGTACAGCAGCCCCTGGGGCCTGGCAGGGGGACACAGACGTTTCCAAGAAGGCAGCAAAGCAAACAAAGCATTTGTATCTCTTCCTTCAGCGTAAGAAGGCCTGTATGGGTGATCTGTCGTCTCGTAGAGTCTCCTTCAGAAATGGCTGAAGCCACATTTGGTCCATGAGGCGGTCATCTTTAGAAAGCACGTGATGTGGGCAGGTTCTGCCTTTGATAGTGCAGAAATGGGGCAGGCATCCTGGCATATAAATGGAATATAGGACCACTTATTGAGCACCTGCTGTGTACCTTCACACCGTGCTGGGCCCCACTGCAGGGGCTCGGAACCACACCCTGATGAAGTGTTTGTAATTGCACAGGAGGGAGTCTCTGTGCCCCTAGAGACAGGGCTGGAGAGTGAAAACTAGGCCTCTGGGTTCATATATTTTTCTTTCTGCAGTGACAGATGAGCCTGCGGTGACAGGGGTGGGTCCAGAAAGCTTTTGCTTTGCAGCTACCGGGAGATGGGGGTTTGGAATGGCTGGTGAGCTGGTTTGCTGCTGTGTGTCCCCAGTGGAGGCCTAGTGCCTCTCTGGGCCTCACGGTCTCCATCTATTTGTGGAAGTGCTGGGGGTCAGGTCTCCGTGGCTCGCCTAGCTCAGCTTTCTGAGAGAACCGAGCTGAGATTTCCCCTGAAACATGTCAGGGAGCCTTCAGTATCCTGACCCCTGACCCCCTGCCTGGCTCCCCACCTCTCACTGTCCCCCAAGCCCAAGCCAGAGGGAGGGAGCCTTTCCTTCCACCCACTGCGGGCTGACTGCGCGCTGTGACGCAGCAACCATGGGCTCTGGAGCGCAGCTTGGAAACGGGGATCCGGGTTTGCTAAAGACAGGGGAAAAAAGGCTCTTCCCACCACCCCCAGCTGCCTGCCTGCCTCCCTCCCTCCCCCGGCTGCCTGCCGCCAAGCCCTGGCACCTCCTCGGCTCTGACAGATCCACTTGTAGGGTGGGAGGCTCAGCTGCAGAGGGCCCCGGTTCAAGTCTCAGTGCACCGGGGCCTTGCTGTGTGACCGTGGCATGTTTGCCTGCCTTTTCCGGGCAGTGTGCACGGTGAAGGCTGGGCTTTGGGATTCTGAGGCTGACTGGGCAGCTTGCAGTGATGGCTCTGAGGGGTTCCCTGTAACTCGGGAGGAGCTGCTGAGGGAGCAGGGCCCCCCACCACCTGTGTTCTCCGCGTGTGCCCCCTACAGTGGAGGGAGCCAGGTGCTGTGATCCTCTCCATCTTACATCTAAGGAAACTGAGACCACCTGGCAGGTGGATGGTAGAGCCAGGATTTACACCAGGTCTGTGTGACTCAGGCATCCAGGCCAGAAGGCAGACCCCAGGCAGGAGGCCAGCTGGGTTACTGTGAGCCCCCTGTTGCCTTCTCTGTCTCTGTTTCTGCACCAGCGCTCTAGGAGTGGGGTGAGATGGAGGTGGAGGCTGCCCCAGCTCATCTCTGGGTGCCCACCTGGCACTGCTGGGAACTATGAGCTTTCTCGTCGACCTCCAGCTCCCACCCTTGAAGTCAAGGTGTGATGACAGGCGAGGAAGTGTCGGCATCTCGCACCTTTCCTCTGGGGGAACCTGCCACCTTTGGGGTGTGAGAGATTCCTGGAGGAGTGGGCATATGCGAGGCCTTCCAGGGACAGCGTGGGTGGGGACAGAGCAGGTTGGCTCTGGGCATCTTGGGGGTCTTGGCTACCCGCTGGGCCAGGCCCACCTTTGCCCGTCTGTGGATCTGACCCTCGTGTATCTGGTTCAGCAGAGGACTCTGGGGGAGTGTGGGTGTGGACAGGGAGGTAGGGCCACCCCCCAGCCACTTCACTTCCCCTCATGCACGTGTGTGGGGTGTGTGTGTATGTGGAGTATGTGTATGTTTTATGTGGTACGTGTGTATGGGGAGTGTGTGAGAGACGTGTGTGGGAGTGTGCATATGCGTGCGTGTGAGTGACGTTGCCTTCACTCAAGCCAGGCCTTTTGTGTATTGTCAGATCCTCTTGACACCAGGAGACAGATATTCCCATCCCTCTAGACTTCCTTCCTTTCCTCCCATTCGCCTCCGTATTCATTCAGCAAATGCACGTGAGGTGGCTGCTCTGTGCCCACAGCAGGTGTCGGGCCTGTATCAGTGAACGGAGCGCCTGGCCCCTGCCCAGTGGAGCCCACAATCCCCTCGGGAGCCCGACCTTTCAGATGAATGTCAAGTCACGTCAGTGATGGGCGCTGTGACCAGAGAAGTACAAGGAGACCTAGTGTGGCAGGGCAGGGAGGGCCGCCCCAAGGAGGCCACCCTGGACCTGATCCCTGAGAGCGAGAAGGAGCTAAGTGAGACAGGCCCTGAGCTGGGCAGCAGGGGCAGTGGAAGGCTCAGAAGCCTGGATTGCAGGGGGCCCTGTGGGAGGTGAAACCGAGGTCTCAGGGGATACGGGTGGACTGTTGACACAGGACAAAGCTGAGCCTCAGACAGGTGAGGCAGCCTGCCCAGGTGG
Organism: Canis lupus baileyi; assembly: GCF_048164855.1. Lineage (NCBI taxonomy): Eukaryota > Metazoa > Chordata > Mammalia > Carnivora > Canidae > Canis > Canis lupus. Next base: position 27,179,722 of record NC_132863.1, read on the forward strand.
GGCTGGAACCTCGGCCAGAGGTGAGCTAGATCCCCAAGCTTCCTGGAGCGTCTGTCCTGGTTGTAGTTAGCAGAACCCTTGACTCTCACTGAGTCCCACTTGGGACCTTCTGAGCAACTTGCCTGGGGTCCCACAGCGAGTTAGCAGGGAGTGAGGCCTCTCCTCTCAGCACCACCACCCTGCATGGAGGCTTCCCACCGGAAGAAACTGAGGAGCCACAGAAGGTTCTGGAGCAGGGCAGACCCACAGTGCTCTCCTGGCCGGCCCCACCCCAGGCCTTCCCAGCACTGGCATGGAGTGTTGGCCATCTGCCTGTCCACTGAGGCCAGAGCCAGCTGACCTCTGCTGACCCCATGTATCACCACCCTCTCCTGATGCTGGATGGGGCAGGGGTACAGGCAGTGGGCAGCAGTGGGCAAGGGGCCCTGTGGCCAGCAGCCCCGAGACTTCCGGGAACCACTTGCCAGCCTGGGTTTGATAAATGACACGGCCTTTTCTGGAGGCTGGCGGGGAGGCAGCCTCACACCTGGAGCCCTTGGGGTGGGTCCAGGGGTTCAGCTATAGAGCAGAAGTTGGGCTCCTTCACTGCCTCATGTCCCCTTCTCAAGCATTTTTTGGTTCTAGCCTTCATGGCCTGTGGCCAAGATGACTGTCACAGCCCCCTCCCAGGGGGCTGCCCATATACTGTCTACAGGCAAACAAACTGATTGATCCAGAAACCATACCCAGCCCCTTATACCTCATCATGGCACAGAGCCCTGAGCAGCCAAGGCCTCTGTCACCTGCCTCTGGGCACTCCTGGGGTCCCCTCCGCCCCCAGTGTGCTCTCACTTACAGCTCAGCTGAATGAATTGGGATTCACAGAACATGCCCGTGTCCTCTGGCCCCCAGCCTTTGCATTCGCTGTTCCCTCTGCCCAGAATACCCTTCCCCAGAGTCCTTGCTCAGTAACTCCTCTGTGTTATTTACCACTCAGCTTAGGCCTTGCCCTTCCAGGAGACTTTCTCTCTCATCCACTGAGTCACTCCCATCTGGATTCCAGAGGCCTATGCACTGTGAGGTCCAACGTGTCTGCCTCCCGTACCCCTCCAGGCAGGGGCCAGGCTGATGCCTCTTGGCGCCTCGCACCCCCAGCAGTGCCCAGCCTGGGGCCCAGCACACAGTGGGTGCACGGCTCATGAGCGTCAGCCAAGCACTGTGGCCAGAGTACAGCCCATGCCCCCTCGAGCTCCTCTCCCCTACAGGGGTCGGGTCGCGTGGCAAATGCCTCAGACAAGAGTGCAGCCCACTTTCCTCTTGCCGCAGACTAAGAGTAGGAGCAGTGGCTGCATGAGCCCCTCTGGGGCGATGTGGGGGTGCCTGGGGCTGGGCAAGCGGGAAGTTGGCTGATCGGTTGCCTTGTTTTAGCTTATGGACCTACCAGGGAGAAGCATTTTTTTTTTTTTTTTTTATGCCAACATTGGGAGAAGCATGACTGCTCAAAAGGAATACATTTCTTGTTCCTTAAGCCCTGAAATGTTGGGGTCTACCGTCAATGCAGTCTAGTCCACACTAACTATTATAAGGATCTACTATGTGCCAGACATTATTCTAGGCAGTGGGGATGATAATATTCCGCTGCAGAGGCTGTTGTGCGAAGTTAGTGAAATCCGATGTGGCAGCCTTGGCTCTGTGCTGGCACACAGTAGGCTCCGTGGGTTAGCTGAGCTGTTTCAGATCTGTTCTCATGTCTGTAAACACTCACAAGAAGCCGCCACACAGAGAAGGCGGAGATTGGGAAGGAGACATCGCTGGACAGACCGGGGGCCACTAGAGCGGAGTCCCCACATGCCCAGCCCGGAAGCAGGCTAAACCACACCCACTGGAAGCCACTTATGACCCGTCTTGCCTCACTTTCACCCCATCCCAGGGCCCACCATCTGCATTAGTTCTATCTCGCTGCGTAACAAATTACCCCAAAAGTTAGTGGCTTAAGACGATCGTAAACCCTTCCTACTTCTCTCTCTTTCACACATACGTGCAGGAGCCACTTTGAGGGAATCTGGTATAGACTCATCATCCATATGTTGGACAGGAGTGATGCCGACTGTTTTAAGTAAGGCCTGGGCCAGATCTCGAATTGTTTGTCTCTCTAATACACCTAGGGAGTCTGGGTGGGAGGAGTCACTGTCCCCTACATGTGGGGAAATAAGTCACAGAGAGGGAGAGGAACACTCCTAAGGTCCAGCAGGCAGCTGGCAGAGCAGGGATCTGAACCAGACCGGCCATCCTCATGGCCTATGCTCTTAACCACTATGTCATGCCCAGTGTAAGTGTGAATGGGGTGGGGAGGGAGACTCTGGGAGGACCTTAGTGATCATTTAAAACTGAGGTGTTAATAGTAAGTATTTATGTCCAGCTGTTTTAATGAGCAGGTTTCTTTTTTTTCTGGTTTTATTTTAATTGAAAGAACAAAATTGAATGGAAAGGTGGCAACTGCCTCAGCCCTGATGATTCTAAGAAGGCTTTTGGAGCTATAGGGCCACCACCCTGGAGTAGCCATCAGCAGGCTTGTCCACCCACAGGAGGAAGTGAGCCAACTCCAAGGGTGTGACCTGAGTTGGGTCCTGGCTCAGCTTACCAGCTGTGTGACCTTCGGCAAATCACAGAAATCTTTTTGAGCCTCAGTTTCTCCATCTGTTCCTCATGGAATAATGGTGTCATTGCCTATCTGGAGGCTTGGTATCAAAGTGAAGTGAGTTCTTTGTGTTAAAGTCTCTAGGACAGGGCCCAGCACGTAATAGGTACTCAAGAAAAAGCGGCTCATGTTGTTATGCTCTCTTATGACCTTCTCCCCAGCCACGTGCACACACACACTGCACACGCTGGCACTCCTTCCCCACACGAGTCCAGATCAGCTCATCAGTCAGCCTGGGCCTCCCAGTGAGACCAGCACACAGAGGGAAGTATGCTGGTCTACATTTTACAGATGGGGAAGTTGAGGCCCAGAGATGACTTGCCCAAGGACCTCCATGGTGGAGATAGGACTTAATCAGAGGCATGGACTCAGAATATTGTGCTCTTTCTGCTGTCCCACTCTGAACAGTCCTGAGGAGAACCTCAGGAAGCTGAAGAGAATTCCAGGAACTCTCAGGGTGCCTAGGAGGCAGAAGCCCTGGATCCTCCTCCCCTCACTGCCCCCAGACCCCTGTGTGACACTCTCTGTGCCTTTGTTGCAACAAGGTAGTAGGGAGAGCCTGGACTCTGGACAGCCAGGGACCAAGGCCCCCTCCCCCAGGCTCACTTCTGTGCCCCCTACCCTAGGTTCACTTCTGTGTCCCCCTCCCCCAGACCTACCTCTGGATTCCACTCTCCCAGGCTCACTTCTGTGTCCCCCTCCCCCAGGCCCGTGCCTCTGTGTCCCCTCCCTCCTCTGCTGTCCTGATTTGTGCTTGGCCCATATTTAAAGCAGCAGCTTTTAGGTGGGAGGTCAGGCAATGGGAATCCTGCTTGGAGAGGCTCCTCCCAGGCCCACGCCTTACCCTGGGGCCCAGAGTGGACTCTCTCTGTCAGGGTAGGTGGCTGTGGGCCTGTGGGCAAGTGTTCTATATCGATTCTTTCAGCTCCAGGGGATCCACCATGCCCCCTACTCCCCGATTGTGAGTCTTTCACCTGGGAGCAGATATATTTAGACAAAATGCTCCATTCTGTGCAGATTCCACATCCACTGTGCTCGTTGGGACTGCGAAAGGCAGGGCCTAGGAGCAGCCACACCTGTTACCTGGCCGCTGGGCTGCTTGGAGCTCTGGGGCCTCAGGCTGTCCAGACCAGGATTCTTCTCCACCAGCTGTGGATGGGTCTTCCTCTCCACCTCCCTGTCCCCCAGAGCCACGTCTCTCTGACCCTTGGCTTCCAAGATCCAACAAGACTCAGTCATTTGCTCCTCCTCCTGCTCCCCTGCCTCCCACTTCCTGAGCCTCTCCATCCTCACTGTCTCTCCCAGCAAGCAGAGCGCCTTCTTGTGTAGTCAGTAGGCAACGTGGATTTGTGTCCACTGTGGGGACAGGCCCTTGCTGGATGCCGGGACGTAGAGATGATGGATGAGGCCCTCACAGTGGCCACACCCCAGTCTGGAGGCAGATCACAGGCCACTAAAACAACATCCTGAGTTTGGCTGGATACTTGTTGCGGCAGCAGGAAACCCTTGGACAGGGAACACTAGAGTTGCGGCAGTGGTCGGGGAGGGTTCCCTGGAGGACCGCTGGTCCCAGCTGAGACCTCCAGGTTCCAAGGGAGCAAGCCAACAGCTGAAGACAGGGCAGGTGTTCTTGGCAGAGGGAACAGCACGTGCAAGGCCAGGAGACGGGCGAGAATCTGACTGCACTGGAGAGCAGGAAGGCAGACAGGAGCTCGGTCCTGCTGAGCCTCAACAGCCAGTCTGAGGGTCTCACCCCTTTTTCCCCCTGGCCCAAGCCCTGGAAAGCTGTGGGACAGTTTTCAGCAGGGCAGTGGCGGATCCGGTGTGAGCAGGGCAGGGCGGCTGGTCAGTGGTTCCCCCTGCTGCCCACCAGGCTGGCTCTGGCTCCCACGGCAGATGCTCTGTGCCCGGCTGGGTGGGAATCAGAAATAGCTCACACGTGCTCAGCACTTGGTGAGGCAGCTCCCCCCATCTCGGCGCATTTCATCTGCACCCGAGTCAAGGACAGCTCAGTGCTTGCAAGCTGGGTGACCTTCTCCCTCCGTTTATTAATACACCACCCACTTGGGGCTGCAGGCAGAGCTGGGAAAGTGTGTGCAGGGGTGGGGGTGGGGGGATAGGGTGGCAGCAGGGGTGTCCTAGAGAGGGGAAGTGCCTAGGGACTGGAAAATGATACCTACCCAGAAGAACACTGTCCAGCCAGATAAACCTCAAAGTACAAAAATGAGTATAAAATTCCCTGGAATCCACCTCCCTGTGGTGACCATCATTAACATTTTGATATCAGCTTTCCAGATAATCTCTCCAAGTTGATCTTCCCTGGCAGATGGATTCATTCATTCATTCATTCATTCATTCATTCATTTATCAGATATTTAAGTGCTCACTCCATGCCAGGCCCTGTAGTGATCAGGGGGGCATGGCTCTGAGTGAAAGGGATGTTTCCTCACTCTTAGGGAGCTCAAAAAATCAGGTAAAAAAAGGATGAGGTCCACAGAGGGGGGTCATTGGAACTATGAGATTTCAGCCCAGCTGAGTTTTTGGGAGGGCTTCCTGGAGGAGGTGACGCTTGGGCTGAGGCCCAAGATGTGAGGAAGTCCCCCCAGCAAAGAAGAGCTGAGGAAGATCATGCCTGCCAGAGAGAATGGCAGATGTGCAAACCCTGTGGTGTGAAGGCAGTGGTGTTTTCATCGAAGGGAAAGGAAGATGGAGAGCCAAGTGCTGGAGCAACAGAGGACAAGGTAAAGCATGAGGGGGTGGCAGGGACCAGACTATGCAGGGCGTGGGGATTTCCATAAGAGCATGGGCTCTGGTGCTGTTAGACTCATGTTCAAATCCAACTCTACCACTTAGCAGGTTGACTTCAAGCAAAATGCCTAATGCCTGTGCCTCAGTCTTCTTGACTGTAAAGTGGGGCCAGTAATAGTTCCTGCCTTAAGAACCATTGTAAGGATGAAATGATGTAATGAAATTCTTAGGACAGCACTTTGCATACTGAAATTGCTCATTAATGGTAGCTCATATAATGTTGAAGTCATCTGTAGGTGAAGTGCGTGTGTGTAGATGATTTGCATAAATAGGGTCATATTAGTCCTGTTTGTAGCTACTTTTCCCTTTGATGCTAGCCATCTTTTTGAGTCAGTGGCTACAGAGTATTATTATATTTAAAATGTTTGTTTTGAGGTGTAACATGCGTTGTAGAGTGCACTAATCTTATGTGTATAGTATAGGTTAACTCATGTCTATATGTGTCATCTATATTATGTTACATGTATCATATGACATGTATATCATATATATGATATATGTCTCTAACCAACTAGTAACCACCACTCAGATCAAGATATAGGATATTTCCAGCTCCCCCAGAAGGCTGTTGTGCTTTTTCCAGTTAATTCCCCACCCCTCTCCCCTAATGTTTACCATAATTCTGACTTCCAGAACCATAGCTTAGTTTTGACTGTTCTAGACCTTCATATAAAGGGGATCACGCAGGATGTCCCTTTTGTATCTGGCTTCTTTTGCTCATCATTTTGCCTGGGAGACTCTTCCATGCCCTGTGGGTTGGTAGTTCATTCTTTTATATCCTTGCCTCGTGTTCCACTGAGTGAATATTTCATACTTTGTCCATCCTATTGTTGATAGACATTTAGATTATTTATAGTTTTTGACTATATGGAATGTGCGGCTTCGGATTTTTTTATACATATATTTTGGGAGAACTTCTAATTCTGTTGGGTGTATAGCCAGAAGTGATTTCTGGGTCATAGAAGATGGAAATGTTCAGCTTTAGTAGATACTGCCAGTCTTCCAAAGTGGCTGAACCGATTTTCCACCAGCAGAGTGTGAGAGTTCCAGTTGCTCCGCATCCCCACCAACACGCTTGCTAAAAGATAATTAGATAATTTCTAATAGCTATAGGGAACTCTGCTATGAAGTTGGACCACCTTGAACCAGCTCCCAAGTGATGGGCATTTAGGTTGTTGCCAACATTCACATGTTTTTTTAAAAATTAAAAAACAAAGATAAATCAGTAAATATTTAAAAATAAATAATGGGAACAACCAAGATGTCCTTCAATAAGTGAATGCATAAATAAATTGTGGTACATCCATTTAATGGAATATTATTCAGTGATTAAAAGAAATGAGCTATCAAGACACAAAAAGACAAGGAAGAGCTTTAAGTGCAATTACTAAGCAAAAGAAGCCTGTCTGAAAAGATTACATACTGTCTGATTCTGGCTATATGACATTCTGAAAAAGGTAAAACTGTAGAGACAGTAAAAAGATCAGTGGTTGCCAGGAATTTGGGGGAAGGGAGGGAGGGATAAATAGGTGGACCATGAGGATTTTAGGGCAGAGAAACTCTTCTGTATGATACTGAAATGGTGGATACGTGACATTATACATTTGTCTAAAACCCATAGATCTTTATAATACAGAGTGAATCCTAACATAAATTATGGCCTTGAGTTAATAATAATATATCAATATTGTTTCATCAGTTGTAATAAATGTACCACGCTAATGTGAGATGTCCACAGCAGATGACTGGCAGTTAAGGAGAGGGATATATGGGAATCCTGTATGAATTTGAACTTTCTGCTCAAGTTTTCTGTAAACTAAAATTACTCTGAAAAATAAAGTCCATTAATTTAAAAATAAATACAATTAAAATGTAAAAATGTTAAAAAGGAAAAAGACAAAACCGAAAATCACTAGAGGTGTCCACTGTAGTGTTAGAGACACATCCTCTTGGTTGTTCTCTCTGGGGATATTTTTCTTTTTCTTGGCAGGGGTGATACTCCAGAATACTTTTGTGTTTCACTTCTGTTCTATCCCTCCCTGCTCATTCTCATGGTGGAAGCACATCCTCATATTACTTTAAACTTTTCCTAAATATCATGTTTAGTGGCTCCCTAAAGCAGGAGGAGATTTATATTCTGATGATGGAATAGGAGCCATTGTTTGGTGAAGAAAGAAAAGAGATTGATGAAGTGATGGAATTGTGGGATCTTAGATTACTGGTGTTACATTTAGGAGAAATGATTTAGAATTATAGCATCTGACTTGGTACTAGTGCATCTCAGAGTCTCAGTGCAGTTATCTCTAAATGACAGAATGAGGTGTGTTTACATTATAGAAATAAATGATTATGGATCTTTGAACAGATGAAACTTAACATTTCAAAACTCAAAGAGTTTTAGAACCTCTAAATTGAAAAAAACCCATTCAAGGTGTTCTAGTTTAATCTCTCCCCCCCACCCCCAGTGTAACTTTGATTTATTTTCCTTTTCTAAAAACAACTTTTATTGAAGTATAATTGGCATACAATAAATCACATGTATCTAAAGTGTTCAAACTGGTAGGTTTTGACAAATGTATACACACTTGCGAAACCACCACCTCAATCAAGATAATGAACATATCCATCACTCCCAAAAATTTCCTCGTGGCCCTTAGTAATCCTACCTCTTGCTTCCTTTCCCACCCTGCCTCTCCTACTCTCTACTCTTGCCCCTCCCCCCAGGCAAACATTCTTTTGTGTTTCCTAGAATTCTATATAAATGGAATCATACATACTCTTTTCGTTTGGCTTCTTTCACTCAACATAATGGTTTGGAGATATGTCCATGTTGTAACACATATCCATACTTCATTCTTTTTTTTTCTTTCTTTTTTTAATTGCTGAGTAGTATTCCATTGGGTGGATATGCCACAGTTTACTTATCCATTTACTTATTGATAGACATTGAGTTTGTTTCCAGTTTGGGAATATTACAAATAAAACTTCTATGAATATGTTTTTATAAGTCTTTATATGAACATATGTTTTCATTTTGTCTTGGGTAAATACCTAGAAGAGTTATGACTGGGCAATATGGCAGGTGTATGTTTAACTTTTTAAGAAAATGCTAGTGTTTTTTTCCAAAGTGGGTGTACCATTTTAAATTCCTATTAGCACTGTATGAAAGTTCCAGTTCCTCTACACCCTCACCAACACTTGGCATAATCAATCTTACTAATTTCAAGCATACTGATAGCTGGGATATTTCCTTCTGGTGATAATTTGCAATTCCTTAATGACCAGTGGTGTTGAGTGTCTTTTCATGTGGTTACTTGCCATCTGTATATCTTCTTTGCTGAAGTGTCTCTTCAGATCTTTGGCCCACTTTTAAATTGGGTTGTTTTCTTATTATTGGGTTTTGAGGGCTCTTTTTGTATTTTGGCTACAAGTCCTATAAAGAATATATGTTTTTGCAAACATTTTCTTCCAGTCTGTGGCTTACCTTTTCATTTTTTTGAGAGTGTCTTTCAGGGGCGCCTGGGTGGCTCAGTGGTTGAGTGTGTGCCTTTGGCTCAGGGTGTGATCCCAGGGTCCTAGGATGGAGTTCTGCATCAGGCTGCTCTTAGGGAGCCTGCTTCTCCCTTTGTCTGTTTCTCTGTGTCGTTCATGAATAAATAAATAAAATCTTTTTTAAAAGAGTGTCTTTCAAAGCACAGGAATTTTTTAAAAATATTTTATTTATTTATGAGAGAGAGAGAGAGAGAGAGAGGCAGGCACATAGGCAGAGGGAGAAGCAGGCTCCTCACAGGGAGCCCAATGTGGGACTCGATCCCAGGATCCCAGGATCACGCCCTGAGCCGAAGGCAAATGCTCAACCGCGGAGCCACCCAGGCATCCCAAAACAGGCATTTTTGATGAAGTACAAGTCTTTATGGATTGTGTTTGGTGTGGTTATATCTAAAAATCTTTACCCAACCCAATATCATAAAGAAAACCCTATGTTTTCTTGAAAGAAAATTTTAGGTTTCATATTTTGAACTATGATCCATTTTGAGTTAGTTTTTATATAGTGTGAGGTATGGATTAAATTTCACTTTTTGCTTATAAATATCCATTCATTCTAGCACCATTTGCTGAAAAAATTCTCCTTGTTCTACTACATTTTCTGAGCTCCTTCATCAAAAATTAGTTGTCTGGGGGTGCCTGGCTGGCTCAATCGGTAGGGCATGCAACTCTTGATCTCAGGGTCATAAGATTGAACCCCATGTTGGGTGTAGAGATTACTAAAAAAAAAAAAAAAAAAAAAAAAAAATCAGTTGTCCATGTATGTGTGTGGGTCTATTTCTAGACTCTCTCATGCATTCCATTAAGTTATCTGTCTTTATACTAGCATCATAGTGTTTTGAAATCAGTCTTCTAATTTCGCTCCTCTTTTGTAAAGTTGTTTTGGTTATTGTAGGTCCTTAATATTTCCACATGAATTTGAGAATTAGCTTATCGGTTTCTATAAAAATGCCCATTAAGGTTTTGATTGAGGTTGATTTGAATATATAGATCAATTTGGAGAGAATAAACGTCTTAACAATATTGAGTCTTCTAGCCCATGAACAAGGTATCTTAATTTATTTAGGTAAGTTTTTTTTTTAACTTAGTATCTCAGCAATGGTTTTCCATATCAAAGTCTTTCACATCTTTTGTTCTATTTATTACTAGATATTTCATATTTTTGATGCTATTATAAAAGATATTTTTAAATTTCAAGTTGTTTGCTTGTAGCTAGTATATAGAAATACAATTTGATTTTTGTGTATCGATCTTAAATCCTGCACCTTGGAAAACCTACTTATTATAATAGCTTTGTGAATGTGTGGATTCTTTTGCGTTTTCTATATAGGTGAGCATATCATCTGCATATAAAGATAGTTTTATTTTTTTTCTTTCTATCTGGATGCTTTTTGTTTCATTTTTTTGCCTAATGGCCCTCCAATGGAATATTGAATAGAAGTGGTTCCTTTTTCCTTGTTCCTGATGTTAGAGGGGAAGCTTTCCATCTTTCACCATCAAGTGTGCTGCTAGCTGTGAGGATTTTGCAGATGCCCTTCTCAAGTTGAGGAAGTTCCTTTCTACTTTGAGCTTGCAGAGAATTTTAAAATTGAGAGTGGATGTTGGGTTTTGTCAGATGCCTTTTCTGTGTCTTTTGAGATGATCACTTCATTTTTCTCTTTTAGCCATTAATATAGTTAATTACATTGATTGATTTTCTTTTTTTTTTTTTTTTAAAGATTTTATTTATTTATTCATGATAGTTACACAGAGAGAGACAGAGAGGCAGAGACACAGGTAGAGGGAGAAGCAGGCTCCATGCAGGGAGCCCAACGTGGGATTCGATCCTGGGTCTCCAGGATCGTGCCCCAGGCCAAAGGCAGGCGCCAAACCGCTGCGCCACCCAGGGATCCCCATTGATTGATTTTCAAATGTCAACTAACCCTACACTACTAGGATGAACCCTGTTGGCCTTTTAATATATTGTTGAATTAGATCTGTTAAAATTCTGCTTAGGATTTTGACATCTGTATTTAGGAGAGACACTGTCTACAGTTTTCATTTGTTGTATTGAATTTATCTGGTTTTGGTATCAGGGCCCCATAAGGTGAGGTGGGAAGTATTTCCTTCTCTTCAATCTTTTACAAGAGTTTGTACAGAATTAGTGTTGTTTCTTCTAAATATTTGGTAGGATCATTAGTGAAGCCATCTGAGCTGTGAGTGTTCTTTGTGGGAAACTTTTACCACCAATCCAATTTAAATATAGGACTACTCAGGTTGTTTCTGTCTTCTTGCATTAGCTTTAACAATTTGTATCTTCAAGGAATTTGTTCATTTCATCTAAGTTGTAAATGTATAAAGTTGTTAATAATATTTCTTTGTTATCCTTTTAAAAAAATGACAACTTTATTAAGATAAAATTTACATACTGTACAATTTGCTTATTTGAAGTGTACAAATTGATGGCTTCTAATACCATTGTACAGAGTTTACAACCATCAGCACATCAGTTTTAGAATATTTTCATCACTCCCCCCCAAAAAATACCTCCATATTTGTTAGCAGCCACTCCCTTTTCCCCCTACTCCCCCCTACCCTCAGCCCTAGGCAACCATTAATCTACCTTCTGTCTATATAGATTTGCTTGATCTGGACATTTTATAGAATTGGAGTCATACAGTATGTAGTCTTTTGTAACTGGCTTTTTTCCCTTAGCATCATGTTTCTGAGGCTCATACAAGCTGTATGTAGCATGTGTCAGCACTTCATCTTCCTTCCTTTTCATTGCTGAATGGTATTCCATTGTACGTGTCCATGTTTTATCTATCCACTCATCAATTTATGGACATTTGGGCTGTATCTTTTTATTTTTTTTGGCTATTACAAATAAAACTGCTATGAACATTGTGTATGAATTTTTGTATGGATATGCTTTCATTTTTCTTAGGTATCTATCTAGAAGTAGAATCATTGGTTCATGTGGCCTAGGTTTAACCTTTTTTTTGTTTGTTTTTTTTGGTTTTTTTTTTTTTTCTTTTTTTAGGTTTAACCTTTTTAAAAAAATTTTTAAGGGATCCCTGGGTGGTGCAGCGGTTTGGCGCCTGCCTTTGGCCCAGGGCGCGATCCTGGAGACCCGGGATCGAATCCCACGTCGGGCTCCCGGTGCATGGAGCCTGCTTCTCTCTCTGCCTGTGTCTCTGCCTCTCTCTCTCTCTCTCTCTCTGTGTGTGTGACTATCATAAATAAATAAAAATTAAAAAAAATTTTTTTTAAAGATTTTATTTAGTTATTCATAGAGACACACAGAGAGAGAGGCAGAGACACAGGCAGAGGGAGAAGCAGGCCCGATGCAGAGAGTCTGACATGGGATTCAATCCCAGGTCTCTGGGATCATGCCCTGGACTGAAGGTGGTGCTAAACCGCTGAGCCAAGCCACACGGGCTACCCAGGTTTAACCTTTTAAAGAACTACCTGGATGTTTTCCAAAGTGGCTGCACTCTACATTTCCACAGCAGTGTAGGAGTGTCCCAGTTTTTCCAGGTACTCACCAACATTTGTTACTGTCTTTTTTTACATTAAGTTTTCCTTTTTTTTTTTTTTTTTTAGATTTTATTTACCTATTCATGAGAGACACACACACAGAGAGAGAGAGAGAGAGAGAGAGAGAGAGAGAGGCAGAGACACAGGCAGGCTCCATGCAGGGAGCCCGACATGGGACTCGATCCCAGGTCTCCAGGATCACGCCCTGGGCCAAAGGCAGGTACTAAACCGCTGGGCCACCGGGGCTGCCTAAGTTTTCCATTTTAATTCCAATATGGTGAACATACAGCATTATATTAGGTTCAGGTGTACAGAATAGTGATCCAGCAATTCTATACATTATTCAGTGCTCATCATGATAAGTGTATTCTTTAATCCCCATCACCTATTTCACCCATCGCCCCACCCACCTCCCCTTTGGTGACCATCAATTGGTTCTCTATAATTAAAGGGTGTGTTTTTTGTTTTATCTCTCTTTTTCCTCCTTTGCTTGTTTGTTTTGTTTCTTAAATTCCACCTATGAGTGAAATCATATGGTGTTTGTCTTTCTCTGACTGATTTATTTCACTTAGCATTATACTCTCTAGCTTCTTCCATGTTCTTACAAATGGAAAATTTTCATTCTTCTTTATGACTGAATAGTATTCCTGTGTGTGTGTGTGTGCTCACACACGTGCACATGCACATGAGAGTGTGTGTGTTGTGTGTGTGTTATGTGTGTATACATACACCACATCTTCTTTATCCATTTGTCTGTTAATGTTTGGGCTGCTTCCATAATTTGGCTATGGTAAATAATGTTGCAGTAAACATAGGGGTGCATGTATCCCTCTGAATTAGTGTTTTTGTATTTTGGGGGTTAATACCCAGTAGTGCAATTACTGGAGCATAGGGTAGTTCTGTTTTTAACTTTTTGAGGAAACTTCATACTGTTTTCCATGGTGGCTGCGCAGTTTGCATTCCCACCAACAGTGCAAGAGGATTCCCCTTTCTCCACACCCTTGCCAACACCTGCTGATTCTTGTGTTGTTGATTTCAGCCATTCTGACAGGTGAGGTAATATCTCATTGTAGTTTTGATTTGCACTTCCTGATGATCAGTGATGCTGAGTGTCTTCATGTGTCTGTTTGCCATCTGTATGTCTTCTTTGGAGAAATGTCTGTGTCTTCTGCCCATTTTTTAATTGGATTATTTATTTTTGGGGTGTTGAGTTTTATAAGTTCTTTATGTATTTTGGGTACTAACCCTTTACTGGATATGTCATTTGCAAATATCTTCTCCCATTCCGTAGTTTGTTTTTAGTTTTGTTGATTGTTTCCTTCACTATGCAGAAGCTTTTTATTTTGATACAGTCCCAATAGTTTATTTTTCTTTTGTTTCCCTTGCCTCTGGAGTGTTATTGTCTGCCTTCTTAATTGTAGATATCCTAGTGGATGTGAAGTAGTATCTCATTATGGTTTTGATTTACATTACCCTGCTGGCTAATGACGTTGAATATCTTTTCATGGGCAGCTCGGGTAGCTCAGCGGTTTAGCACCGCCTTCAGCCCAGGGCTTGATCCTGGAGACCCAGGATCGAGTCCCACATCGGGCTCCCTGCATAGAGCCTGCTTCTCCCTCTGCCTGTGTCTCTGCCTGTGTCTCTGCCTCTCTCTCTGTCTCTCTCATGAATAAATAAATAAAATCTTAAAAAAAAAGAATATCTTTTCATGTGTTTATTTACCATTTGTATATCTTCTTTTGAGACATTATTCAAATTTCATTCAAATCCTTTGCCAGTTTTTAAATTGGGCTATGTCTTTTTATTATTGAATTGTAATTGTTCTTTATATATTTTGTATACAAATCTATTATCAGATATGTAATTACAAATACCCATTCTGTTATTTGTCTTTTCACATTCTTGAAGTGTCCTTTATATCACAAAAATAGTTTCCTTTTATAGTCTTTTAATTTTTATGAAGCTCAACTTCCTTATTTTTTCTTTTGATGCATATACTTTTGCATCACATCTAAAAAGCCATTGCCTAATTCAAGTCATTAAGATTTACACCTTTTAATCTAAAAATTTATAGTTTTAGCTCTTACATTTAGGTCACACCCATTTTTAGTTCATTTTTTGCACATGGTGTGGAGTAGTGGTCCATATTTACTCTTTTGCATGTGGATATTCAATTGTGCTATCGCCATTTGCTGAAAAGGTGGTTCTTTCCTCACTGAATGGTCTTGACACCCTTGTTGAAAATCAACTGACCATAAATGTAAGGGTTATTTTTTCTGGACTCTTGATTCTGTCCTATTGATCTATCCTTATGACAATACCACACTGACTTGATTACTATAGCTTTGCAGTGAACTTTATTATCTATTAACTGTATAATCTGTACTGATGGCCCCTCCTTCATTCCTGATATTGATCATTTGTGTCTTCTCTCTTTATATTTTATCTGTAAAATTTCATATAAAATCCCTTTTACATATTTTTTTCTATCAGTAGGGTTAGAGATTTATCACTTTTATTGATCTTTTCAAAGAAACAGCTTTTGGTGTCATTGATTTTTCTCTATTACTTTTTCATTTTATCTTTTACCGATTTCTTTTTTTTTTTTTTAAGATTTTATGTATTTATTCATGAGAGACACAGAGAGAGAGAGAGAGAAAGAGAGAGAGAGAGGCAGAGACAGAAGCAGGCTCCCTGAGGGGAGCCTGACGTGGGACTCGATCCCAGGTCCCCAGGATCAGGCCCTAGGCTGAAGGCGGCACTAAACCACTGAGCCACCCGGGCTGCCCTTTTTTTACTGATTTCTGTTGTGATCTTTATTATTTCCTTTCCCTTACTTGGTTTGGTTTAATTTGCTCTTCAGTTTTTTGAAGGTGAAAATTGAGGTCATTGATTTGAAACCTGTCTTCTTCACTAACATAGGCATTTGGCCCCAGAATGTGGTCTCTTTTGGTAAATATTCCATAAAAGAGTATGTATTCTGCTATTATTGTATAGAATGTTCTATAGACGCCAGTTAAGTCAAGTTGGTTGATAGTGTTGTGCAGATCTTCTGTAACCTTATTTTCTGTTTACTTGTTCTATCAAATATTAAACGAAGGGTATACAAATCTCGAAAACTATAGTTGGGGATTTGTCCATTTTTCCTGGCATTTTCATCACTTTTTGTTTCATATATTTTGAAGCTTTAATATTAAATGCATAAATATTTGGGATTCTTGTCCCTCATTATGGATTGACCTCTTTATCATTATGAAATGACTTTCTTTACTGACCCAAATCTACTTTTTCTGATGTTATGATAGCCCTCCAATTTTCTTTTTGATTAGTATCAAAATGGTCTGTATATTTCTATTTTTTTACCCCATTTGTGTTTTTTATTTGAAGTGCATTTCTTATGGGCAACATGTAATTGGGTCTGTTTTTTAAAACAGTCTGAAAATCTGTCTTTTAGTTGGCATAGTTAGACCATTTATATTTAATGTGATTGCTAACATGATTAGATTTAAATCTTTTATCGTTGGGACAGTCCAGGTGGCTCAGCGGTTTAGCACTGCCTTCAGCCCACGTCATGATCCTGGAGTCCCAGGATCGAGTCCCATGTCAGGCTCCCTGCATGGAGCCTGCTTCTCCCTCTGCCTGTGTCTCTGACTCTCTCTCTCTCTCTTTCTGTCTCTCATGAATAAATAAATAAAATCTTTAAAAATAAATATTTTATCTTGCTATTTGTTTCTCTTTGTTCTGTCTGTCCTTTCCCTCTTTTTCTGCCTTCTTTAGGATTAACTAGATGTTTTTATGATTCTCTTTCCCCCTTGTTATTAGCTATAACTTTATTTTATTGTAACAATTGATATATGGTTTATAATATTCATCACAGTCTATTTTTAAATGATATTGTATTACTTCATGTACAGCATAATAATGTTACATTTTGTTATTATTATTTTGCATTTTACTTTTATATATGTTATAAACTCAACATTAGATTGTTATGATTTCTGCCTAAACAGTTATCTTTAAAGAGATTTAAGTGATGAGAAAAATAATCCTATATATTTACCCATGTATTTGCATTTCCAGTGGTCTTCATTCCATCTCATAGATCTATATTTCTCTCAGTCTCATTTTCCTTTAGCCTGAAGGACTTTAAGATTTCTTGTAGTGTGGGTCTACTGGTGGCAAATTCTTTCAACTTTTCTGTTTGGAAAGGTCTTTATTTTAACCTTCATTTTTGAAAGTTAGGTTTGCTGGACATCAATTCTAAGTTGATGGATTTTTTTTCAGTACTTCAAATATGTTGTCTTCTTGCTTGCGTTGTTTTTGACAAGAAATCTGCTGTCATTCTTATCGTTGCCCCTCAGTACGTAACTTTTTTTTTAACTGATTACTTTTAAGATTTTCTTTTTATCTCTGGTTTGAACAACTTGGTTATGATTTACTTTGGTGTAGTTTTCTTTGTATTTCTTGTCCTTGGATTCATTGAATTTCTTGAATCTGATGGTTTATAATTTAACATTTTTTACACAACAGAATAAGACTCAGGGACAGAGGAACTGTCAGGGCCAAAAGCTTGGTGGAGGCCACTCCTCACTCAGTTTTCCTATCTGTCAAGTAGGCTAAGGGATACCTGCATTGCAGGACATTCTATTTTCCAGATAGGACTTGCTTCTAAGGCCAAAATACTCAGTGACAGAGTGACCAAGGTGTCAGGTGGCCTGGTATGACCTTAACCTGATGGCTCAGCTTCTCCTACGGACCTCCTGTGCTGAGACTTGGGGCTGGCCCTGGTCAGCTGGGCCCCAGATAAACAGAGAAACTAAAAACATACAGTGAAATTAAGGAAATCAAAAACAGTGATGGTCTATCTTGTTTGTGTATCGATCTGGCAGATTTAAAAACAAATAAAATTCACCATGGACAAGAGTATGGGGAAATAGATTTTTAGACTCTATTGACCAGAGTATAAATTGGCACTTTCCCTCCTTTTTAGGACAGGTTGGTACAGAATTATTCCAAAGCTTAGAATTTTGCATATGTTTGATGAGGCAATTCCAGCTCTAGGAAGTTATCATAAGAAAACAGTTCAGATCATTGGAGCTAAAACATGTGAGTTTGAAATTGGCTATACCAGTGACCAGCTCGGTAATCTTAGACAAATGACTTTACCTCTCTGAACCTCTGTTTGCTTATCTGTAAACAGGAATTTTAATCTATATATTATAAGAGTGAAATGAGATGATTTCATGAGATAATTTGTACAAGATAGTCAGCACAGGGCCAAGCATAGAGTAAATCTTGTGCCGCTGGTGGGGGGGTGTCCTGATGGTGATTATACATAGACAATAAGGGGCAGAGGACATACACCAGAATATCAAAAGTGGTCATCTCTAGAAAAGGAATAATTCTATTTTCCAAATGCCTTTCTATTTTCTTCCAGTTTCCTACTGTGAACATAGATTGTTTCGTAATAAGGAACAAATGACAATAGTTAAAACACAATGTATGTCATTCTTGCAAAGCCCACCTTTGAAGGCACTGAGGAACCCAGTGGGCCAGGTGACAGGTGGAGGCAGGAGTCAGAAGAAGGGCATGCCGACCAGTCCCACACCCCCGAGGCCAGAGCCTGGGTTGGAATCCAGAGGGAGGCCATGGAGCGAGGTAGTGGAGAATATAGATTGGAATGCCAGACCTGCTTACTCACCAGGTGACCTCAGTCAAGCAACTTCACCTCTCTGTGCCTCAGTTTCTTCATCTATATAATGGGCATGTAGTATGCTCTACCTCATAGGGCTGTTGAGGCTTTAGTGACCTCTTAGTTCTTAGCACAGCATCCAGCGGACAGTAAATGTTGTCTGTTGTCACTGGTATTTTTGTTACTAGTATTATTACAGTTGTCCATCACTGCCTCCAGTAGAGGTGGTGAGGAGAGGGGACTGGCCAGTTTAAAGCGGGCTTCATCTCCCTCATAAGTTGGGGCATGATGTGAGAGAGACGTTTCAGCCCTGGTGGGTCTCTTGGGCAGACCACCCCATCTCTATGGGCCTCAGACACCCCCTCTCACCAGTGGGGATAGTAATTTCTACCTTGTGAAGAATAAATGGGTCCCATGTCCAGTCCCCATAACATCAAAGGCACCTAATATTTGTCCCTTTCTCTTTGTGGATGACCCCATGGCATCAGGGAGCAAAGAAAGGAGTGGGAGAGGCCACGCGGCCAGGCTAGGTTGAGATCATGTGCCTCAGCCACCCAAAGGCATCCCCTGAAGAAGCTCCAGCTGCCCCCTCTCCAGCTCTCTGATGGCTGTAGAGGGAACAGGGATGACATGAGAACATTAATCTGCCTCATTAATTCACTTTGTTCCAAAATTGTAGCAATTAGACCTGCAGTCTGGGCAGCATTAGGAGCTGAGCAGGGGTCACCCGGGCTGCTGGCCCCCTGCCTGCCCAACCACTGCCAGGCACTCTGTCCCTGGGGAGAGGGGCCCATGAAGGGGGTTTCCCTGGCAGCAGATTTCCCTGGCTTCTCTTCACTTACTCACTCACAGTCATTCAATGGATGTTTACTGAGCACCTACTATGTGCCAAGAACATTGCTTGCTGTGCTTAGGTGTGGTTGGAAGAGTGGAGGGCAAGTAGCAGGAGATTAGGTCATAAAAACAAGAGGGGCATTCAACTGTAGGAAGGACTTGTCCTTGGAGAGTCATTGAAGAACTTGGAGCCAGGAGGTGATGTGATCAGATTTGCATTTCATGAGACTTTTCATATGGGAAGGGGCGCCATGAGAAGGCTGAGCCTGTCATCACAGGAGGCATTGAGGAGTGTGGTTGGCTTGGGGATGAAGCATGAATCAGGGCTTGGACAAGGCAAAGAATTCCTGCTCTTCTTCCCTCATCTTCAATAAGAAGCGGGCTGATCGCCAAGGTCCCTTTCCTGGCAGCCTGCAGGCTTTCCCCTGCCCTGACCAGACTTCTCCTCACTACCTCCTCTCTACTCAACCAGGCCTCTGCTACAGGGAGGGGCCCAGGCTGACACAGTCATGAACCTCCAGAACTAAAATTTGCTCTATGTATTACTAGTGATGAAAGATTTATATCTTAGCTCATTTCATCCGCATAGCACCCATGACAGGTACACAAAATTCTTTCTGTTTTATTGATAAGGAAATTGAGGCATAAGGAGGTGATTTTTGCTGAAGGTCACAGAGCTAGTGGCAGACAGAGCAAGGATCTGAACCCAGATTGGATGGATTGCCAAACCCATCGTTCTCTACTACTAACTGCCTCAGTGGTCCCTCCCAGCCCTGGGGTTCCATGAAATAAGCCCCAGTACATATTGGATTGACCATGGGGGGTACCAGATACCATGTTGGGAGCATCACTTTGCATCATCTTCTGTCCCTGGCAGCCCCAGTGCGGAGTGTCCCCATTTCACAGGTGAGAAAATGAAGACTCAGAGGAGAATGGAGTTGGCCAAGGTCAGTACTGGTTTGTCCTCTCCCACCCCTGCCCCCCCACCAGTCACAGACCCCCTCAATGACCTCAATTTCCCAAGGTAAAGCAGCTTGTTAGCATCTCAAAGAGCTCTCTCTGCCTGCCATGTATATTCATGGAGCTTCAAAAAGGAAGCTCCAGACAGGAGACTCTTTCTTTCCTTCCAAGAGCAAATTCTCACCCTCTTAGATGCAGATGCAGGAAATGTAGTCTGGCTGGAAAAAGACTTAATTTCTTTTTCTTTTTCACTGGTTAGTAAAAGAAAGCTGCTACCTCCAGCTCTGGTGACCGAACATGGCTGGTTCAGACTCTGCCTGGTCGGTGGGAGAAGGTGGGGGGCTTCTGAGCTGCTGGCCTTGCAGCACCCTCTGGGCCATCTGGCTCACTTTGGAGCCAAAGAAAGCAGGGGGTGGAATTCAGAGAGAGCATGGGCATCAGGCACCCCACTCACCCTGCTTCAAATGCCCCCTTTAAATGTAGCTCTTCTTCCATTTGTGTATGTTTGAAATTTTTCATAATAGAGAATTAATAAAGGGGTTTTTAAAAAACACCAAAAAAAAAAAAATCAACAACAAAACGCTGTGCAGGTTGATGTCTTTGGAGTGAGGGCCACCCTCTTCCAGGTGTGGCATCCCAGACCTTCACAGTCAGGTGTCTCTGGTCCTGCGGCCACAGGTAATGTCTCTTCTCTGCTTCCCCAGCTCCTCACTCTACCCTTTGCCTGTGCTTTCCCCTCTGGCCTCTTGGATTCCTCCTCGCTTCTTAGGCCTTAGGTCCAGGGTCACCTCCTCCTGGAAGCCTTCCCTGGTTCCTTCAGGTAGTCGCACCTGCCTCTCTCAGAGCTCCTTATCCACCAGTGTACAAACAATGTTTTGGGCACTGTGCTCTGTCCTTTACCCCTGGTATGGCTTTGATTCCTTGTGGCCCCACAGAAGGCAGGTTTATCCCATATGTTCATGAGGAAACCAAGGCTCAGACAGCTGAAGTCACCTGCCCAAGGTGGGCAGTGGGATGAGGATTCGAATGAGTGTGTAGCTGTGTCTTCCAGCCCCCAAACTGCTCCCGTCTCTGCCCTGCATATCACATGGCACTTTGTATCAACAGATCTTTCTGATGGGGTCTCCCCTGCTGGCCTGAAAGCCCCCCAAGGATGGGTCCCAGGCTCCAGAGCCTGTGTACCCAGCTCAGGGGTGGTGCTGAAGAGCCACTGACAGGTGTTTATCAAATGGTGTTTGCAGTGGCTCCATGGACTGCAGGGAGGGAGGGCAGGCCTCCCTGGACAGCGGGAGGTTATGTTTGCTGGATGGTTCAGCCAGCAATGACTGAGCGCTCGCTTCCTGTGCTCCAGGCACCGTACTAGGTACTGGGGACACACTGTTAGCAGGCCAGACCCAGTTGGTGCCTTCCCAGGGCTCTCCTAAGAAGAGCAGAGGGCAAACAAGCAAGAAAGGGATGGAAATGCTACCATGTGGAAAAGAATGGAGGGGCCTGAAGGGCGAGGATCAGAGGCTTGGGGAAGTGTGACTGAGGCTGAGCTCTGTCCCATCAGGGAGGTATGGGCTGCACGGTGTCTCGGACGGGCTGCCAAGGCCCTGAGTTGGAGAAAGTCTAGGCTCACTTAGGGAACTAATGAGCTGGGGGTGTCCCTCCAGGGCCAGGGGGAGGGGAGTGTGCCAGAGGAGGCGGGGAGCCATTGGCGGGATCTGAGGGGGGGCGGTGGCAGAGGGGGAGGAGGCAGGGTTTGGTCTCAGAGCAGCTTGCTGGGACCCAGATGATCCTGGAGACCTGGTGTAGGAGGCTGGCGCACTTCTCAGGGGGGACAAGGGTAGACCCAGTCAGGACAGGGAGGTGCGGGGCCAGTTAGATTTTAGTGGCAGGGCCCGTGGGCTTGTGTTCCAGGCTGAGTAAGGGAAAGGAAGAATGTGTGGCTGAACCCTGGCAGTGGGGGACACTGGCTCTGAGGCCAGGCCGGGGCAGGCCCCGGGGTGGAGATACGGTGCTGGGGCGCATAGCGGTGCTGGGGCGCATAGCCGGAGCCATCCTCATGAGGGTCCCGAAGTGGCGGGGGGGACGGGGGGGGCTGGGTCCCTGGCACAGGGTGGTCTCTTTCTCTGAAGCCAGTTCCTCCCAGCCAGTGTCTGGGACTGACGTGTCTATTGGAGGTGAAAATCATGCCTCCTGCCTGTGCCCCAAATTGCCCCCTGGGGGTGATGGAACGCCAGGTGCCTGTTTTAATTCTCCGACAGTCGTACTGTTTTATTGTTCCTATTTGGGGTTTTACTATTATTGCTGCTAATGGTTTGAAAAGCCCTTTTAATTAAAGCTGCAGGTTGGAGCTGGTGCCTGAGCCCCCGGGGTGGGTGGGAGGAAGCCTTGCTGAGGGCTTACTCCATTCCTTACCGAGCTGGAGGCTTTGGCTCTGGGGCCCGGGGCCCCCTCCGCACAGAGACTTAGGCAGGAGGCCTGGCCATTGAGATGGTGGCAGCATCTACTGTTGGGCTCAGCCCTTCCCTTGTGAGGCAACCAGAGGATACTTCCAGAACAGGTCACACGACACTAGTTTCCCAATTGAAAGCCTTCCATGGCTCCCCAGTGCCTTTTCCTGCAGGAGACTGTGGGCCTGGTGGTGGAGAGCTTATAGGACATGTCTGGGTTTGCATCTTATCTTTGCCATTTACTGGCATCAGGGTCTTGGGCAAGTTGCTTAATGGCCCATAGCCTCAGTCTGCTCATCTGTAAAATGGAGATTCTGAGTCTTTGCCTCATAGGGCTGTCAAGAGGAATAAAGAGAAGACCCAAGCATCTGACCCATATCGAACACTCCATAAATGGAGGTAATATTGTCATGGCTGTCAAAATTGTGAGGGTCCAGGGAGGACCATACAGCTGGGGTTCTGTAAACAGTAGCTGCCCTTTTACCACTATAATTGCTCTCCCCTTCCCCTCCTTCCTGTGTCAGAACATGCTGGAGACTTGACCCGCTTTTGACCTTTGCACATGCTGACTCTCCATCTGTGGTGCCTCTCCCTACCCTTACCCACCTGGATGTCTTTCTAGACCCAGGTGTGGAGGTCCTTCCCCTGGGAAGTCTTCTCTACCTCTTCCCTGGGACCTGGATTCTCAGCTGTCTGAGCATTCCCTCCTCGGGGTCTGGTCTTCTGTCTTTTTTCTCTTTTTTTTTTTTTTTTTTTTTTTAATTTTATTTATTTATGATAGTCACACACACAGAGAGAGAGAGGCAGAGACACAGGCAGAGGGAGAAGCAGGCTCCACGCACCGGAAGCCCGATGTGGGATTCGATCCCGGGTCTCCAGGATCGCGCCCTGGGCCAAAGGCAGGTGCTAAACCGCTGCGCCACCCAGGGATCCCTGGTCTTCTGTCTTTAACTGCTGATTGACTCCCAGCGGTTGCAGACTCAAGCACCTGCAGGTAGCCCTTTGGTAAGACTCCCAGTCCTAACAGCTGCTCCCATCCTGTGGCCAGGCTCCCCCCACCCCCAGTCCCTGTGGAGGGCTTGCCCAGCCAGTTCATGTTGATTAAACATCTGTTGTGTGTTGCCCTGAGCTACAGGGCACTGCCTCCATTTTCATCTTAATAACCACCTATGATGTCTTTCTGTGCCCATTTGACTGATAAGGAGACAAAAGCTACAGGGCTGACGTTTCTCACCCCCAAGGTCACCTGGTTGACAACTGTTGATGCTGCACACTGGGCTCACTCCCTTGACCAATGCTGGCAGCTCCCATCAATATCACGTTTCTTCCCCAGTGCCTTTTTATTTGCTGTTCCTTCTGCCTGGAACTTTTTGCTCCTAAATACTTGCAGAACTTTCTCCCTCACTTCATTCAGGCCAGAGTTCAAATGTCACCTCCTCAAAGAGCCCCCTGTCCCACCTCTTATCTGACTTTTTTTTGCCTCATGACAATGGTCCCACCCTGATCTATCATACATTTGTTTCATTTCTGTCTTTCCCATTGGCGTTCAGGGTCAGCAAGCACATTCATTTGTCACCTCTTATCTCCAGTCCCTAGAACGGTAGCTGCGTATAGCACACACATGTGTTGTGGCTGAGTGACTCCCTGGTCTGCCGACTGTCCTGACATGTGGCATAGGGGTGATGGGAGCAGGTATTAGGGTCCAGCAATCCCAGGAACAGGGTAACTAGAGGGCCCTGCTCTGCCCAGAAGGAGGCTCCATCCATTGTCAGCCTCCCCATTCTTCTGGTTTCTTTTGCTCCCTTGATGTGCTCTGACTTGACTGTAGCCTTGAGTCCAACCAGAGTGTCAGTCCATCCTTGCTCCTGCCTGATGCAAAGACACCCCCTTCTTCCTGGGGCTGCTGGAGCCAAGCAGTCTCCCACATGGGCCCCCCACCAGCACCTCATCTCTGTCTCTGCCCTCTCCCTGCTGTGCCCATACGGATGCCTCCTCTTAACCGGATGCCTCCTCTTAACCAGCTGATCCATCAGAAGCTTTTGGACTTGGGGGAGCCTGCCTGGGGAGCTGGGAAAGTGGGCGAGAGGAGGAGGATGAGGCTCAGGCAGCAGTAGCATTTCCTCCCTTCTAGGTAGGGATGGCTAGACCCAGTTTGCAAATTAGAAACTGAGGTTCAGAAAGATTTGGTTGCTTGCCAGGGATTGAGCCCAGATTCAACCCCAGTATTATTCACATACCCATGGGAGGTCACACCTGTTCCACCCCTGAGGGCAAAGCTAGAGTCCACAGAGTTTCAGGGCTGATACCCACTTGCCCAAGAATTCATTCTAGTGACACGATTGTGTCCAAGCACCATGCTGTGGGTGACACTGGAAAGGAAGTTGCATGGGTTGAGGGAGGGGGCTGGGGCTGCAGGGGATGGGCCCTGAGAAGTCAGTCAAGAATTGGGGTTTAAAGGACGGCATCCCCCAGAAATTGAGGAAGGAGGGGAGGAGTCGGGGTAAAAGGGAGGCTTTAGCCCCTCAGCACTGAACAGATACCAATGGGGAAGATGGGTCTGCAGCCTTGTTCTGAAGGGTGGGGTTCAGGCCTAGATAGGTGTGGGGACACCAGCTTCTCTGGTGTTTACTGACCCTAGGGTCTTCAGAGGTGGGCAGAGTTGTGATGATTATGCCTTCTCTCAAAGAAGGAGCTTCCAAACCCACCAGTCTTAAGCCCAGACTTATCTTCCCTGCTGTGTCCCTGGGAGAGCCCACAGGTAGTGGCCACTTGGCTGACATCTGTGCCCTTTTGGCCTCTCCCAGTGGAAGAAGGCCTAGGCCAATTGCTGCTCTCCCTGGCTAGGAATGGGGTGGGGTGGGTGCAGAGACCCTATCGGACTTACCCTGCTCATTCTCCCTTTATCCTCATCACTAGGCCAAGAGGGAATGGGGACTGGCCTATTCCTGGATGTGGAAGCTGAAGCCCCAAGAGGGAGGGTGCTGGCAGGCGTAAGTTCCTGCCCTAGTTCTGTGGCCTGCACCGTGTGGACATCATCGTCCTTGACAGTCCAGAAAGCAGGGGTGGGGGGCAGGTCAGAGGAGCAAAGGGGAAGCTTCTTAAATTGTGTGTGATGTAGTGGACACGAATCGGGGAGCAATATCTGCTCAGAACTAGGTGCTGGTGGGGAATCAGCCATGAATGCAAGGGGGAGGCAAGAGAGGCCCATCTGGAGCCTGCTGGAACAATAGCCAAAAAACACCAATTATTCACTTTGTAAATATTTATTGAGCACTACCTGTGTGCAAGGCCCTGTCCAGACCATCTTCTTCTGCCTTCAGGGAGACAGGCCAGTGAGGGAGACAGTCATCAAGTGACCACAAAAAATAAATAAATGCAACCATACAATAAAGTGGAGGGTCCGAACCTAGTGGGAGTTTGGGAGGTCATCCCTGGGGAAGCCTCACTTGAGCTAAGTTCTGAAAATTGAGTTACAGCTGCTCAGGTGAAGAGAGAGGAGAGGGCATTGTGGGCAGCAGGGACAGTATGGCAGAGGTGCTGAGGCAGGAGGGAGCAGGGCTAGTTTGAAGACCTGAGAAAAAGCTGAGAGGCTAGCCCACCTTGAGGGTGGGGGGGAGCCTGTGGCAGCAGCAGAGCTGGAGGCCAGAGCCAGAAATGCAGAGGAACCTGTAGTAGCCAGCGGTGTCTTATTAGCATATTCATGGTGACAACCTTCATGAATATGCTAATCTACCCTCAGAGGGGTGGTGTCTTCCCTTGGTGGTAGAGGGAGGCTTAGATACCCAACATCCTTTCCTTCTGGGAATGGAACCCCAAGTAGGAGTGGGATGGGGCGTCCCTCATGTCCCCAATGTCAGCTCCTCCCTCCTCCTGGCTGCCCGCCAGTCCCTGCACTCCCTCCCTCTCTCAGGAAATTCTGGCTGTTCCGGAAGTGGGGATGGTACAGAAGAGGGGTGTCCCTGCAATACTGCCACACATACTGAGGACTGGGCCCCTCTTGTGATTCGCCTGCATGAGGCTGGCTTCACAGGAGCAGAGGCATCGTGAGCAGAACTTCAGTGACTCACCCATCCAGGGGACATGGTGGGGGATGGAGAGGCTCAGGGAGGAAGCCACCAGGGGCTCCCTACAATCTCTAGCCCCATGCCCAGAGCCCTCGGACGTGTGCTTAGGTCAGGGGTGTCCACTGGTTTCAGAGCACTGTGGTCCCTGTGATCAGTAAAGTGGCCACACCAGATCAGAGGTGTCCATCAATCTGTGAGTCCCCAGGGGGCAGGGCTGAGAAATGTGAGAAGTGGGGGGCGGAGAAGCAGCTTCCCAGGTGTTCTTCCACCTAGGCCTGGCCCCTCCGGGGGCTGTCAGGATGCTGGATCTACGAGGGGGGTCAGGAGCCAAAGTGCTTCATGCAGGTGCTGAGATTCAGTGGGTGGAGGGGGTGGCATAATTAGCTGTCACAGAAGTAGTGAGTCAGGCACCACTGGTAGCTTTGAGTCAGCTCTAGAGGGTGAAGGGGAAGGGCCAAGGCCAAGGTCACATAGGAGCGGTTTGGGCCATGCCTCCCTGAGCACCCTCCCACTGCTCCCCCCAGGTTCTTCCTGTTCCAATGCCCCAGTTCCGGTGGCAGCTCTGGGGAACCTGGAAGCCCTGCAGGTGCTCTTGCGCAGAGAATGAAGCCAGGACCTATCGAGGGAGCACACTCGCCCTTGCTCAGCCCTCCCTGCCTACGACAGCTCTTTATTCAGTCCTTGAACACTGTACCACGCTGCTCCCCACCTCGGGGATCTTGCCTGACTGTCCCCTCTGTCCACAACATTTCCCCAGCTCTTACCTATCAAGGCTCTTAGCCTGCTGTCCTTTTCAGAGGGGGACCTTCTGTGACCCTGTCTTGGCCTCCTGGTTTTCTCCAACCCAGGCCCCTGGGACATTTATTACCACTTATATTTCACCAGTTTTGTCTCTCATCTCTGCTAAAAAGTAAGCTCTGTGAGCTCAGAGTCCACATCTCTCTTGTTCATTGCTCTAACCCAGTGCCTGGCATAGACCAACAATGACAGTAAAAATACATGGCACTTACTGAGCAGGTACTGTGTGCCAGGCACGATGCAACCACCTTCATAAGCCTCTGATGGCTCGGTAACCTGCATGGTTTCCATCATTCTCATTTCTGAAAAGAGGAAACAGGAGCCTCCTGCAGGGAAGAGGTGGATTTGACAGGCGCATTCTGCCCAGACCCTGCATGCGTAGGCCACTGGGCTCTCCCCTTACCCTACTCTGACGGATACGGTAGGTGCACACAGTAGGCACTTGGTAAATATTGGTTGGGTGAATAGATGGGAAGCCAGGCTTCTCCCATAGTCCCTCAGACATTGAGGGAAGAGCTGACCTGTCTCCCTCGCTTTCGTCTTTGGGCATTTTGGATGCTGCCGGGGCATGGTCCTCAGCACCCAGTGGGCACCACAACAGCTTCCTGCCAGCTGGCAGTACAGGCTCAGCTCCCCAGGGACACCTCATTCAATTTTCTCATCTCTTTGAGCAGATTGAAGAGGGGAACAGAGGCTGCCTGTTGGACCCAGGATGTCGGGGAAGAGAGGTTTAATTTCCCAGGAACCCCTAGCAGCTGGAGCAGACTCCTGAGGTCAGGAGAAGGAGCTGTGAATATAGGCACAGCAACCAGCTAGGGTCTTCCTAGGGTTGGATGGAGCTGAGTGGTGGCTCAGCGTACTGCCCCATTTCCTTTCCCCGGATTGGGGTCTCCCCATTGAGAGGGGCCAAGATCAGAAGCCTTAGATCCAAGGGCCTCCACACACTTGCTCTGTGATCTAGGGCAAGTCGCTCCTCCTCTCAGACTCCGCTTTGAAGAAGTGGGCTGCAGGATGGCCCGTCTATTTGCACACTGTGAGGACCTGGGAAGCTGAACCGGTTGTTCCACAGGGAGCCATGGGAGTACCTGTACCTGTTGACTGAATCCAGAGTGGGAGAGGCAGGGGAGACAGGTGGGTGGGGACCTGTTAGGGTGAGGGGAGTCTATTAGAGGCTGGACACTTCAGCCTGGCCAGGTTCCCCAGCCTTGAAAGCCAGGCCCAGCTCCTGCAAAGCTGCCTTGCAATAGCCTCGATATCGCCCATGTTGATTAATGGCCACAGAATGCCTGGGCGCCAGCAGCCGCCCTGCTCCATGAAATCAGCTGTGATTTATGGGTTTGGGGCTCTCAGAGAGCAACTGTCTGAGCTTGGAGAAGCCTCAGAAAAATGGGTCAATGCAAGGTGGGGCCTGGAAGGAGGCAACCACGGCCAACTGAAAGGGGCTCAGACACTGCCTCCTCTGCCCCATGGTCCTGGTGGGAAATTGAGGTTCACGAAGGGCAGGTGACATGCCCAAGGCCACTCAGCTGAGGGATTCCTCAATGTCATCACTTGTTACTCTGTCACTTGCAGCTGGATAGAGGCATACCCCCAGCTGCCTGGAGCACACATTTTGTACTCCTGTTATTTGCCAGCAGAGAGGCTTCTTCCTCTAACTGGCAGCAGAAACCAAAAGCCAGAGCCATTGTGTGGTGCTGGGAAATACTTTAGATTTCAGGGTGGCCAGAGAAGGCCTCTCAGAGGAGGTGACATTTCTGCTAAGCCCCAAGGGATGAGAGGAACTAGTCATGTGAATGCTGGGGGAGACTGAGCCAGGTGGGGAGACCAGCAGGGCCGTGAGCTAGGAGGTGGGACAGAGGCTGGTTTTGTTCAGGGAAGAGTAAAGAAGACAGGTGGCTGTTGGGGCTGAATGACGAGGCGAGGAGGAGGAAGTGATGCTGGTGAGGAGATGGGATGATCAGACCCCGTGAGGTTTTTTGGGCCCCAGCCAGGAGTTTGGCCCTTACCTAAGTACACTGGGAAGGCCCTGGCAGTGTGCAAGCAGCTCTGCTTTACATTTTCCAAAGATACCTCCCACCTCTGTGTGAAAGAGAGTGGAGAGGCATGCGGGAAGAGGGGAGCCTGGGAAAGTGATTGCTGCAGACTTTGGAGCAAAAGTGGTTAAGGAGGACCCAACCCTGGAGCTGGGATTTGTCCCTGGGATTTCTCTTGTAAGCTTCTCATCTCCCTGTGGGCAGCGGCCAATTCTAATGTCTCAAAACCCATTCCAGCCCATGCTCTGCTGGATGCCCCACACCAAGGCCCAGAAACCCCATTTCATAGAGGCAATACCACCTCAGACCAACTTTCTAACTTTCTCAAGGTCACCCAGCTTAGAAGGAACAGAGCTAGGGTAGGAACCCAGGTTTCTGGGTTCCACCACTCTTTAATTCCTCACTTGCCCCTTATCCCCACCAGAGATAAAGACTGCACAGGGGAAAAAATTGGGGTCTTGAGCTGCCCAGAGCCCCCTATTGGGTGGATTTGAACTATATCTGTGAGTGCATGCTTGCGTGCGTGTGCTCCATGCAGCAGGAAATTTGGGACGGGAACAGCTTGGGTGCATGTCTGGGTCTTCTCTTTGCTGGGAAACCAGGCCAGAGCTAGAGGGGCCCCAGCAGTGCTGCCCTGGCCCCTCCCTCTCCCCGGCACTCAGATGCCTGCTGGCAAGGGCACTGGAGGGCACTGAGTGGCTGCTAGCCCATGGCTGAAGCTGACACACATTGTCTCTGGGCCACTTCATGTCTCTGCCTTTGACAGAGGACCCTCCAGCAGGGCTGAGGGATCACCATGGAGCAAGATGCCTGCCTGCAGTTCTAGCTGCCATGGGCATGGGGGAGTCCTGTTCACCTTGCTGGGGGGAGCCTGGCTTGGAGCAATAGGAAGAGATCTGCACTGAGAGGTGGGATCCTGGGTTTTCTGGGGACCTGTGATAAGTCAGGACTTTCTCTCATTCTGGTTCATATTTTCCCATTTGGACAGCAGAATGGAGTGGGATAGATTCAGTGGTTTGGAAGGTTCACTGGTCTGAATCTCTGCTCCCCACTTCACTAGCTCTGTGATTTTGGGCAACTGACTTCACTGCTTCAGAATGTTCATCTGTATTCTTATTCCCATTTTAGCACTACTTTATAGGACTTCTGTGAGTAGAAGCAGGTGAAATTCTTAGAAGACCAGGCACACAGCAGGCACTCAATTACAGTTTGCCTCCCAAAATAACAAGTACACTGTCTAACAGTAATAACTAGCCTTCATTGGGCCCCTCCATGCACCATGTACTGACTGCATCTGCATTCACTTTTCACTACAGACTCACGAGGTCAGCATGGTTACTGTTCCCATTTTACATGAAGGGAACTGAGGCACAGAGAGGCAAAGGGCTGCCCTGAAATCACACTGCTTGGAAATGAGGAGTCCAACTGGCTATGGTCCTTGGCCTGTCTCTAGATACTCACTTCCCTTCTTGAATTCACAGACCCCAGCAGAGCTGGCTCCTAAAAGTGTTTGCCAAGGAGGAGGGGATCCAATCTCAAGAGCCTTGCTGGGCTTCAGCACCACGGACAGCACACCTGGTTGGCTGCCTGGTTGAGGGACTGACAGGAGGAAATTGGGTCTCAGCTGTGCTGGAGGCCCTGGATGGCAGGACCTTTTCGGGGGGTTGGAGCCCTCCACCTCATCCTAACCATGTGGAGATAGCAGGGCTCCAGGTGAATTAGCAAAGCCAGGTGTCCACCCCCCTTCCACTGGCTCAGTGAGTCTGCTGGACATAGAGGCGGTTCCTTCTGGGAGGGGAGGAGCCAAGGCACCACTTCCAGGTCCCAGCATCACCACAGCCCCATTCTAGTTTCTGGCATCACTGTGATAGTGGGTGGCAGATGCACTCCCAAAGACCCAGCTCTAAGAACACCAGGCTGACTTGGTCTTGGGAAGCCCAGGGGCTGAGTTTGAAGGTCCTGGCATCACCACTGACTCTGCTCCTCTTCCAGTCCACTGTACAGAAGAGGAAACAAAGGTTCAGAGAAAAGAAGGCTGGATTCCTGGGATGCACCAGCTGGAATGTTCTTAGGGATCAACTGGCCCCACTGCTCTATTATATAGATGAGAAAACTGAGGCAAAGAGACCATCCTCAAGGAAATCTGCAGTAGGTCCCCTTCCTCCCCAGCAATTGTCTTATGGAGGATTCACTTCTTTTCCTATCTCATATGTGCCATAATTTGAAAGTATATGTTGTCTGTGTGTTTGGTGTCCCTTCCCTGCTAGCAGACAAACTGGGGACAGGGCCATTTGTTCATGGCCATATCACAGGGCTGGTGTACACTGAGGTGGTTAGAATGTGGGCTCTAGGGCCAGGTGACCTGGGTTCAAATACCAGCTTTTCCACTTACTGGCTGTGAGACCTCAGGCAGGTCACTTCTCTCTGAGCCTCAGTTTCTTCATCTGTGAAATGGGAAGAATGATGGCACCTGTCTTGTAGGGTTATTTGAAGATTTGTTCATACGGTATGAGCACTGAGCCTTGCATGTTATGAGTGCTGGTCAATGTCATTTGTTGCCTTTGTTACTGGTTGGTGGGTGCTTAATAAATGGCTCAGTCCATAGAGCATGCAACTCTTGATCTTGGGGCTGTGAGTTCAAACCCCATGTTGGGTGTAGAGTTTACTTAAAAATAATAATGTAAATGGTAAATGAATGAGCAGAATCTACCCACCAACCCTCACCATAGAGGTTTCCTTCAGGATATCAGGGGCAACTGCTTCTTAATTCTATTACCTTTTTTTTTTCTTCATTCTACTGGACATTTACTACTCACCTGCTTTGTCAGAGGGTCTTGAAATTTAACATGCATTGGAATGCCTTGGGGAGACTTGACAATGCAAATTCCTGTCCCAGTCAAGACTCCTGGGATCTGAACCTCTCTAGACAGAGTCCAGGGTCTGCATTGTTATGGGCAGGCACCCCATGTTGTCATCAGCGGTGGGAAACTGTTGTGGCTGCTTTAAGGAGTTCAGTGATGAACTGCCCTGTGGCCATGGGTTGGGGAGGCTGATGAGACAGCCCTGTTTGTCCTTAGCAGGACTTCAGGCCTCATTCCACAGGCACTGGAAGCCTGAGCAAGGTGCTAGGCTCAGAGGAGGGAGGGGCAAACTCCAGAGAGGAGCCATCAGGGAAGGCCTCCTGGAGGTAGTGGTGTTTCTGCCAGGCCTTGAAGAGTGGGGAGGATGTTTCCCAACTGAGATTGGCAGATGGCATCATGGATGAGGGAGCAGCAGGCACAAAGTGATGGAGGCAGGAAAAACAGGTTGTGCCTGGTGTGTGTTGTGGGATGAGCTAGTAGATGGTATATTCAGAGAGTGGGTGGGGTTTGTCTGGATTGCCAAAGGCCTTGAATGCTATGTCTTATACAAGCCCATTTACTCCCTTTCTCTGTTTTCCCTCCATCACTCCAACATCTCAGAACCCATTTGTTTCACCCTCACCCTAGTTATCCCCCTCCTCAATCCCAGTGCTTTCCAACCACCTCTGTACTCTTAACACTCATTCATACCCTTGACCTTGAAGTGTATCCCCTATGAAATGAATCTATGCTGAAGTCACAGTGGCCAAAAATGAGTTGATTTTTTTGTAGGGACAGGGTCCAGGAGGTGAGGGGTTATGTCTTGTAACTGGGACTGTCAGTACCTTAGCCCAAGACAGGGAATCCAGTGGTGGAAACTCAGGCTTGATAGAGGATCAAGGAGGAGGCCAGGGTGGCCGCAGTACCTATTCCTGGGTCACCGTGAGGAGAAAAAGTGATGGTACACATGAACTGTTTGGCATTCACCTGCCACGTAGTAGGTGTTCCATAAATAATGTACCCATGTGATGACTTTCCCAGGTCAGCTCTGGAATAATTATCAGTGGTTTCCCTTTCAATCTTACAAATGTCCTAGTTTGGATAATTAAGTATATGGTCCTTGCATAAATAAATAATAGCTACTTCTTGAGAAGCTAAATTCTCCAAAATGTTTCAGGGGAGCAGCATCCCCAGGATATGGATTGCACACTGATGTCCTCACCACCCTAGCCCCATTTTCCTGCCCCCAGAGGAGTAACCTGACTGGGCACAGTGGTGCCCACACCAGTCCCTCATCGCCCTGGACTGCCAAGCAAGCCAGTGCACCAGAGACTCACAGTTGCCACATTTTCAGCCTGTAGGTCCCAAGTGGCTGCTTGGAGGAGGTACCTGGAGACAGGAACGCAATCTCCACAGGGAGGCGGGCATGTGCCAAGCCTGGTTTGTCTCCATCCCTTGCTTCGTCCTTGGGCCTGGCTGGCCCCATCTCACTCTTGACATCATTTTCTCATATACCGGAAAAGCAGTCCCCTCATGGAAGTGGGGGCCCAACTGAGATAGTGGATGAGTGTCCCTGGGTTTGGGGAGGTGGAAGCAAGTGCCTCGGTCATGGTGAGGACAGTCCCTTCTGGGGACTGGGAAGGGCAGCAGGGGTGGCCCTCTGTGATCTCATCCACCATCCTGGCCCTGGGGACATTCCCTCCCTAAGCTAGCATTTGCACCATCCTGATGCCTCTGAGACTCAGAATTTAGCTTCCTCAGATGCCTAGATTTACAGGTGCCTGATAAAAATGTGTACCTCACTTTCCTGGTCTATAAAATGGGCCTGATATTACTTACTTACCTGTTATGTCTGTGAGGAAAATCAGATGACTTGATGGCTGGCAAGGGGCTTACCTACTGTATGGGCAGGTGGACAGGGGACAAGTGGTCGTATCCCTTTTTTCCCACAAGCATCAGCTTAGGCCTCTGCACACAGTAGGTGATTATTAAGTGCTTCCCAGCAGCAGATGACAAGGATGTGATGTGTGCCTCTGCAAATGGAAGGGGTGGGGATGATGAGAGGGTTAGATGGGGGGTTGGGGCCCAGGTCCAGCACAGCCCCTCTGAGGAGGTGACATGAGGAGGACAGGAACTGTGGGGATATTCAGGGAGGAGTGCTCCTGGTGGCAGAAACAGCAAGTGCAATGTTTGTGGGTTTTGAGGGAAGAACAGCTGGGAGGCCAGTGTGAGGACAACACATGGCTGGATGAAGAGAGTTGTGGGAGGTGAGATCAGAGGGCTGACTGGAGGCCAGATGTGTAGGGCCCTGTATGCCAAAGTGAGGGCTTTGGCTTTCAGTGAGTGACATGAGAGCCACAAGGGCTTTGAGCAGAGACTTGTATCTTAACAGGACGCTCAAACCAGGCTTAAGGGACCAAGAGTGGAGGCAGGGAGTCCACGGGGAGGCTGGAACCAGGTGGCAGAGGTAGAGCTAGCAAGGACTGATTGGATACTGGAGATGTTTTGAAGATAGAGACTACCTGATGGGTTGCATATGGGGAAAGACAGTAGGAAGGAGGGAGGGGTGAAGGGAGAGAGGGGGAGAAAGAGGGAGAAGTTGGTGTTAAAATCCACATGGCTGAATGAGGTCATCTGTGTTGGCAGAAAAGGGGACCAAGCCAGGGTCCCTCCTGGTTATTTCAGGGAGCAACATTTGGGTGACTGGAAATGTGTCTGGTGAACTGAAAATCAGGATGTGAGTCTGAGTTATAAACAAAGGACATAAAGAAGAATAAAATCTTTTCTGTCATAAAAACCAATTGAAGGGGCCACAGAAAAGAGCTGGGAAGTCAGGAGGCTCAGTTTCTGTGCCGGCCCTCCATGTCTGCTGTGTGGCCCTACGTAGGCACCTACTCTCTCTGGGCCTCTGATTCCTTTCGGAAGATCTTGATTCTGACTCCTATGGAGGTGCTGGGGCAGCCGGCGGGGGCGGGGGGGGGGGCGGGGGGGGGTTCCCGGAGGCCTGTGGTTGTGGAGGATGGAGAGGAGGGGAGGCAGGGGTTCTGGTGAGCTCAGAGCTGAGGGTGGGAAGAAAGCTGGCCCAAAGAGCTGCTTCTCTGGAGGGGTTTACAGACAGGGCAGCCACAGCCAAGAAAGAGGAGGGATTTGTGCAGAGTCCCCCACCTCTAACTCACAGCAGGTCCTGCTGGGATGGCTGAGAAGGGGGTGGTTCCTAGAGGCAGCACCATGACCTCAGGCTGAGTCTTTGTTCCAGCAAAGTGGCTGAGCCAGCAGCTGGGCTGGGCTGGGCTATATTTCTTCTGTGCGGCTCCTCCAGGGCCCAACATGATAGAGGAGCCCCCTTCTGCCTTCTCCCCAACACAGTGGCCTTTCTCTGCTGCTGACCTTTCTAGAGACATTTTGTTGTCTCCACCACAGAAGGCAGAAGCATCTCCACTAAGCACTTGGTCATAGAACTCAGTGTGACGCAGCCACAGGGGGCCTAAGAGCTCATTGGCTGGCTGGAGAAACTGAGGCCTGTGTGGGAGAGTGACTTGCCCTGGCCCCAAGAGCTGGGGGAGATCTGAGACTGGAACCTGATCTACCACTTTGCAGTTCAGAAAACTCCCCTGTCCTCCTTCATCCGTCCCATCCTGCTTTATTTTCCCCCTACACCCTTTGTCAAGGGTTTGTGGGACAAAGGGAGCAGGCTCTTGAGGTAGGCTGATCTGGGTACCAGCCTCACTTCTACCATTTATTTGCTGTGTGACCTTAGGTGAGTCACTCAACCTCTCTGAGCCTCATTCTTTCTGTCAGCCAGATGGATGTAATGATGACAGCCTGTCAGGGCTATGAGGAAGAGCAATGTAAACACTGTGGAATTGGGAAAATAGGAGGCCCTTGACCGGTACCAGTCTCATTCCCTCTGGGCTGATGGGCATCTGGGTTATCTGGCAGGAGGAGGAGATGCCCAGAGCTTCAGTGCGGGTAATGCTGAGAGCATTCCCACTGATATTTCACGTAAAGGTATCACACAGAGCGCACATAGAATTTGTCTCCCAGGGCCAGGCCCCCCTGGGTGGGGTCTGGAGAAAAGACCAGAACCCCAACACCTAGGAGACAGACAGTCATCTCCCCAGTGTGAGTAGCGGTTTGTTGGGGCGTGGCGGCACGGGCATCGGGCAGGCTGCCCAGTTCCAGGCTGTGTGAGGGAGCTTGGAATGGCTGCATCTGCCCCCACGCTGACGCGTCTCCTCCTCTTCCTGGCTACACCTATCAAGAGCAAGGACCAGGTCCTCTGTCTCCTCCATTTACTCCCGACCCACTGCTTCTGCCTCTCATTTCCACACTGCCCCTGCCACCCGGCTCCCTCCTTCTCCCCCTAGCTGAGCTGCTCAGGGGTTTTGCTGATGCTCCCTGACTTTGGTTATTTCTCACCCTCTGCAACCTGGATCACATCCCACCCCTCTGTGGTCCTTGTTCTCACCAAAGCCACCGGGACCTTCTGTGGTTCACTGGGGGCCACTTCTCATGCGCACCTCCCTGAGGCTCTGGGCAGCGCGCTCTCCACCATTTGGCCTGCCTCTCTGGCTGCTGCATCCAAACCCTTGCCGGTCTCTTCCTCCACTGGTCCCCTGAATGTCTCTTTCTCAGGGCTCTGTCCCCTTGTCTCCTCTTAGGCCACACCCTCTCCAGGGGACTCAATTACCACCTGCCATTGCTCCAGCGTACCTCTGAACACCCACAGTCCCCACACCCCCAGCTCTGTCCCTGGCCTTTCCCAGGAGCTCTCTTGGACATCACTCCAATGCTCCAGAAGCACCTCCTACCCAGTGTGTCCAGAGTGACCTTGGCACCTGCCCTCCGGCCACCTTGCCACTCTGATGAGTGAGTGGCACCACTGTCCTCCATGTGGACCCTGGTGGCTATGCCACAGCATCCCCTTTGTCCCCATCAGTCTTTTTTTTTTTTAGTATTTTATTTATTTATTCATGAGAGACACAGAGAGAGAGGCAGAGACATAGGCAGAGGGAGAAGCAGGCTCCATGCAGGGACCCCGACATGGGACTCGATCCCAGGACTCCAGGATCACACCCTGGGTTGAAGGCGGTGCTAATCCACTGAGCCACCCGGGCTGCCCCCCATCAGTCTTTTTTTAAAAACTGCTTTATTGAGGTATAGCTTATATACCATAAAGTTTGCTTAAGTGTTCATTTTGAGTTTTATAAATGTAACAGTATGCAGCCATTACCAAAATCCAAAATTTCCTCATGCACATTTGCAGTCATTTCCTACTCCCATCCCAGGCCCCAGGCAACCGCTGATATGCTTCCTGTCTCTTTGGTTTTGCCTTTTCTAGAAAGTTCATTTAATTTTTTTCTAATTTTTTATTTATTTATGATAGTCACAGAGAGAGAGAGAGGCAGAGACACAGGCAGAGGGAGAAGCAGGCTCCATGCACCGGGAGCCCGACGTGGGATTCGATCCCGGGTCTCCAGGATCACGCCCTGGGCCAAAGGCAGGCGCTAAACCGCTGCGCCACCCAGGGATCCCTAGAAAGTTCATTTAAATGGGAATAGGTGTAGTGTTTATGTCTAGCTTCTTTCACTCAGCATATTGGTATTTATGTCCATCTTTCTGTTTATACCCTTGTCAGTGTTTCGTTCTTTCTTTTTTTTTAATTTTTTTTATTTTTTAATTTTTATTTATTTATGATAGTCAGAGAGAGAGAGGCAGAGACACACAGGCAGAGGGAGAAGCAGGCTCCATGCGCCGGGAGCCCGACGTGGGACTCGATCCCAGGTCTCCAGGATCGCGCCCTGGGCCAAAGGCAGGCGCCAAACTGCTGCGCCACCCAGGGATCCCTGTTTCGTTCCTTCTTAGTGCTGAGTAATAGTCCATGTTACGAAGATATAGATAACATTTGTACATATGTACTTGTGTATATAACACAATACATATATAATATTTTGTTTATTTGTTCACTGGTTGATGGGCATTTGAAATTTTGACTTTTCGGGGATGCCTAGATGCTCAGAGGTTGGGCATCTGTCTTCAGCTCGGGCATAATCCTGGAGTCCCAGGATAGAGTCCTAGAATCGAGTCCCACATCAGGCTCCCTACATGGAGCCTGCTTCTCCCTCTGCCTATGTCTCTGCCTCTCTCACTCTCTCTCTCACATGGATAAATGAATAAAATCTTAAAAAAAAAAAGAAAGAAAATTTTGGCTTTTCGAATAATGCTGTGATGAACATTCACCTGCAAGGCTTTGTGGAGTCTTATTAGTTAACCTTAAAAATAAACAATATTTTACCAGCAAAAATGAGTTCATCCAGGAATCGCAGAGGATTGCAATTCAGGACAGGCAAGCTATGGCAAAATCAAAACCCTGATTGAACTGTGCCTGAAGTTCACCCAGGTTCTGAGCCTTTTCAGTTATGTGGGTTAACAAATTTATTGTTAAAACTTGAGATGGCTTTGTTGTTGTTGTTATTGTTGTTTATAGCTCAGAGGTTCGCAAACTCTGGCCATGGCCAACCTGTTCTTATATAAAAAAAAAAAAATTGTTGCTGTAACACAGCAATGCCCATTCATTTATGTATTGTCTCTGACAGCTTTGGTGCACCAAATGGCCCACAAGCCCAAAGTATTTATGATATTGTAGCCAGAAGCTTAATATTCAATATATCACCACAGTCACTCAGGATAGGAACCTGGAAGTCATCCCTGACTCCTCCTTCTGTCTCATCCTACGCATCTAATCAGCCCCAAGTCTGATTGGTCTTATAGTCTGTGTCCTGATTCGTATGCTGGCCCCCAGTCCCAGTGTCCCTGTCCCAGGTAGACTGTTATCAGCAGTCACCCATACCATACTGGCCACCTCTAGGCTGCCCCACCTATCTGCTGGGTGAGCTTTCTCCCACCCAGACTTGCTGAGGCCTTAGGCTCCCCATTGCTCTGAGGGTAAAGGTCACACTCCATGGACTGGTATTGCAGGACCCTCATGATCAGGTCCTGACCTGTGTTTCCAGCCCTGACTCCCCTCCCCACTCCCCTTCTTCCCCAGAACCCACCCCCCACACACCCGTGCAGAATTCCTCGAAGTTTCCCAGACACGGTGTGCTTTTTCTGTCTTCCTCCTGCCACCACCTCCCTTCCCCACTTTGTCCACCTAGTAGGATCCTATGCATCCTCTGAGGCCCAGCCCAAGTTTCACCTCCTTTTTGATATTTTTCTAATCAGGCTGGTCAGGGCTCCTGGGGGACCCCGGGCCTCCTTCCAGGGCAGCTCCTGTCATATTGGACAGCTGTGCTGTTTCTATAGTTGCCACTTCCACTGACTCATTCGCCTCCTTGCTCTCTGCTCCACCCAGCTTGGAGCCACACACAAACTAGGGGTTCAAGAAGTGTTTGTGGGGCGCAGTGTTCCCTGCCTGTGGCTCCAAAGGCACCATGAGGAATCAGAGGGCCTCCAGGCAGTAGAGGCTTTGCACTGAGGGACCTTTGGGGCTCAGTGTTAACAAAGGGGGATGGGAGGACCGGAACTGCCTAGGCCCCACAGGCGGGAGCGCCTGCAGGGAGTGCAAAGAAGGACAAAATGAACCAACCGGGAGCTCAGAGAAGGATTCAGAGGAAGGAAAAGTAGGGCAGGCACACACGGGCCCTGAGAGTACCCAATAGAAAGAGAGGGATTACGGGGAGATGTCATTAAAAGGAAGATCTTCCATGGCCTCTAGAAGTCAGCTGGGCCAAGGAGAGACCAGAAGGCCTGTTAGGGTGCTGCTGGGTCCCATCCAAGCTGCCACAAAATTTAGAGGTTCACAAAACAGCCTTCAGAGGATTCAGAAAATGCCTAATTTCCAAGTTCTCGACTGAAGACAAATTTAGGCCCCAGCTGGCTGGGTCTGGGGTGAATCCTCTCAAAAAGCAGCGGTGGAAGATTCAGGGGAGCACTGGCTTGGGAGTCTGAGCCAGCTCTGCTGTCACTCATTGTGGGGGTCTTGGCTTTCCCATCTCAGGCTTAGGGCTGAGTGCCCTCACTCAGTGCTCCTTGCAGAAGTGTGTGCTGATGCAAATCTAGTGCATGGAAAACCAGAATCCAGGCCAGGCCAAACTCCCTCTTGGGGCTATAGTGAGGCAGAAATGACACTGTGGATGTGAAAGTGCCTTACAAGCTGTAAGATACCAGGACACTGTGTCAGTGTCCCTTCCTCCAAGCAGCCTTCCTGGACTCCGCCACTCAGTGGCTCTCCAGATTGTGTATAAACCTTGTCCTTGCACCCATCTGCTCTGTTACAGACCCTGATGTAGGACATGTCCCCCTACTAGACTGAGCTCCTTGGGGAGAGGGACAAGTGTGTCAGTCTGCCACATCTGGCTCGGTGCCTGGCCCAGAGCAGGAGTTTGGTAACTAGTTCTCAAATGACCTTGAATTGTAAAGAAGCAATTAACTTGTGGCTGCTGAACAGCCTCAGTTATAAAAGCAGGGACTAGGTGGTACATGGTAGAAATCTTTCTAATGAAATGACAAATGGTTTGTGAGTTGTAGCTTAAGTGTGAGCATCTGGAAGTGCAATCTCAGGGAGGTTGCTAATAGCTCTCTTGTGCTAGCCAATAGGGCAGCCACAAGGGACAAGTGGCTATTAAAATTAAAAAGTTAAATAAAATTTAAAATTCAGTTCTTTAGTTGTACTGGTCACACCTGGGGTGCTCAGTAGCCACATGTGGCTTGTGGCTACTATTGGATGAGGCACGTGGGAACATCTCCATCGTTGCAGGCAGTTCTACCGGACACATTCTTCAGTACCTTGAAAATGCATGTCCAAGCATTATCTTGGACCTTGATAATTTGGGGGAAGAGTTGGGGGGTGCTTGCAAGATATCAGGGAGACAACTAGGGCTCTAGAGACTGGCCAGCCAGAGTTTGGATACCTGCTCAGCCATTTACTTGTGAAGACTAAGGCAAAGGCACTTCTGTCTCCTCTCAGAAGCTCAGTATTCTCATCTGCAGAATGGGCGTCCATACAGCAGTGTAGGGCCGTGAGGGACAGGAGCAGTCCTCTAGAGCTGTAAGAGGGAGTGGACAGGACAGGCTGCACGTGTCGGAAGGCTCTCAGTGGGAAAGCCTCCCAGGCCCTTAGATCTTGTTGCTTAACCACCCACCCACCTCAAAACTAGGGACAAGGCATGCTGGAATTCATCCGGGCTCAGGAGCCAGTCTGGGGCAGTGATGGGTGGGGTTGGCTGGGGGTAGTCCTCAGAGGAGGGCAAGGCTAGAGCTGGTGACTCTGGGGCTAGCCAGAGCCTGGGAGATGCTGGGCAGGGGCACATTCCAGAGCCTCCAGTTGCTGAAGAGGAGAAAGATTTGCTGTCTAGATTAGCATGCACTTTCTGTAAAGTGCTCTGTTGTCCACCAGCTGACTGGAG
This sequence comes from Canis lupus baileyi, assembly GCF_048164855.1. Lineage (NCBI taxonomy): Eukaryota > Metazoa > Chordata > Mammalia > Carnivora > Canidae > Canis > Canis lupus. The sequence goes on from NC_132863.1 coordinate 27,221,338, forward strand.
GATATTAATTAGTAAAATATAAGCAATAATAGCAACTATATTTGCTGAGCATTTTCTATATACCAGGCACTCTGCTAAGAGCCATAATATGTGTATGCATTAGCTCATTTAGTCCTTTGTAATAGGTGTATCATTATTTCCATTTTACAGATGGGGAGCCCTGAGGTCATTTGTTCAAGGTCACAGCTACTACGTGATAGAGCTGGCTGGGGTCTGACCAGGCTGTGTATCTCGAGTCCATGCTTTGGATAAAGTATAAACTCCTTACCTGGTCTGCAAGGCCCCTGCAGAGCCAGCCTCATTTGGCCCTTCCACCTTCACCTCTGTTGCTCCCCACCTATCTGGTGAAGTTTCTCAGACACCTTAAGTGTCTCTGTCCTTGTTTATCCCTCCACCTTAATGCTCTCCCCACCTTCCCTCCACCCTCTACAGATTCATGTTCACCCTTCAAGACCCACTTCTGGTGTGAGCATCTAGCAGCCAAGGACTGGGGCTAAGTCATCCTTGGGTCACAGTCCCCGGCAAGTGGCTTGGAGCACTAAAAGGCTCAGTAAATTTGGGGTGGTAGATGGGTAGGTGGGCGAATGAGTTAATGGAGGGAAGGCTAGAGTGGATGAATGGTGAGTCAAGGGCAAGGAGAGAGATGGTGGATGGTTGGGAAAGTGGGTGGATGAGTGGCTTGTACTCAGATGCTCTGAGCCTGAATGGGACCTGAACCCAGAACAGAGCAGTGGGCATGGAGAGAAGCTGTGGTTTGACAGACATCTCTGGGCAGAATCAGTGAAGCTTGAGAGGGCTGAGGGGCAGGGAGTGGTCCGGAGTGATGTCCAAGTTTCTAGCTTGGAGGCTTGGGAAGATCCTGGCATTATCAGGGAAGAATGGTTTGGGGGAAAAGGTGATGGGGTCCATATTGGACATGGAGCCTGGGAAAGGGGTCCATGGAGAGAAAGCCCAGGAGGCAGCTGGGGAGATGAGCCTTGGTCAGGTTCAGGCGCAAGGTCAGGCTGCGTAGAGAGACTGGGGAGATCACTGTGGACTCAGAATCAAGGGCTGGAGGGAAGCTCTCAGAGGAGGCAGGGGAACCGTGGGCCCTGGGGGCAGAAAGCCAGGAGGACTTTGAGCACTGCCATGTTGGGAGTGTCCATAAATCATTGCAGGTGGTGTGTTTAGGGCAGCCAATGAGGAGGGGTACAGGTAGGAGATTCAATGCTGGAAGCGGACCGTGAAGGGTGGCAAGCTGGTTTTGACCAGCCTGGGGAGGGTTACCCTGAGCAGGGAAACCACTCAGGCAAAGGCAGGGAGCAGGAAATGGATGAGGAACGTCCATGTGCTGTGAGGGCCTCAGAGCCGGTGGCAGTGAGCTGCGGAACAGGAGAGTCAATACCTTTTCTCTGCCCTGGTCAGCATGTCAGCCTCTGCCCCAGCGGGCCCAGCCTCCAGGGCCTGAGAGGACTCTGGGGGAATCTGGGAACTGTTACTTCAGACAGGCGACCTCCCTTCCCTGGGCCTCATTTACCTCATCTGGAAACACCCGCCTAGTTTGCTGAGAGGAGAAAGTAAGACCCAGGGGGTGTGGAAAGCCCGGCGGCCGCCCCGCTCCCTCCCCCACCCCATCCCGTGCACGTGGGACTCTATAAATGCTATTTTTTAACTATTTTGTATTTCAATTCCACTCCACAAATATTTATTGAGCTAAAAGGTTCTGTGCAAATCCATTTGGTAAATTAAATTTTTGTACAACAAGTACCATTTTACCTGGGCCTGGGTTGGCAAAGTTGAGGAGACCTTTCATTGTTCAAGGAGCCCTGAGGTGAATTCTTTTGAAAAGCCCCAGTCAGATTGGTTTTTTGAGTCCTAGAGGATCTTGGCTTTTCAAGCTTGCCGAACGAGGCTTTCATTTGTTTCTATGTGTGTTTTGAAAAATATCCTCCTGGGTACAGCACAGAAGATGGGCCGAAGGAGGCAGCAGGATGCCCGGGGAGGAGGCAGGTGCAGTGGTCTGAGTGAGAGATCATGGTGGCCGGGATGGGCAGTGACTTGGGATAAAGAGAAGGGGATTTGAGAGATGTATGGGAGGTGTCAAAAAATAGGACATGTCTAGAGCTTTACACATGGGACAGGGGGGTGCAGGTGAGCAAGAAGGAAAAGGAAGGGACATGGGAGCCTCTTGACTTCTTGGCTACCAAAGAGGGTGAGCTGCTTCCAGGTACCAAGTTAGATAATGCCGGAAGAGAGCAAGGTCCCCAGGGGAGGTCACAAACACAGCCATGGACATGTACATTGAGGTGTGGACAAGGCAGCAGACCGAGCCTCCAGTAGGAATTTGGGGTATGGACCTGGAGCTCTGAGGGACAGGCTGGGATGGAGACAGAAATGTCTGTGGACAGGGAAACACAGAGCTTGTGGCACTCAATAAATATTTATTCAGCCTTGAAAATATCTGTTGAGTGAAGTCTTCACGGAGCACCTCCACTTCAGGTACTGGGCTAGGCACTGGGGATCTGGCGATAAACCAATGTATACAACTCTGCCTCATAGGGCCGGCATTTTAGTGGAAGGGGCAGGCGATCATCAGATAGATTCCTTTTTCCGTCCCCTGTTGTATAGTGATGCATATAAGAACCATGGAGGGGGATCCCTGGGTGGCGCAGTGGTTTGGCGCCTGCCTTTGGCCCAGGGCGCGATCCTGGAGACCCGGGATCGAATCCCACATCGGGCTCCCGGTGCATGGAGCCTGCTTCTCCCTCTGCCTGTGTCTCTGCCTCTCTCTCTTTCTGTGTCTCTCATAAATAAATAAAATCTTTAATAAAAAAAATGAGCAACTGAGTCTCAGAGAAGCTAAGAAATTTGCCCAAGTTCACTCAGTGGTGTAACTGGCAGAGCCTGGATTTTCACCTCAAGCCCATGCTCTTCAGTGAAGAGTCTTAACTACTCTGCTGAGCTACCTCTCATTGACAAGGTCAGGTCTCTGCAAAGAGCTGAAGGAAGTGAGGGGGTAGGGCTCGCAGACATCTGGGCAACCAACATTCCAGGCAGAGGAAGAACAGATGCAAAGGCCCTGAGGCAGAAATCTGCCTGGTATATTTGGAGAATTGCATAGAGGCCAGTGTTGCTGGGTCAGAAGCAGGAGACAAAAGAGGACATGAATAATCCAGAAAAGAGATGTTGATGGCTCTGTCCACAGTGATGGTAGCAATGCAGGTGGCACATCAGCTTCTTGATAGACTGTGAAGGTGGGTCCAGTAGGAGTTGCTGATGACTTGGATGTGGAGGGTGAGGGAAAGAGAGGTGTTAAGAGAAGCTCGGGCCTGAGTGCGTTCCTTTGACCAAAATAGGGGCAGCTGTGGAAGGAACCGTTTCATAAAGTACTTTCCATGTCCATTATCCCTTTATCCCATCATACATTTGCCCACTACTCCTGGCTACTCTCTGAGATTATATGACTTGCTCAGGATCATTCAGCCAGAAGGTGGAGCCTGGACTGGTAGCCAGGTGTGCGTCATAGGATCTGGAATTTCAGTTCACTTATTCAATCAGCAAACATTTCTGGAGCACCTACTGTGTGCCAGACGTTGCAGCATTGACCGTGATGACCAATGATGATGGCCTTGCCCTCCTGGAGCTCCCAGCCTGATGAAGGAAGCAGTGTCAACCAGTGATCGTGAAAGTGATTTTCTTATATCAGTATAAGTGGCAAGAAGGAGAAACCCAGGATGCTCTAGGAGCCAGTAACCAGGGGCCTGATGTAGTTGGGAGGTCAGGAAAGGCTTCCTGGAGGAGATGAATGTGAAGTGCAAAGGCCTCTGGCATAGAGGGTCTGTGGGGGTGTGGGAGGCTTCTTGGGAAAATATTTCTTGGTTTCCCAGGCCTCAGGGGAAGAACACTGAGGGGACTGCAGGTTCCCAGAGGATGGCTGCCCATTTGGAAGTTGCAAAATGTTTGTTAGCTTTGGATTGTTGTAACAGGTTTTTTGAGATAGAATTTATATACCATCCAATTCACCCAATCAAAGTGTACAATTTAATGGTTTTTAGTGTATTCACAGAGTTGTGCAGCCATCACCACAATCCACTTTAGAACATTTTCATTATTCTAAAAAGAAATCATGAGCCACTTAGCCATCACTCCCTCCCAAGCCCCCCACTGGCAACCACTAATCTACCAGCTTCCATACAGAATTGCCTGTCTCGGACATTTCATATAAGTGAAATCATACGCTATGTGGTCTTTTGTGACTGCCTCCTTTCACTTAACATAATGTTCTCAAGGTTCATCCCTGTTGGAAGTCCCAATCTTAAATACCATCAGAGCTGGCAGGAACCTAAGAGACCATCCTGTGTGCTTCTCCCACTTATTGTAAAGTGGGGAATCTGGAAGGAGATGTGCTCCAGTCCTGCAGCAAGGACATTGGGGGGAATCCCCAGATCAGGACCCCTGTTCCCCCTACCCTGAACAGGAGCCTTCCTCTGCTATCACCGCTTCTCCTTCTGCTTTGGCTCTGGGTGATTTGGGCTAAAAGTGACAACGTGGTTGGTAATGCGTCCTCCCAAGTGCTGGATTTCCATGCACTGGCAATTTTCACGCCCCATGGTCTATCTTGAAATCTTTTATGCATCTTTAAGAATTTGTGTCCACTAATTTAGAATTTTTTGGAGTCTGATATTTTCTTTTTCTGCTACTTAAACTTTTTTGTTTGTTTTTGTCCAGACAGTCACACCTGTTTTCCTTGGTTGGTGATTCTTCCACTGGGGGAGGCAGGGTAGCATTGGGGTTAACGGCTGGGTCTTGGCATTGGATGCCCTACCCCTTTCTCATTGTGTGCCTGTGAGTAATTGCTGAAGCTCTCTGAGCCTCAGTTTCTCCCTTTGAAAACCAGGAATAACACTGTAGGGCTGTGGTGAGGAACACATGGAGTCAAGCCTGTTTGGGCTTGGCAAAGAGTGGATGCAGATACAGGGGGGTTATGAGGGCTTTCCAGGGCCTTGGGGTAACCAGGAGAGGAAGGTACCATTCCTCACCATCGTCTGGCCTTTCCTCTGTATTCCTACTGTACCTCCCCTCTCAGGGCTTGAGTTCACATTCCAGCCCCACTTGGATTCTCTGCCCCCACATCAGCTCAGGTTCCTCGGTGCCTCAGTTTCTCCACCTGTAGAATGAGAGACTGAGGGCAGGAGCTTCCATGGAAGCCTCTGAGGTAGCCACAAGGCTCCTGGGAGGGGGCATGGAATGGAGGCACCCCTTCCTCCTCCTTCCAGGAGGGCCTGCTTCCTGCTGATTTAAAGTTCCAAGCAGGAGCAGTGGCACCTGTTCAGGAGAGGTGGGTGGAGAGGGACACCTGGTTTCCCTCTGCCTCTCGCACAAGACGTGTTATGTGGGAGGTGGTGGGCAGAGAGGCAGTGGAGGGCCTCCTACTCTGCGTGCAGGGGACAGGGGCAAAGCCTGTTTGGAGGGGCTCTCTCAGGTAGATATGCCAGGCCGGGTGTTACCTTCTCAATCCTCACGGCACCCCTCAGAGAAGGCATTCTTACTCCCGTTTGACAGGGGGGGAAACTGAGGCTCGGAGTGGGGCAGCTGGCTGCCCAGTGTCGCTCAGTGAGTGAGGGGCTGAACTGGGATTCGAACTCAGGCCCGTGTGACTCCAGCCCCTCCCCGCTCTCTCCCCCATCCAGGGATAAGAAGGGAGAAGCAAGGCAGTGGTGGGGCGGATTGGAGCCTTTGGAACCCCGGCTTCCTGGCTGCTGTGGGGATTCTGTGGGTGGTGGGAAAGGCATCGTAAATATGCATGACATGTAAATACGCCTCTGAAAAACAATGTGGGGGCCCACGTGAGCCAAGATGCCAGAGTGCTTTGGAAAATGTAGTGTTGTGCAAACACTTGGGTTTCTATGATGATTGCTCCGTGGTATCTCCCACTCTGGTGTTCACAGGGCCAGTCCAGCGGGCTCGGGGTGGAGGGATCACCTCTGATACCTCCTCATTAACACTCTCCCCCATTCCTACAGACGCTGGTGCCTCCCCCTCTGCCAGGTGCTGGGTGGCTGGAACTGGGTCTCTCTGGGTGCCAGAGGGCGTTGTCCTGTGCTGCTTCCCGCCAGCACCTCCGATTGAGTGCCCAGAGGAATGTGTGTGCCAGCCCTTGGTCCAGTGCCTGCTCCCGAGCTGACGCCTGCTGGTTCCCGACTGGTTCCCATCTTCCCTCTGCACGTAGCTCCCTGGTTGGTAAGTAAGTGCGTCCGTAGCCCGGGCACACGGCATCGGGGCTGCTCACCCGCTCACCCACGCTCTGCACAGTTGGGAGATGCCCAGCCTTCCACCCAGTGGCGCCCACGTGCTGGCGAAGGGACCCCAGTGAGAGCTTTTCTGTCTGGGCTCAATTTATAGTTTAACTGCTTGTCTTACTCAGTCCTCCCCACACCCCAGGAGGTGGGCACAGTGATTGCGTCTGTTTTACGGGAGAGAAAGCCATTTGCCTGAGGACGCACAGCAAATCCAGCTCTGACTACCTCAGAGGCCAGCTCTTGCCCAGGGGCTTGGGCAGTTGACACTGTGGGCTCAGTAAGGGAAGGGGAGCAGTGGGCCATGCTGGAAGCCGTGGAAGCTCTGGGGCTCACAGACGGGCTAAGGTGAGGCCATTGGAGTTCCTGAATATTGGGGAGCCCCATTGTTCTTGCTCCTTCATCCTGTTCCACCCACACTCCTCTGGTCCCCACTTTACCTAACCCCAGAACAGGATGAGGTGCAGCACCCCACCTCATGTCTGACCACCGTCTGAGGATCCCACAGTGCACCCACACCTGGTCCCGTCGTCCTTCCACACAGATGAGGCTGACAGCATGCCCCCTATTCCCCACAACAGTGCCTAACACTCACCACATTCCTGAATCTCACCCTCCCACCACCTCTCAAGGCTGTTCACAGATGAGGAAACTGAGGCTCATGGGAGCTCAAGGGGCTTGCCCGGGGTCCCCCACCACTACTCAGCATGGAACCGTTGATTTGCGATCTGCCTCCTTATCAGACCTCAGCTCCTCAAAGGTGAGATATAACTGCTTCATTCCCGCAGGGGACAGCCAGTGGCTGGCACAGTGCCTGGCAGATAATGGGTACACAGTGACTAGTTGTGGAAGGAAGGAAGAGGGAAAGGAGAGAAAGGACTCTCCCCTCCCTCCACCCAGACACTTGCAGGCCCTGGGAGCCCATTGGCCTTTTGGCCAGCTGCTGGTCCCTGCTGATTGCAGAGAGCTTGCAGTCAGCTCAGGTCAGCGGGACAGCCAGCCCCTCTGGTCTCAACTCTCTTATCTGCCAACAGCGGCCCAGCCTCCCTGATGGGGTGGTTATGAGAAGGGAAAAAGACTCGTAAATATGTATAATATGCAAATGTCATAGGATAATAAAAACCCATGAAGTTCGCTGTACATAATGTATGTAGAAGTGCTGCTTCTTCGAGAACAAGGAGCTGCACACTCGTGCGGTGCCAGCCTCATTAATAACTGGGAAATGCCCCTATTAATTAGCTGCCCCCCAGCCCCGCTCCCCCGGTCTGGCCTCCGCCTGTCGTAGCTACAGACAGCTATCGCATTTGGCTGAGATGCTGTTGCCAGAAAAGAAGCGATAAGGGTATGGCGGTCTGAGAGCTGTATCTGTGGGATGTAATCACTGGCAAACAGTCCTGGTCATGCCCTAGGCTCTGCGTGTCTTCCCCAGGGACTAAATACATAACAGGAGCAACCCCAACCACAGCAGGCATTTCTTGAGCAATTACTATGTGCCTGGCCTGGCACTAATTGCTTTGTTTTCTTCTCATCTCAAATAGACTACAACGACCCTGTGGGAGGTTGAGGCATATGGACCTGGGGCACAGGGCTCATGCACCGACATTCTGGTCCTTCCTGAAAATGCCTGCCATCGGTGTGCATGTGCCCCTACCCCCGAGCCAGAGGGGCAGGGCTGCGGCCACTGAAATAACAGTGTGGCTGGCAGCCCCCGGTGTGTGTGGCCCAGTGACGGAGAACGGGATTCCTTGGCACGAGTTGGGAGAGCAGCCGTCAGCATTGTAGGAAAGATGGAGGCTCGGGCGGCAGCGAGGGAGGTGTTACTTGCAGCTATTTTGCTAACAAGCTGGTTATTTAAAGAAGAGCTAAAGCCAAAGTCGGAAAGCCGGATGGGGAGTCTCCACGCCCTGAGCAGAGGCAGCCAGGGGTCTGGGGGCCTGGTTGGGTCCGGGTAGAGTAGCCACACATTTGTTTTTCATTTGCTTATTATTAGTAATAATAGTAACAGCAAGCACCAGTAGAGTCTGGAAATGGAGAAAAGAGGCTGGAAGGATTGGGAGGGAGGCAATAATCTGTTCATTGACCCAGGTGGTGGTTACAGAATGCTTTATTCTGTGATCATTTGTTGCAGTCAACATTTTTTTAAAAGATGTATTTTATTTAGAGAGAGAATGTGAGCAGGGGTGCCTGCTCGGCAGACAGGGCAGGGCACCAGCCCCAGAGGCATTCCTACATCCCCAGGGCATTTGTCGTGTGCTAGTCCCTGCTGGTCTCTGCCCTCACAGAGCCCAGAAGCCCAGAGGAGAGGCAGGTATTACTCAATCACCCAAATAAGTAGTGACCAAGAAGAGACTCCATCAGTGCAGTGAAGGAAATGAGCATGGTGATGTCGTCAATACTAACATGATCGGAGGGCCTGAAGGACGTGGAACAGTCCAGGATGGCCTCCCTAAGAATGTGGCCTCTGAGCTGTGACCTGAAGTATAACAGGGATCCCGACACGCTAGAGAGTGTTCACTGTAGCACTGTTGACTATAGATGGACGGTTGGGAACAACCCATTTTTCCATCACCAGGGGACTCGTTAAACCCATTTACTGAAGTCATACAGTGGCGCCCACTGTAGCTGTTAGAAATGGATCTGTGGCCCTAAATTCCCCACTGTGGAAAGAACTTCATAGTGTATTGTAGAGTTGGGGAAAAAAAGAGGTTATAAAACAGCATGGGCAGCATGATATCATTTTTGTAAGAGCTACATGTGTTTCTGAAAACTGTTCACAGTGGGGGCATGGGAGATCTTTGCTGTGTCTTCTCTGTAATTTTCTAGATTTGGGGTGCTTCCTGAGTGTTAGGACTTGGTGGGGAGAAACAGGGAGTTTGGGCTTCCATGGTCCTGCTTGAGGCAGTTCCCCTCTCCTGCTACCTACTGCAGTAAAATGGGATGAGGCATGGGGTGGGGAATTAGCAGATGTGGGCCACACTTCAGTTTTACCACTTCTTGACTATGTGACCTTGGTCAAGTCACTCTCTCTCTAAAGCTGACTTGTCCCTTCTATGATTAAGAGACAAGAATAGCATCAGAGGGTGGCTGTGGGGCTTTCGTGAGTTAAAACATAGAGAGGACTAGAACACTCCCAGTTGCATCACTGGTGGCAGCTGCTGTTACCACTGCCAGAGGTGACATATCTTGTGTGCTCATCACATTGTGCCTGGGCTCTCAGTGCTGACTGGCCCTCTAGGCTTGTCTCTGCCCTTGCTCACTGAGAGTCAGACCAAGTTGAAGGATGAGGCTGAGGGAGATGGGGAGCTTAGTTAGGTGCACATAGCTGGCTGGACCCGAGGCCAGCAAGCACCACCCTCCCACCCCCAAGCCCTGACTACCTCCCCACCAACTCACTTGCATATCTGTCAATGAGTGTTCTTGCAGAGATGCTGTTATGGGGCGCTCTTGCCCTGGATTTGCTTTTTCTGATAGCCACTAAATCTACCCAGAAAGACAGTTTCTACCTTTCTAGACACTCAGAGAATCTTAAATCTCAAGTAGAGAAACTTCTAGTTGTGAAGCCAAACTCTTAGAATCATAGAATCTTAGTCATAAATAATCCAGCAAGAGCAAACATGGGCATTTTACAAGAAAGTTTACTGAATCTCTCCTGATGATGGTAATAAATGAGAAACTACCCAATTATCTATCAGCTAGAGATGGTTAAATAAATTACAGTCCAGCCAGACAATGGCATTCTCAGTGGCTGTAGAGACAATGCTGTAGATCTATACTTGTTGACATGGAAACAAGTCTGTGGTGTATTGTTAAGGAAAAAATAGGTTATAAAATGGTGTGTATTGTATGATCTCATTTTTGTTAGAAAAAATGTGTATAAATACATGCATGCTCCTGCCCAGAGAAACCCCTAGAATGACAACCATCAAACTGTTCATAGCAGGTTCCTCTGGATAGTGAGATATGAAAGAGCTCTGCTGTTACTTTTGCTTGCACCATTCAGGTACTTTTCAGATACAAGTGACAGGAAACCCAGCCCAAACTGATTTAAACAAAAATGGAATTTATCAGCTTGAAATTGTGAAGTCCAGAGGTAATTCAGGCTCAGCAGGACCCAGGGGCTCAGATGCTGTTCCTGGAACTTGATTTTCCTCCCCATTTCTCACTCTGCTTCCTCTGAATTGTTCTGATGTTCTCATAGCACTCTCTCATTCAGGTGATAAGATGCTTGTCCAGAGGAATATGCAAGACTTCTTCCTAGAGAGCTCAGACACAAGTCCCAGAACTGAGTGTTGGCACTGATTGGTCACATTTGTGGATGTGCACCCACCATCCCACCCCCCACTCTAATCAATTGCTCTGATTGGCAGCCTGGGCCTGTGCACCCCATCCCCAGCCAGAAGTGAGTCAAAGCCATTAGAACTATGTGGACTGTGACCTTCAAAACAGTGGCCAAACACAGCAAACTCCCCCTTCTAGACTTACCTAGATTTCCCAAGATGCAGTCTTTCATAGTCAGAAGAAATAACACTACTAATGAATAATCCTGAGCCCAGGTCTTACAGGTAGAAGCTCACTAGGGCAGCTCTAGACTCTCTCTGAATCGGAGCACTGGCATCTGTGAGGTGCCAGTTCAGCTCAGGAGACATTGGCCTTCTGTGTGAAAGCCTGCTCCGGACCTGGGAGGAAGCCCTTGAGGGTCTTGTCATCTTTGAGGGAGAATGACAAGTCAACAGATGACTTATCTGGAAGGTAAATGTGCATGCAGGGGCTGAGACAACACAAAAGCCAGCTTAAAGCAAGGAAGGCTTTTGCAGGGGGTGATACGAAGCTGAGGAGCCAAGGAGAGTACAGGAAATACGTGTTGGCAGGAGACATAATGTGTTAGAGGCCCCAAGACATGTGGTGGGGGTGCATCCAGCAAAGGTGCAGAGGTGAGCCCAGAACACAGGAGCCTTGAATGCCACAGTAAGGGCTTGGACTTGACCCTGAAGGCAGCCCGGAGACTTTGTGGGATGTTGTAGGAGGAGCGAAACGTCAGCAAGCTCAATCTGGCTTGTACTGAGAGCATAACCTTGGAGGAGTCAGGTCCATATCTTCTGGTCTAAATTCCTTCCCGCCTTGGGTCAGAATTCCTGTCCCGAGGTGTTCAGCCACAGCTTGCATGCCCCCAGAGATAGGGAGCTCACTCTTGTTCCTCCCACCTCTGTTAGAAAGCTCCTTCACAGGATCCAGTCTACAGTCTTGACACTGCCCAAGGCACATCTGAAACACTTCCCACCCACCTGCCACTGAGGTCTCTCTCCCAAATGACCTGACAGAGGACTAGGCAAGGACCTGCCTTTTTAGAGGCCCTGGGGGCCTTTATACCCTGCTGGGAGCCTGAATAGAGAGAGAGTCACATCAACCTGACAGCAGAGGTAGTGTTTAGATCTTTGAACACACATCTACTTCCATCAGTTCTCCAAATTCTCTGCATTTTACAAACAAGAAACCAAAAGTTGGAGAGGCAAGCCACCTATACAACATCACGGAGCAAGTTAGAGACAGGCCTGGGGTGTGGACTCTCTTACACCCCAACCCCCTCCATGGCCCTTCTTGTCATCTCCTCCCACCCTGTCTGTGGGAGCCCTGGTCACTTCATCTACTGAGGCTTGGACAGCTTTATTCTGGAAGCTCCAGCCATCCCAGATCATCCCCTGATATCCTTCTAAATTTGGAGTCAGCCAGCAAAATCTTCATTAGTCAAATGTTGGTGACTATTTTGACAGCAGCATTTTTTGTTTCTGATACATCAAAGCTGTGACATGCACAAGCCATGTTTTATGGGTTGTCTGCCCCTCAGTCCGCATTTTGTCATTCATTCCAGCACTTCACAAACATGGATTAGTGTCTACTATGTGCCAGGCACTGTACTAGACACCAGGCCACAAAGGTACATTAGGGCAGCACCTGCCTGAGGCAGCTCAGCCAAAGAGAGGTGTCTCTATCAACGAAGGCAGGTGATACATGGATCAGAGGGAGATGCCTATCAGTCGGTGATCTTCTGGAACAGAGAAATTGATTCTACCCCTCTAAGCAGAGTCTTGAGAGATGGATAGGGGTTCTTCAAGAGAAACAACTCAGTGAGCCAGGTGGGACAAGTGGGCTGTGCAAAAATCTCACCTTCCTCCTGCTAAGCATTTAGGCCTCAGGGTGTCAGGGCTGAGAGAGGCCAGAGAGCTCACCTGAGCCAGAGTTTGGAAGACCTCAACTATTGAGTGGGGAGGTTCACACCCCTTGGGTTGAAAGGGAGGCAAAGGCAGGGCAGGTCTTGGTATTAGAAAGGTCTTCCCATTGGTCTGGTGACACTTGGGGATGACAGTGGGCAGGGCAAGACCATAGGGATAGTGCAGAAAGGTATATGGCAGGGAGATTTCACAGGGCTTGGAGACTTAGTGGGTGCTATGGCAGCGGAGAGGGGTGACATGGGTTTGGGAGTTCTGTGGACCAGTGTCGAGGTGATTGTGCCAAAGGTTGAGTGAGTGTCAGTGAGAGTCGCCAAGGGGGCCCACAGGTACCTCTTCAGCTTTCATGAAACTTAAAGCAGCAGCCCAGGGAGGCCTCCAATGTCCCCATGCCCCCACTGAATGACCAGCAAGTCTCTTCCCCTCATGCAGCCTCAGTTTGCCCCTCTGTAAAATGGGGGTGATGACAGTACCTCCCCTGGGACTGTGAGGAAGGTTGGAGGAGGAGAGTATGTGAAGGGCAGGCCCTACACAGTGCCTAGCACACAGTAAGTAAATGCTGGTGACTGGGGACTGCTCTGATTACCATGGCTAGGGGTACGGGGTAAACAAAGAACTGGGTATGTCACCTGCAGAGGGAAATCAGAGATCTGGAGGGGCCTTGTCCCCCTGCCTTTCTGTATCTGTTGGGGAAGGCAGTCTGGGTCTGGCACTCACAGGAAAGCCTCTAGAGAAGGAGATTCCAGCTTAGGCTAGGAAACCCTTTTGGATGCAAAGAGCTCTTTGCAGATGGGCTAACTTGGATGGTAATGAGCTCCCCAGCACTGGGAATATTCAAGTAGCAGCTGCACTACAACTTGGTGGAAAAGTCTGTAGAGTATTTGTGATCCAGCTAAGGATCTGGGAGGTCCTTTCCAGCCCAAAGAGTCTTTGATTTCATGTTTTTCCTTCTCCGATCCTGTTTCCTTATCTGTAATATAGGGAAAACAGCAGCCCCTTTCTTAGAATTGGTTGCAAAGTTTAAGTGACATCATCCAAATAAAGTGCTTAACCCAGATTTGGCATATAGCAAGTGCTCCTGTCCCCATGGTGGCTGTTATTATGGTTGTTGGTGTTCTGCTAAATTCTGGGGTGTGTCACTTCCATCTGACGGCCTCGGGTTGCTGTCTTGTCGATCAGGTGCTCCCGCCTGCCTGCCCTTCAGGGCCTGCTCTGGGCCCTTCTCATTGCCACCCTCTGTGTCTCCAGCTCCTCCCCCACCCCAGGAGGTGGTAGGAATTCCAGACCCTTCTGGGCCCCTTTTAGCTCCTGCTTGAGTGAGAGTTGGCAGGTTGGGGCGGCGGGTGCCATCCGCCTCCCATATGCTTCCTGCTATTTAGAGGAAAACTCTCCCCGTGTTCCTCCAACCACACGGGCTGACATTTCCAGACAGACGCTGGAATCAGCTCTTTGGGGGATTGGCAGATAAATTTGGCCCTGGCTGTTGGGAAAATCTTCAGCCTTACCACGGAAGCAGAGCCCAGGCTCGCGGACTTCCGTCCAGCCCGCGACTCCTGAGGCCTGGTCCTCCTGGGGGCTGGAGCACTGGTCCACAGCCTTGCAGATGAGGGTAAGTCTGTTGGCCCAATCGTACCCCAGCAAAGCCCCTGGTCAGGAAGTTGTGGCTTCCAGCTTTACATTAAGGGAGCAGGAGTTTGTGAGATGAAGCAGTGCCTCCCCCCCTCCTCCCAGACACCTGGGTGTTGCCCAGCTCAGCCTGGCAGAGGAGCAGGATTTAGTTTAGGGAGACCTGAGCTCAAGACTGCTTATTGTCTCTGTGACCTCCAACTCTCTGAGCCTCTTTTTTTCATCTGTAAAATGGGAATCTATTTTAATAGATTAATAATAGAGTCTATCCGATTAAAGGCCCTTAGAATGATGTCAGGTACATAATAGGTGCTCAGCAAATACTAGCGCTGTCGTCATCATCATCATTATTATTTGGTCTAGAACAATGTCTGGTCCGTGGTAGGAGTTCAGTAAATATTAGTGTATTTCTTTTCTTCTTTCTTACAACTGTAGCTACTTAGGGAAATACTGGGGCATTTCAGAATTAGCTCAAATAGGAGTGACCAGAGGCACAAATGGATGAATAAGGATATGTGAAGGCAGCCACATCCAGGGTAAAGTATAGGTAGCTGGTCTCCCAGCATGTACACACACATATATACACACACACATTCTCTCTGTGCCAAAGTTTTTTCACCACTGCTGAAATCTAGTTGACTCCTGAAGCCATGTGACACAGAACAGCTTGGCTTGGATGGATGGGAGGAAGAGGAAGGTTTGGCTGGAGGCAGAGTTAGGCGAGACCCTGGGCATCAAGTGCAGTAGAGGGGTTTCAGAGAACCTTAAGTAGTTTTATTTGGCTAGAGTAGAAGGTGGGTGGCAGGAAGGCGTGGGAAGTAAGTTTAAGCTTCATTCAGCACTTCCTGGCTGAGTCTGAGTACTGGGCCTCATGCCAGGCACTGGGGCAACTGGCAGAAAAGATGGGCATATTTCCTGCCCTCAAGAAGCTCTGGTTCTTACTGAGGGAAGGGGTGTAGATGACAGACATTCAGACAATGAATTAACAAGATTCTTGGTTGTGTTCAAGTGGACCCAGGTCTGGAAGAAGAGGTGGCAGGGAACAATGGAGGTAGGTACCAACTTGAGGCAGGGTGGTCAGAGAGGGCCTCTCTGTGGTCTGAAGGATCCCTGCAAGTGGTAGTCAAGGCAAAAGTGAGGGGCAAAGAGAATAGCAGGAGTAAATGTTGGGAAGGTGGCAGTAGTTAAAACCTAGAGGCCTTGAATGCTGGGTCCAAGCATAACTGCCCTTAAGGAATGGTGGTGGGGGCAGAAAGTAGGAAAAAGATGAGAACCAGGAGACCTATCTGCAAAGATTGACCAAGAGCCTACCATGCACGCTGTTGGAGGCAGTCAGTGGGATAATTCTGGACCAGAAAGAGGTGAATGAACAGGGATGAGGGAGAGTGCATTTCACGGGGGTGGGACATCTGAGCAGAATCCTGGGAGTTGAGACATGTATGTTTTGAGGATCTAGACTTAACGTGTAGCTAAGAGTGGAGTTAGGTAAAGGAGGTGACATCAGGAGAACTTAGAACCAGATCCTAGAGTGGTCAGGAAGAGTCTTATTGGAGAACCAAGTATGGGGTGCAGAGAGGGGCTTCCTCACAGCCTGGGACTACTGGTGGGAATGCCAGCAGGTGAGAGAGTGAGCAGACCTATGCACTTATCTGCATTAGACCCAGAGGCCAATTCTAGATGTTTAACTGCTGTGTGAGTTTGGGAAAATCACTTGATCTCTCTGAGCCTCACTTGTTGTAATAATACTGAATCCATTGGAATTGCATTTGGCTGCATATAAGAGAAGAGGGAACGTAACAGTGATATAAACACCCAAAGATCCAGAAGCAGGTAGTCCAGAGCCAGTGCAGCAATTCAAGTGAGAAATCAAGATACATACCCTTAGCATATATCTTTCATTCTCGTGGCTATGAAGTGGCTGCGCCACCTCCACATGTTGTGTCTGAATTCCAGGCAAGACAAAGGAAGTAAAGATTGCATGCTTTCTTAATCTGCCCTTATCAGGAAAACAACAAATTTCCTGGAAGGCCTACCCAGTGGGCTTCTGCCTACATCTCATTTGCCAGATGTGGTCACACAGCTACCCTAGCTGCAAGGGAAGCTGGTGAAGGAAATATTTCTAACTGGGTGCTTCTGTTAATTAGGCAAAAGAAAAGAATGACAAGCGGAATAGCTAGCAGGATCCACTTTAAAGTGCCCACCTCACAGGGGCTGTTGGGAAGATTCTACGACAATTAATGTGCACAAAACACTTCGCACCTAGAACAGAACCACCTCTCAATAAATGGTGGCCGACTTTATTATATTGCTCTGCCTGCATTCACTTACTCATTCATTCAGCAAGCATTTGTTGTTTTCTGGGGACTATATACAGTCCCAGATACATGACAGGGATGGTCTGTGCTCTTTTGACACTCATATTGAGTAGGGAAAACAGGCAAGGAAACAGGCAGATTCACTCCATTCCAATCAGTGTCACAAGAGGATTGGAATTCCATTTGTTTGTGTCTGTGTTTTCTTACTGCTGTGGTCCGAACACATAGAACGGCGCATGGCATACATTAAGCACTCAACAAATAGTTATTGAATGAATGAAATAATTTTAGAAATACCCATTAAGAGCCTACTCTATATGAAGTTCTTTGGGCTGGATAGAGAAAGTAGGTAACACATTACCCCTCCCCACAGAAAGAACATTCTATAGACCAGGCCTATGGGTGGGTGCTGCAGACCTTGCAATGAACAAGAGTGTTGTGGCTTCTGCCCCCACTGAGCCCACAGTCTAGGAACAGGAGCACTGGAGAAGGAGTCTGGAGTCCCAAGATCACATATGTTTCTGTATCCTGCGATAAGTCCCATCCTCACCCTGGGCCTGTGTCCTCACCTGTAGGACAGGTATTATGGGTCCTGTGTGGAATATCAGTGATGCTGGGGAGGATGGTGGGTGCTTCATAAGACTACTCCTTATGTGGGGGGTGGTGATACAGAGGCAGTTGGGGTGGATGCCAGCTTGCCACGTTAGCAGAGGAGGCAACTGTTGCAAGGATGAGAGAGGACTGCATCTGAGCCCCTGGAAATCTCCTAGAGACCCGGGAGGATGAAAAGTCTGGGCTCTGCTTCCATCCTCACACACTCCAGTATCTGGGCCTGGCAGTTTGTCAACAGCCAACCAGCTGGGCATGGAGCTTCCAGCACTGGATGTGGGCAGGCAGCAAATGGTCTGTGCTGGGTCCCCCAAGTGAGAAATAAGGAGGACTGTAGTTATCAGAGACCTGCTAGAGGTGGGGAAGCAGCCTGGAATTTGAGGGTAGAGATCTAGTTCTGATGGTTCCTTGGCTGTGTGACCTTTGGCAGATTTCTTGACCCCTCTGAGCCTTGATTACCTTGTTAACAAAATGGGAAGAACAATCCTTGACTTCCTACCCCTGCAGATTTTGACCCACTACCTGGCACATAGTAGGCACCCAGTATTGATAGTTGTCATCATCTCCATTATTATATTTTCCTTGTTGGGAAGGGAAAACAGACATTAACTAAGCCTATTGTGTACCAGGCTTGGTACTGGATACACCATATCATTTTATTACAGCTTCAAGGAGGTAGCCTTCTTCCCATTAATAAGAAGAGGACACTAATATTCTTTTGTGCCTCGTTTCCCTTTGGTCTCAGACAGAGTTGCTGGCTTTGCTGGGATCCCCACTGAACTGAAGCCCTGAGGGTCCTTGAGGAAGGGCCTAAGACATTTCAAGGTGTTTGCTGAGACCATTCTAGTAGCCAGAGAGGTCAGAGATAGAGGTGGTCAGAGTAGGAATCCAGTTCTCATCACATGGGCACAGAGCCAATAAAAGGTGGCCCCAGGGATGACTGATAGAGTGGGACAGGCTGAAGGATCATAAATGCTCTTCCTCTTTATTCAGTGGGCAGTGAGCCCAGCCCTTGAGATGAGGTGGCAGCCAGCCTGGCCCTTGCTGCCACTCTTGGCCATGACACTCTGCCCAGTGGCCATCACTGCTTGTGTCTGAAATGAGGCCAGGAGTAAAAAAAAAAAAAAAAAAAAAGAAAGAAAGAAAGAAAGCCTGGGAGATTCTCTAGGCCTGGGAGGCGAGTTTTCCCAATTGAATACCCACAGAAAGCCTCCTGGGGGTACCCCAATCACTGGGTGAGAAATTGGAAAACAGGCCTCTATTGCATATGACAATAGAAATTCAAGTGGCCCATTCTGGGCCTTACAAATAGCAGAGCAGGTAACTAGCAGGAAAATAGAGGCATTTGATGTCACCTTAGCATGGGCCAAGGGTTTGACGCTGACCTCGGCTCTGAGTTGTTTGGACCCAGCCAGATCCTGGTGTTGATGGCTGGGGTGTTCTCCGTGGTACTGAAGAGAATGTTTGGCCCTCTTCATCTGGGGCTGCTGTCCATGGTTGTGTCTTCAGATAATTCTCATTGATCATTTCCAGGACTCTAATTTCTAGGGGACCCAGCTAGCAGGTCAGAGGCTTTGGTCCTGGCACTGAAAAAATTGGGGGCAGAAATATCTGAGGTAGATTTGGGTCCATGTTACTGTCTGGCATGTACCCTTTTAAGAACGTTTTATGTATTATGCCATTTATTTCTAAACACCAATCTACGGGCGAAGTACTCCTAGGTATCCCCATTTTAGATGTGAGCAAACAGAAGCATAGAGAATTTAAGTGACCTGAGGACTCTCTCTTCAATCTTTCTAGGCTCATTTTCCTTAGTTGTAATAGGAAGGTTGTTGGTAGCATTTCACAAGCTGATGGTTGGGGCTGAGCTTTGTAAACTGATGCTTGGATGGAGTGATATTAGTCTTATACACAGAGGAAGACATGAGGAGATTACTAAATATATATGCTCTTCAAACCTCATGGGGTTTTCTGGAAGGTGTGAGATTTGAGCCAGAGCTGCAAGGGACCTGAGGCTCAGGGATTATATAGAAAAGATAGGACTGCCCATTTGCTGAGCACTGACTATATACCAGACCCCCTGCCAGGCACTTGACAAGTCTGAAAACTCTATCCTCACAGCCGCACTGGGGCAGAGTGCCTGGTTCCATTTTATAGATTCGGAAGTGAGAGAAGAAACTTCCCAAGGTTACTTAGCTAGAAAGTGATGGAGTTGAGAAGCCTTGAGGACTAGAAACCATAGACTTGAACATTAAGGCTAGAAACGATCCTGGGTGTCATCTGGTCCAACCCAGAGAAGAGATGTGACCAGTTGGGGACATACAGGACTCAGACTGGGTTTGGCCAGACTGGGTTTAGCTTCCTTCTGTGTATTTCCTCCCTCAACACAGCAGCGCCACCACTCTCCTGTCACCAGTGGCCTAGGGCCCAGGGAGATGAAAACTGTCATTGTGTCACAAACTGAGATCAAGTATCAAAGAGGTCCAAAATTCCAGTCCTGGATCTGCCATCCATGAGCTGTGTGGCTTCAGATAAGTCTCTTAACCTCTCTGGGCCTGTTTCCCCATCTCTGGCAGAGCAAAAGGGTGCTGTAATCACTTTTCCACAGGGTGGTTTTGAGGATACAATGCGTGTGAAAGGGCTAACAGATCCATTGCTAGAAATAAGACCCAGAGGAGGGAGGGAAGCCCCCCAAGGTGGCACAGCAACTATCAGAAGATACGTGCAGAGAAGGACCTAGAACTTCCACCCTCAGCCACCAGTGTCACTTCCCAGTGGGACTGGCAGCCAGGCTGGGGCAGCACCTGGCAGGCCCAGCTGACAGACATTCCTTCAGGCAGACAGACTCAAGCCCCAGAGCCAAGTGCCCCTGTGGGAGCCAGTAGCCAGGCCAGCTCTGACTGTTCCTCCACCAGGCACCCTAACAGCTCCAAGTTTAATATGCCTCACAGGGGCTGTCGTCACGCCCAATTAGGCTGTCCTCAGCCACCCTGTCTCCAGGACCCCGTTGTGACCATCTGAGGCCCTGGACGTGATCGTGGCTACTGCCCTTGGCAGCTCTTTGGCTTTTCAGAGGAGGTGGCTCCCTGATTTTATGATCACCTGTGGGTCTAGAGACCTGACTGCCCCCGCCCAACGCAGGTGGCCTTAGCTCCTGGTCCCAGAGATGTGGCTGCACCCTTCTCCCCCTCCCCTGACTCCAAGGCCTGGCACCAAAACAAAGTGAGGAAGGAAAGGAGGGAAAGGTGGCAGGAATGCAGAGGAGAATGGGTTGAAAGGAAGGCAGGGAGCTTAGCACCACCAGCCAACCTCCTCTGCTGCGGCTGGTGTCAGCCATGGTACCCACCCCTCCCACGTGTATACGAGACACACGCCGCCTCACCCACATTCCACATTCAGCCTCTTCAGCCAGCAGGATGCAGGATCATGCTCGTGTCACAGACCCTGAGAGATAGCGTGACACGGCGTCTGAGGGGAGGCGTGTCTGCAGCCAGGGTCAGGGGTCATTCTGGGGCTCAGTCATAGTGGAGGACTTGTCATGACGAGGATACAACTTGGGACCTCACCTCCAGCACGCATCAGCACAGAGTAAACATGTTTGAGGAGGGGAGGAAGGGAAAAAGAAATTACTCAAGGGCATTCTGGATAGGGGGAACTTCCAGAAACCCAAGCTCGGGGGTGTTATTGGAATGGTTTTCTTATATAAACTATATCAATAATAAACGAATTACTTTGTATTTTGCTTCTTTCCCCCTCATCATCTTCTTGATATCTATCCAAGTGCAGCTCTAGTTCACCCAGCTCTTCTGTGTAGTGGTATTCCCCGACATGTCATCCCCACGTTTTGTCCATCCTGCTGGTGGACGTTTTGGTGTTTCTCATCCTTCACTGTAAGCAGCATTGTCGTCAGCTTCCTTATGGACATGTGCAAGAATTTCTCTGGAAGCAGATGTTTCTGTTTTAATAAACACTGCCAAATCACCCCCGAGGTGGTCAGGCCACTTGAGTTAGTGATACATCTAAGTTCCCATCCTCAGGCCTCCCCGTGTTGATTC
This sequence comes from Canis lupus baileyi, assembly GCF_048164855.1. Taxonomy (NCBI): domain Eukaryota; kingdom Metazoa; phylum Chordata; class Mammalia; order Carnivora; family Canidae; genus Canis; species Canis lupus. Next base: position 27,242,442 of record NC_132863.1, read on the forward strand.
ATCAGCCTTTAATTTTGCCAATCTGCTGGGAGAAAATGCTTCGTTTTCATTTGTGTCACCTGAAGATTGAAAAGGCTGAACTTTGTTATCTCTCAGACGTCTAAATTTCCTCATATGCAAAATGCCCCATCGTATACTTTGCCCAGTTTTTTCTCGGTCGCTCATCTTTCTCTTATTTTTTTTTAAGATTTTATTTATTTATGATAGTCACAGAGAGAGAGAGAGAGAGAGAGAGAGAGAGAGGCAGAGACACAGGCAGAGGGAGAAGCAGGCTCCATGCAGGGAGCCCGACGTGGGACTCGATCCCGGGTCTCCAAGATCGCGCCCTGGGCCAAAGGCAGGCGCCAAACCGCTGCGCCACCCAGGGATCCCTCATCTTTCTCTTATTAATTCGTTAAAGTGTCTTATGAGTTCTTGTTATGCTTGTTGCAAATGTCTTCTCTTGGTGTGTTGCTTGTCTCTTAACTTTGTTTGTCTCTTTTGTTCAGATATTTAAAACTTTGTGTAATAAAGCATCACTTTTATTTGTGAGACTTAAGAAGGCTTTCCCCACCAAGGGTCATAAAGATGTACTGTATTTCCTTCTAGTAAGTTTAAAGCTTTGTTTTCCTTTTATGACCCATATTTAGGTCTTTAATCCACCTGGAATTTTATCTTGGCGTGTGGTATGAAGTAGGGATCTAACTTTGTTTTTACATGGATAGCTTCTTGTCCCAGCAGATATATTGAATATCTTTTTCTCACTGTTTTGAAATACCCTCTCTGTTTTATGGTTAAATGCATGTATTTATGGATCTGTTGCCAGGAACTCTGTGCTGTCTCATTGATCGCTTTGTCTATCCCTTTGTCTATTCCAATTCTACACTAATTACCGCATCTCATTGTTTTTTCAACAGAGACTAATTGACATTTGGAGTAAGACAATTCTTGAGCGGTCTGTCCTGCTCATTATAGGTTCTTTATTATCCCTGACTCAATCCTTGGTGCTCCATACCAGGAGAAAATCCCCATACACACACTCCCCAAAGATGTTACATTGTTACGACCCAAATTCCCTGGTCCTTTCCAAAGATGCCCTGGGACAGCTGTCCCACCTGCTGCTGAGAACCACCAGAGTAGCTTCTAATGTGGTTCAGTATCTGGTAGGACAAGCCCCTGCCCCTATTCTTGATTCTTCCTTTCCACTCCACCCTCCCTGCCAGAATCCATAACATGATGTTCTTTCAAGCATCTCTGGACCTGGGGCTCCCTTCAGCGAAGGCAGCCCACTCCTTCGGGAGGAAATGGGGCTCGGATTATTAGAAATTACTGCCTTCCTATAACCCACTTCCTCCCTAGATCCTGGAGCCCACAAAACACAAATCCCTTCCTCCTTGGCCCATCCTTCATTGACCAGAGATCTCCCTTCCATCTCTGCGACTTTCTCCAGACTCCAACTCAGTAACTCTAGTTCCATTCAATGTTCCTCAAGGACTTGGCTTCACTGGCATGTTTGAGTTTGAATTGGACATACTTGGTTAGAATTCCTGCTGTCCTACCTATTAGCTGCGTGAAAGTTGGTTAACCTCTCCCGGCCTTATTCGTCAAGAAAGTCAGTTAACCTCTCTGAGTCTCGTTCATTAAGTGGGAATAATAGATTCTCCACCTTACAGGGTCAATGAGAGATGTAAATGATTGGAAGCGTGACAAATCCTGGGCCTGATGGGGTGCTCAAGAAATGATAGCTCTTAACATTATTCCTGTGATTATTACTTCTCTATGACTCTATTGCTGGTCACTGTCCTATGCTCACTCATTAGGTGGGGTATCCAGCGCTGAATGGAGCACTTGGGTGGGCTCTGGTCAGAGCTAAGACCACCACTGCCTCCTCTGCCTGAGAGGCTGAGACACCAGGGTTAGCTGCTGGGCTGGTTGTGGGATGACAAAGAGGAGTCAAGGCTCAATCCAAGGTTTTGTTCTGATCAGTTAGGAGGGTGGAGCTACCATCAGTTGGGCTGGGGAGACTGTGGGAAGAGCAAGTTTGTGGGTAAGATCAGGAGGGCCGGCTTGGACATATCAAGTTAGAGGTAGGTGCCTGTTAGACATCCAAGTGGACATGTGAATGGACAATTGGATACATGAGTCTCGGGCTCAAGGGAGGGATCCAAACTACAGATGTAGGTGTGGGGGGTCTTCAGACTTTCCCAGATCTTCTTCTCTGCAATTGTACAAGTATTGTTTTATTTCAGTTGCTTTTCTCATAAATGTAACTATATTCTGATCTACAGTCTGCTTTCATGATGTATTCTATGGGTTTGGAGTTTTTTCCTCAGGTCTGTACATAGGGACGGACCTCATTATTTTTCATGGCTGCATAATATTCCAGTGTGCCTGGTTGGAAATTATGTCCCTGGCTTCCTATTGTGGAACACTCACTATTTCTTGCCTTCCCCTTATTGTACCATGGGCCACCTTGCAGAGGTCTTGTGCAGATGGGTGGAGTTGCTATGGCTGGCCTCAGGAATGTGGAATTGCTGGGGGTAGCCCCAGGCTTACTCATTTTTTAAAAATTTGTCCTCAGCTCTGGGTTCATTTTAAAGTTTCTTTGGCGGGGGCGGGGGGGGTGCTTGGGTGGCTCAGTCAATTAAGCATCTGCCTTCAGCTCAGGTCATGATCCCAGAGTCCTGGGACCAAGCCCTGAGTTGGGCTTCCTGCTCAGTGGGGAGTCTGCTTCTCCCTCTGCTTCTGCCCCTCTCCCTGCTAGTGCTCTCTCTCTTTCAAATTAAAAAAAAAAAAGTTTATTTGGAAAGTTTGAAAACAAATATATATTGAGCCAGACCTTTAACTGGGTCTGAGTTCGCAGCTGTGGACAAACCTACAGACCCTTCTGACCTGGAGATGTCAGCATTCTGTGGTTGGGGAGGTGAGAAGGCACAGTGGTTAAGAGGGCTGGCTTGGGAGTTTGACAGTTCAAGTCCCAGCTCTGGCTCTTTCTCACCATGTGTCCTGAGCAAGTTCCTTCCTTTCTTTATTCCTCTGTTTTCCCACCCACAGTGCAGAGGCAACAAGAATGCCCACCTCTCCCTTACAGGAGCAGTGGGGATTATAGCAGATAATGAATGCCAAGTCGTGAGCTTACTAAGGCCTGTTACAGCTTAGCTAAGTGCTTAGGGCTAAGCACTCTCTCTACGTGAACCCTCGTATTTATCATTTATAGCTATGAGTCTGAGTTGTGAGGATTTCCTGCTTGATTCCTGTGTTCCTTTTCTTTCTCTCCTCTTTTTTGTATTCCTTTATATAAGTAAATAAGAAATCAGGAGAAGAGACAATAAAGACAGAAGTGAGATAATTCCAGGTTATACTTTGCTAAAGGTAGGTTATAAATCTGCCTCTGAGCTACTTACTGGACAAAGGAAAAGGAGAGATGCAAGGAGTAGGTGCCCTGGAAAGGAAAGAGAGGCAATTAATTGCTCAGGTGTGTGCAGAGTGACCGTGTCTTTAGTGACATTTATACAGATAGTACAGAACAGTGGGAGCTACAACTGTGTTCTCCAACGGGTCTGAGGTTCAGAGTGGCCATGGCTGTGGGACCCTGCAGGCCAGGAGACTGAGGATGGGTGATGGAGCTTGAGCTCTCGGCCTCCCAGTCTGGTGGGAAAGGTAGTCAGGACCACACATACCCTTCTGCATGGCACCAGGTGTCGGTCCAGTGTGCAAACTGGACCAAAGGGCAGTGAATTTCAGTAAGGAGAGGCTTCCTGGAGGAGGTGGTATTTGCCCTGGACCTCAAAAGCTAAGCAAGACTTTGACCTCTGGAGATGAATGTGGAAGTCATGAGACCGCCACCAGATCCTGCCTGGGGAAGGAGCATCTGTCCATGGCCTCTCACAGATAAAGGGAACTTAGAAGCTTGAGTTCAGCTGCCCTCCCCGTGATGGGAGAGCTGTGGCCCAGAGAAGACAGGGATGGACCCAAAGTCACACAGAGAGGCAGGGACATAGCAAGCCACAGATCCAAGCCTCTTTCCTCCATGACCAAAACTAGTTCCTCCCCACTGCACACCCTCACTCATCGTGGCTCCTGCTCTGGGCTCTGACTCGCCTCCTTCCAGATCATTAACTACCTACTGCCTGCCACGTGGTGTCTGTGGTATTGAACTCCCACGTTGTGACTTACAGAGGCCCAGAATAGCAGTCCGGGGTGGGGGCAGGGAGGACGCCTCCGCCACCGCCCTCTTCTCTGGTCTAACTGAACTCATGGTCACAGCTCCTTGCCCAAGATAAAACAGAGGCCTGGATGCTAGCCTCTGTGTCATTGCAAAAGAACTAGCTTGTCCCTAAGTAAGACTCTCGCACAAGATGTGAAGTCACCGCCCCTCCCAAGAGCCTTGGATGCACACAGAGCCCCAACTTAGATCTCAGTCTAAATCTTGACCCTGGTCCCAGACTGGGCCATGACCTTGATCCAAAACTAAATCCTCACCCTTTCCCCAGGCTGAGCCCTGACCCTGGCCTCAGACTGAGTTCTGACCTTGGCAGTTGGGGACATGAATAGTTGGGGTCAAGCTCTTCTCCGTGTGATGCTGGAAACTGAGCTGAGGAGTGCCAATAAAGGCCAGTGATTCTTGATTCACATTGTACCCTGAAGGTTCTGTCTCCAAGACCTACCCCCTACCACCTGGCCTTGGTCTCACTGGCCTGGGAACCGGTAGCCATGGGTGGTGATAGACAAGCCATTTCATCCCACCGGCTCTGCATCCCCAAACAGGCGGCCCACACAGCTGAAACCCTCCCTCCCCCTCCTCCTAATTTGCCTCCTAATTCCCCGTGCCATGTGATCCATGTGAGGGCTGAGATATTTATAAAATCTGTGTCCTTCATGATAAAGCCAGCCCCAGGGACCGGGGCCAGAGCAGCTCTATTCAGCCTCCAAAGCCCCAAAAACTTCAAACCACATCCACCGAGGAGGGCCCTTGTCACAGTCCACCTGCAGTCACAGCTCCTGCATCTCCAAGCTGCCCCCTCTCTTGCACTTCACTGGACTCAGAACACTGTTCCCAGCAGCCACCACCCCTGGCTGAGTGGAAGGGGTTGGGCCCTGGAGGCAAGCAGCAAATACCCAGGTCTGTGTGCCTGTCTCTCTGTCTTGCAAACGGAACAGTGGCCCCAAAGTCTTTCTTTGCGCTGGGAAGTAGGCTTCAGTGAGGGGCAACATGCGCCTGGCAGAGAGATGCTGCTCAGGATTAGCACCCTGCCCACCACGACCAGCACGTGGGAGCAAGTGGGCAGGAGGGCAGGACCACTGCCACTTTCTCACAGCCTGCCACAGTGCATGAAGGTGCAGAATTTGGGGTGTTTAGAAATCTCACTTAAGGGTACCTGGATGGCTCAGTTAGCTAAGCATCTGCCTTCGGCTCAGGTCATGATCTCAGCGTCCTGTGATTGAGTCCTGCATTGGACTCCCTGCTCAGCAGAAAACCTGCTTCTCCTTCTCCCTTTGCCTGCTGCTCCCCCTGCTTGTTCTCTCTCTCTCTGTCAAATCAATCAATCAATCTGAAAAAAAAAAAAAAAACTCAGCTAAAATACAGATTACCCTGGGGGCACCTGGGTGACTCGGTCAGTTGAGTGTCTAACTCTTGGTTTCAGCTCAGGTCATGATCTCAGCGTCTTGAGATCAAGCCCCATGTTGGGTTATGGAACCCAACTGGAGATTCTCTCTTTCTCCCTCTCCCTCTGCCCTTCCCTGCCTCTGACCCCAAAATTGTGTGTGCTCGCTCTAGAATGAATAAAATAAAATTAAAATTAAATTAAAAAAATAAACTGAAATAAAAAAAATAAAATACAGACCCCTGGAAGGGAGGCAGCTTAAGGCTGCCCTTTGGAGGAGTTACAGAGGCCCCTGAATACATCCTGACTTTGTATGGTGGACGTCAAGGCTGGGAGATGGGCAGGAAATGGCTTGGGGCTGTGTTGCCCCTGAACAATCTCCTATACCAACACCCCCTTCACCAATAGGTCAGAGACCTCAGGGGTCTTCCAGGCCACCCCTCCTCACATTCTGCCAGCATTCCTCAGGCCTCAAGTTCACCCTGACCTGGGCAGCTCCTTGCATCTTTTGAATTTTTCTTAGAGTATGCCAAAATCTTTCTCCCTGTAATTTCTACCCTCTTATCCAGATGGTTCCTCTGAGAATATTTCTTGTTAAGCCCAGCCATGTGCATTGGGCTCTGAAAAACCATGAGGAGAAAGCCATCATGACATGTTCCCCTCTGTCAGGGAGTTCACAGTCCACTTTTAGAGTCGGATGGACCTGGGTTCTAATCCTGGCTCTACTTGTTACTTGCTGCATGACCCTGGGCAGGTCACCAAACCTCTGTGACCTCCTCTGTAAAACAGGTTGCCATACAGATGATATGAAGGTAATACACAAGAGACTGGTAGGACAGGGCCTGACATGTGTTTGGAACTCGATATATGGCAGACTGGGGGCAGCATGGCCAAAGCAAGAATAGACACTTGGCCAAAGAAGGGAGAAGCAACCCCACACTGGGGTAGGGGTATGGCTCTGAGAAGGTGGTGCAAAGCCTGGACGAGATCAGCCAGGCAGAGAGGGAAGGGTCTCCTGGTGGTGGGCACCACCAAATAGAGGTCTGGAGGCTTGACATCCATAGGCTGTCATGGTGGCAGAAGCCTGGGTATGTAGTGACAGTTAAGGCCAGAGAAACCACCCGCATCGTGTCACAAAGGACCCTTGTTTTTGGGCCATGGAGTTGGGGCTGCAGCCTGTGGTTACTATGGAGACAGTGAGGGGTTAGGAGGCACGGTCAGGTGGTGTGGACAGAAGGGGCTGGGCTGATGGGACCAGATGATGGTGGTCAGGTCCAGGAGTGAGGTGACAAGAATGGAAGAAAGGTACAGATCTGAGAGTTAGCTCAGAGGTGGAACTGGCAGACCTGGCCATTGGGCTTGAGGGGGAAGGGAGCTGCTGAAGCAAGAGGGGACATGCAGGGGGATCTCAGCATCCAGCTCAGGTGTTGGGGTGGCCAGTAGGAAGTGGACATGGAAGGAGCAAGTTTTCCAGGGGAAATCCAGAATTCAAATGTGCTGAGTCTCAGGTCCCTGTTTGATATGAAGGGGAGGCAGCCAGGAGGTGATGCGTATTCAGAGTTACTGTTCATTCATTCACTCGTTCATTTATGCATTCTTCCACTCAACATTTAGTAAATACGACCTGTGTTTCAGGCACCATACCAGGCCCCAGGATATGGCAAAGGACAGGACCCAGCCCAGCTCTCTTGGAGTTCACCATCTAGAGGAAGAGACAGACAATAGACAAAACAATTGAGCAGAGGCTCTGAAAGCAACAAACCTGGGTGATGCAAGAGAGGGGGAGGGGCACCACTCTGGTTGGGGAGGGAAGTCAGGGAGGCCACTGTGAGGAGGTGATATCTGGACTGAGGGAGGGAACAGCCCCATGAGGATCTGGGGCAGAGCACTCCTGGTAGAGGGAAACCCTGGTGCAAAGGCCCCAAGGCTAGAAAGAGTTTCCTTGCTTCAGCAAAGAAAAGGAGGCCAGGTAGGCGAAAGGCCGTGAAGGTAAGGAAGGGGATAGAGAAGGAGCATGTGGCCTCCCTGAGGAGTATGGTTTTGAACAAAAACTCAGGGGAAAGGTTAGGGTAGGACTGGAGAGCTAGGAGTTGTCGGGGCAGAATGAGGCGGGGTGAGGTGCACCAGGGAAAAGTGACCGGGCCAGGAGCCTAAGGAGGCCAGCAGGTGACCCCTGGGTCTTGGGGTCAGAGAGGCCTGTATTAGACCTCTGATCCCTCCACTTACCGGCCCTGTGGCCAGGCAGGCCTCCCATTAGATGATGACACTAATACCAGCCTACCAGCTGGTGATGCTGCTGAGGTGTGAAGCACTGTGTATTTGAGGGGTGCTGTGGTGAGCTTGAAGTCCGGTCCCCCTTGACGAGCTGGGGAGGGCAGAGCTGGCCTGGATTTCTGCACTTATTCCCCTTAGGTCTCCAAAGATGGGGCCTTTGGAGAGCACTGGGGGCAGAGCCCAGTTTGTTGTGACTGGAGGGGCAAGTCTGATGGGCCAGCTGCTGTCTGGGCTAGAGCTTGTCCCAGCCCCAGCCTGGAGTCAGGCCCCCAGCCCCTTCAAGGAGCTAGTGAGAAACTGAGGCAGCAGCTAGCACATGAGAGAGAAGGGAAGGGAGGGAGCCTCCATTTATCCAGTAGCTCCTGTGTGCCTCTACCTTCTGTGGCACTTTACACAGGTGGTCTTGAAATTAAGCATGGGTTGGAGTCTCCATTTTTCAGCTGTAGAACCAAGACTCAGAGAAGGAAAATCACACAGAGATCTTGGCTGGCCCCGAGGCAGCTGGGGATGGGACTCTGGGACACGTCTCCTCCTCAGCCCACAGTCTTGGCTCTGGGCCCTACTGTATACATAGGGAAGATTGACTTGGGTGGTGCCCTTTCATCCCTTATGCTATACTGGCCTTCTCTCTATTTCTATTTCCCCACTCCCATGTCTGAAACACACATGCACACATACCCACACGCACACATACCCACACGCACACACTCACACCTCATCCGGTCGATCCCTATTTATCCTTCAGACCTCAGATCAAAACTCACTTTCTCCAGAAAGCCTTGTCTGACTTTCTCTCTTTAAATGTTCTCCTTTGGGGATCCCTGGGTGGCTCAGCGGTTTAGCTTCTGCCTTTGGCCCAGGGCGTGATCCTGGAGTCCCGGGATCGAGTCCCACATCAGGCTCCCAGCATGGAGCCTGCTTCTCCCTCCTCCTGTCTCTGCCTCTCTCTCTTTCTCTCTCTCTCTCTCTCTCTGTCTATCATGAATAAATAAATAAATAAATAAATAAATAAATAAATAAATCTTAAAAATAAATGAATGAATGAATGAATGAATGAATGAATGAATGTTCTCCTTTACCCACCTACCCCATCTCCCAGCTCTGGTGTCTGCTACCACTTTATCCATCTGTGTGGTTTTATGCTTATGATCTCTCTCCCCTGAGAGACTGACTAGTCGCCCTCAGAGCAGGGGCCACACTTCTCAAGGTTCCTGAGGGGCCTAATGCAGAATAGGGCTGCAGGCATTCTGAGCAGGAGTGCTGCTCTGTTTCTCTGCCCTGTGGGGGCGTGGGGCTGCAGGGGGTACAGAGGAGCCCTGGCCCTGTGGGTTCTCCGGAGGCCTGCCCACATCCTGCTCCCGAGGCGGACTCCGTGGCCCCCATCTTCTCCAGGGTGTGACGTCAATCATTAAATGACTTCTGAGCTGAGCAGGGATTGCGGGGGCTCTGTGCTGCGTGTCTGTGCACGTGGCCCTGAGTGCACACACGTGTGCACACGGGCCTCCGTGAGTAATTCCAGTGGTGCTTCCAAATGCTGTCTCCATGGAGAGGCCGCCCCCACCCGCCCCAGCCCCAGGTGGCTTGCCTCTGCCACCCTTTCGCGCTCCCCTCTCGGCACTTCCCTGACCCAAATTCGACCTGCCTCACCTCCCACATCCATGGGGCTCTGACTTCTGAAGGCTTGGGGTTCAGAGGCCTTTCCCCAGACACTCCTCTCATTCAGGATCAGCTGTAGGTTCCCCAACACTCATTGAAGCCATGTGGAACAAGTAGGTGCTGGCGAGCCCCTGCCCGGGGTGGAACCCGGTTCCTCCATCCTGCTTGTGCTGTCTGGGGATGACAACACCTCATTTGGGGGATCGTCTTTACTGTGGCCTATGGGACCCTACCTGGCCTGCCTCTCCTTGGACACACTCTTCCTCCTCTCTCCCTCTGCTCCAGCCACGAGGCCCCCTCAGCTAAGCCCCTCCCCCAATGCTCACCCTCACTGTCGTGCACACTGATACACTCTTGTACTCTGACACACTCTAACACGTACATTGTCACACACACTGATGCGCTCCCTCTATCTCACACACACACAAAATCCCCTCCACTCCATCAGCTCCAGATATGTAGGCGCCCTTGCCTAAGCCCCTCATCTAACACACACTGCACACACACAGTCATGCACACTGACACACACTGCACACTGACACACTTTCATGCTCTGAGATGCACACTGACACACAATCACACAACACACACTGACACACTCCACACACACTGATGCATTTACACTTGGGCACACACTTTCACACTCTGACACACTCAGAAACTCTTCACACCAATGGCACCCTTGCTTTTCTACCTGCTGTTCCTCTACCTGGAGTATTTTTACCCCTCCATATCCCCAGGGCTCACCCCTTACTTCTGCCCAAATATTGCTTTTCCAGAAAGTCTCTCCTGACCACTCTTCACCCATTCTTTCACCTGCTCTGATCTGCTTCCAAGAAGGTATTGTTACCTGAGGTTACATTATATATGCTTGTTTGTTGTCTGTCTCCCCCCGCCCCCAGAATGTAAGCTCTTTGAGGGCAGAAACTTGGTCTTTGCTGCGGTACCCCAGAGCCTTGACTGCCCGGCACATAGTAGGTCCTCAGCAACTGTCTTGTTAATTGAGTATACCCAAAGCACTCAGCCCAGAGCCTGGCCTTTGGTGATTGGTAACGTAGCTCAGTTACTGTCACCATCCTTAGCCCTGGGGCACAGCAAGGGCTCGGCACTTGCACACATCACGTGGGACTCTTACAATCAGTTCCGTGGAGTGGGCACAAATATTATTATTCTCACTTTATGGAGGAGGATATGAAGCATTGTGAGGCACCAGGGGTCCCTGAGGCTGGACAGGCTGATAGGGTTAGAGCCCAGGCCTGCCCAGTCCCAGCCTTCCAGCTCAGCACTTGCCACCAGTGCCAGGGAAACAGCAGTCATGGGAGCCCCATTCAAATAATATGGCAGTAGGCCTTCCAGTCTACTGAGGAAGGAGGCAGCTCTGTGCCCAGGAAAGAGGCCAGGCCCCAGAGGCTGGAACGTTGAGTTCCAGTCCCAGGTAGACCTCCTCCTTTCTGGGTGATCTCAGGACGGCATCTACCCTCAGGACCCTAGGAGTGCAGTGAGTGCGGCCACTTAACCATCTCGACCTCTTCCAGGTGTAACCTTTCCGAGTCTACAAGAATGACCAGATAGCATAGGGACCAGGGGCCTCCCAGCCCTAACACCTCACCCAGTACATGCACGCTCACACAGACACACAGACCAGGACCCCATGAGGGATAGGAATGAGGAGATTTGACCTCCTTCTGTGGTAGTCCTAGGGACCTGTTAAGGATCTTGCAGCCCAGAAGCAGCCTTCATCATCCTCAGTTTCTTCATCTGTGAAACGGGATCCTAATAAGCCCTGCCTGCCATTCCAGGGCTTGTATTCATATGATTTAGAAGAAGGAGGATGGCTCTTGTATGGGCCCTTTGCAGAACAACGCACCTGCAATGACACCCCCTATAATAGGAAGTTGACCTGTGCCCCAAGGAGCAATTACTAGAAAGAAAAATCCTGGGGCTCTAGAGGTACAAGGGAATGACCCATCTTTATTCTTGTATTCCAGGCAAGTAAACTGAGACTTGAATTTGGGACATGATTTCTCTTAAGTGGTATATGGAGCAGGTTATGGAAACAGCAGCAGGGAGGAGGGACCCTAAGGAAAGAGTGGGTTCCCTTGACAGACATACCTGACCTCATACTTTTCCCTGGGGCTTCCCTGCTCTCCCTCACCTTAGAGCTCAAATTCTGGACACATGGGATTACACAAGAGCTTGTTAGAAAATGTGGGTTCTGGAGTTTCATACCACTTAGATTCAGGTGGGCCCAAATAATCTGATATGGGTGGTCTGGGAACCCAGCTTGAGAAACACCAAAGAATGCAGTAGCAAGAAACCCAAACTATGTACCCATAGCATTCAGCTGATACTCCCTACACCCCTCTAGCACCCCATGCCCTGGGCCAGCCTACACTATCCCCATGCAATGTGATCAGGGAGGCAGATGTAGAAGTTGGCAAGCATTCCACCCTGGATTTATTCTGGTGTCCTTTTTCTAATTTCTTGAGTTGGATACTTACCATACTATTTTTCAGTCTACTTTTCTAATATAACCACTTAAGGCTATACCTGTCTCTCTAGATACTGTTTTAGCGGCACCCCACAAACGTTGACATATTGTATTTTCATTATCATTCAGTTCTCAGTATTTTCTGATTTCCCTTTCGTTTCTTCCTCAGCCTATGAGTTATTTAGAAGTATGTATTTTTAAGTTTTTGAACATATGGATGGTTTGAGCTATCCTTTGTTATTGCTTTGTGGTTTTAGAAACATATACATATGATACTATTTCTTTTTTATTTGTTGAGGCTAATAGCCAGTCTAATATGGTCTAACACACAGCCAGTTTTTATAAATGTTGCATACATGTTTGAAAAGAACATGTATTTTCTAATTATTGGAGTCAGGATTTTCTGTGTATTCTTCATGGTCAGTGTCAATTCTGGTGTGAGCTGAGAGGAGATTCCTGGCCCAGCTTGTCTCAGGGAAGGCCTCCTGGAGGAGGTGCTTTTTAAAAATGTTGTGGTAGCCTGGTAGGCAATGTAGAAAGAGCATTCCATCCAGAGGGTGCAAAGGTGTGCAGGTAGGGAGTAAGAAGGAAATGGAATCACTGATAGAACTTGCTAGGAATCCAGGGAAGGTAAGATAAATCTTATTGAGGTGGCAGGGTCAGAGAGTAATGTTTGTTGGAGTATATATTGATCCAAGGATGGTGGGATGAGACCAATTTCAACTAACATAGCCATACAGAAGGGTGTGTCAGATGGCAGGAACTGTGAGATTAATAATACTAATTCCAGCTAACATCTATTGAGCTCTTAAATGCTTTCCTGGCACTGTGCTAAACATTCTGCATGGATAGACTCATTTAATCTCGTCAACAGCTCCATGAGATAGATCTCATCATCATCTCCATTTTATAGATAAGAAAATAGACGCCAGGGAGGTTAGGTAACTTGCCCCAGGTCACACAGCTCCAAGTGATAGAGCCAGGATTTGAAGCCAGCCACATACAGTCTGACTCTAGCTCTCGTGCTCTGAGCCGCTACACTGTGGTTGTCAGAGAATGACATGAGGCTGGACTTGGGTTACCAGAGACAGGGAGGAACTGGAAAGCACAGGGTGGATAAGATAAGGGTTTTACACTCTAGAGAACTGGGTTTATTGCTGACTACTTCCCACCTGTGACCCTGGGCAAGTCACTTCTGCTTAAAGAGCCTTGGTTTCCTTATCTATACAATGGGCCTGATACTCCCTGCCCTGCCTGCCTCGCAGTGCCGTGTAGGGATCAATTAAGATCACGTGTGCTTTGGAATCTCAAGTATTCTGCACACGTGTGTCACTGCTGTCGGGGAAATCTCAGAATGTCAGGCCAAGGGAGCAGGGCTGCCTTCTGTCAGCAGTGGGGAGCCATGGTGGGGGAAGGGCTTGGAGCTGGGGCAGGGCAGGGAATCCTGAGCCTGAAGCTGAGAAGAACCTTGCAGATCCTTCATTCAACTCTGTCAAATTCAATAAATATTTGTAAGAGTTGAATGAGTTTCAACACGGAGCCAAGTTTCTGCTCATGAGCCAATTCTAGTGGGTTGCATAGAGTGCCAATTTGAGGATTCCAGACTTTATCCATTCAGTGAGAGAGTGAGCTTTCGATTAGCCATGTCTGCCATGAGTGTAGGAAACAGCACTGGGGGCAGGCTCTATTTCTGCCAGTCAGCCTCTAGTCCAGATGCTCTCATGGGGAGAGTGCTACTTCCTCAGTTTATTACTGCAGGAATTGGGCAGATGCTACAAGTGTTTAAAGGACAGAGAACTAGGGATCTGGCCAGCCCCTCGCAATGAAGAATTGTCCCACCTGCCTCCCACGCAACTCTCAAATGTCCGGCTGGCCATTCAGGCAAGCAAAAAAAAAAAAAAAAAAAAAATCTGTTTCTAATTTCACGAACCTATCCCCTCTGTATTTCATATGCATGCATGAAGTATTTTCTGCACTCATTCTATATATCCTGAATTTTCCAGGAATGTAACTATCACATATACTAAGAGAAGGGTATGCTTTGCCTATTTGTTCAGAACTTTACCAAGAGTTGGATGCCAGTTTAGAAAAATCACACACACACCCCTCCCTGGCTTGTGGTACTTGTGGGATCTGAGCAGCTGATTCAATGGCACATCTTTCTCTGTCTGCATTCAGAGCTGCCACTGATTCTGCGTCTAGGTGCCAGCATCTGATTCCTTCATTATGCCTTCTGGTGGAGTTGTGTTCCAGCATTCATGCTTTATGATATGCTATATTATAAATTACTTTCGTTTCACTTCTCTTTTATATTTCAGTTAGGGCATTGTATTTTTTTAATTATGCGTGGAAATAGGTAATGTGGTCTATGAATTTCATTTCAGGATAGTAAAGGGGAACGTTACCAAGTATTTGCTATAAAAGTGGGACTTGGGGTCTGATGTGTTTGGATGGGGTTGAGAGTGACTCCTGTAGCCCAGCGCCTTCCATTCAGGGCACACTGAGGTCCAGGGAGGGAAGAGGCTTCCCTTGCTTGCATGGCAGTGGGAGGCAGAACTGGAAGCTTATACTTGAGGAGGATGTGTCTCACTTTGGAGTTGAGGGAACATGGAGGCAGGAGACCAGTGAAGTGCTTGGGGCAAAAGGGTAAAGGGGCCAGAGGGGTTGGCTGCAGCAAAGGGAAGATGGTGCAGAGGGGAGCAGTGGTTTGGAGGCCAGTCAGGCGTGTGTCATAAGGCACTGGGTTGGGGGAGGAATGCCTTTAGTTCTTCTTGAGGAATTCCTCCCATTGTCGGAAAAGCTGGCCATCTCTAGCTGCAAACATCAGAGGCAGTCAGGGCACACTACGGAGAGGTGAGCCATAGCTCCTTCTACCACTCGCCCCCAGAGCAACCAGAGACCCCAGCTGGGCCCAGCCAGTCGGGCAGCCCAGAGCCAAACCAGCTCCCGCCCAGTCCTGGGTGGCAGAGGCTTCCGTTCCCTGGGAAAATGATGTGTCTGTTCCAAGAAACCAAATATCCTACAATGAATCCAATTAGATTTCATAGGCACATGAAAACGCGATCCATCTCAAATGTCCTCTGCAAACCTCCAGCCACAGATAAATATTTTATTCCGTTCCAGGCAGTGCCAAGCAGAATATCAAGCAGCATCCAGCCGCCTCCCCGGCGGGTCCAGACAATCCCAGCCGAGGAGGGGGTTCTGAGCGGAGAGACTACTGCTGCTTTAGCCCTCGTGTGACCTCAGGCAGGTCGCTTTTCCTTCCTGAGAACTGTGTGGCTTCGCTTGCAGAATGGGTTTGCAACAACCCCCATCTTGCCCATCTCCTCCCCCCGCCGCCCCACCCCGGAATGAGCAAGGTGCTGGGCAAACCGGAAATCAGTGTTCATTCATCTGACAAATAGCCACCAATGCGGCTGTGCACAAGACCATGGTCAGTCCCCAACTCTGCGGGGCTTGTGATCCCAGGGGAAGGGGCAGAAAGCAAAGACCACTTTTGAGAGAGATGAGTTTTGTACAGGATGCAGTCTGCTGTGTTGGAGAAAAACAGGAAGCATCGGTTTTTCTGAAGCATCGGGGCAGGTATCACGGAAGCCTAGATCTGAATTGGGGAACATATTCCCAGCAGAGGGATCAGCAAGTGCAATGGTGGAACGGTACTTGGAGGAGTTTGAGGAACAGGAAAACCTGTGTGACCGGAGCCAAGTGAGCACTTGGGGAAGAGGCGTGCAGGAAGCTGGAGATGGCGGCAGGCCTGAGCAGGTTGTCAGGTTCACGATACGTTTCTGTTCAACAGATAAACTGTGAAATGGTTCACAACTGCAAATGAGCAGGGCTGGGAAGACAGGCATCACCCTCCGCGGGAAGGCACCGAGTCCCGGTTCCCTGCTGGAGCTCTGCTGATAAAGACAGACTGACAGAAAAGAACTGCCCCTTCCCTAGGGTATCTCTTGACCTGGGCACAATTCTTTGGGGTTCAGATCTCAGCTCCGCTACCTTCCAGCTATGCAGGTCATTCACTTCTCTGGGTTGTTTGCTCAGGAGGCATAATCTGACTTCCCCTGCAGGACTGTTAAATGAGCTCATGTATGTCAAAGGCCTGGTGGATTATCCACAGCAAGTGAATGAAATAGTTGCTGCTATTGTGCTGTCACCATCATTACATTAACCCATTTACTCCTCCCAGTGGCCCTCTGTAACTACCCAGATGTTATAGTGGCTCAGAGAGGGGAAGCAACTTACTCAAAGTCACACAGGTGAAGGAACTAGAATTCAAACCTGGGTCTGCCAGATTCTGTAGGAGGTATTACTTCCTCTTGGCCACTCAGGCCTGTGATAGTGTGGACCATGGCTTGAAGAGAGAGCAGAGTGGGAAGGAGCCTGGATCCTCCTCCTCTGAGAAAGGAGGCCAAAAACTGGGGTGGCTGTGCCCAAGGCTAAACAGCTGGCAGGAAAGGAGGCCAGAGGGGATGCCATCCCTATGTGGCCAGCTCAGGACAGAGGAAGCTTGTGTATTATGTACTCCCCCCAGAGGGAAAAGCTGTGGCCAAAGGGAAACCCCTAGAGAGACAGATAGAGAAGATGGGCTTGTTCTGTAGTGAGCTGCCCACCCCTGGAAGCATGCAAGCAAAAGTCAGCCTATTTCCAAAGGAGATTTGCAGTCAAGATGTCAGCTAGGGCTGCAGTCATCTGAAGGTTTGACTGGGGCTGGGGGATTTGCAGCTCACATAGGGTAGGTGTTGGTAGGAGACCTCAGGTCCTTCCCCACTCTGTAGGGATGCTTGAGTACCTTTACACCGTGGTGGATGGCTTCCCTCAGGCCAGGAGATCCAAGAGAGAAAAATGGAAATGACTATCTTTTGTAATCTAGCTCTGGAAGTCACATACTGTCATTTCCACAATGTCCTATTGATCACAGAGGCCAGCCCTAGTCAATGTGGGAGGGGACTAACTTCCAGGGTATCAGTACCAGGAATGACACTCTTCAAGGGCTGTCTGGGCTGTTGGTTGTCACAAGACTGGACTGTGGGAAACCTCAATGGTCCTGTTCAGCATCAGGTGTCCCCTCCAAGCCTCCGGTTCCCCATATGCATAATGGAGGTTGGATTTGATGATTCGTGGGAATTCCTGCAGGTGTGTGTAGAGCGAACCCAGGGCCAGTAGCCTCAAGTGGTAGAACTCGGGAGCTAGGCATGCAAGAGGCGACAGTAGTCACCCCAGAGTCCTCAAGGGGCATCAAGGTTGGCTGCAGAATGTTCCTGCAGAAGGCACCACCTCTAGGCACCACGCCACCTCTGATGTGGCACATGCAGTGTTTCAAGGCAGGTAGGCTGCAACTGGTGCATCCCTGCACTCCTGAAAAAAACTGGGATCTGTTTCATCCATCTTCCCTTCCAGAGAGCTTTTTCTGAAAGCTTCTCTAGAGAAACCGTGTGTGAGGGGGTGGAGTGGAGTGAGGGGAGCAGAGGGATGGGCGTGTGGAGATGGCGTTTCTGTGTGTAATGTTGGTCTCCCCCACAACACAGCTCTGCTGGTGAACACTGGCCGAGCTCATGGGAGGTGTTTACAAATATTTGTTGAATGAAAGAATGAATGAAGCAAATATAAAAATGAGTAAGCTGCCATCCCAGCTTGTGGGGAGCCCCCAGTCCAGTGGGGACGCTGACAGCTCATTCTAGCGCAGCGAGAGAGATGCTCTAGCAGCCTTGGCAAGGCGTAGGAGCTCCCTGGAGGGAGAGACAGCCATCAGAGTCACAGGCAAGAGGGGTAGTCAGTGAGCAGGTCAGGGAGCACCTCTGAAGGAGGTGGTGTGTGAGCCAGGCCTTGCTCCAGACCCCAGGGCAAAGGGAACGGCACAAACAGTGGCCTGGAGAGAATGTGGCCTGGGAAGTGTGGATGCTGCCGCAGAAGTGGGCAGGGGCAGCCTTGCACAGGGCCTTGAATGTTGAGGGGAGTAGGGCGGCCAAGGAAGGGTCCTCATTAAAGGAGGATGTGATTGGAGTCAGGAGGACGTGTGGAGTGATTAAGAGCATGGACTCTGGACTTAGAAAGGTTCAAATCCCAGCTCTGCCATTTGAGGCAATCTGCTTTTCGTGGCTGCCTTCATCTCCTCATGGGCGAAATGGATAAGCCGATGATAGTTACCTATGTCGTGGGGCTGCCAAAGGTTGAAGTGAGTTAATGTTTGTGCTTAAAGTGCTTAGAACAGAATCTGACACACAATGAGGCTGTATGAATGTTAGTTACTTTTTTTTTTTTAAGATTCTATTTATTTATTCAAGAGAGAGAGAGAAAGAGAGAGGCAGAGACACAGGCAGAGGGAGAAGCAGGCTCCATGCGGGGAGCCCCATGTGGGACTCAATCCCGGGTCTCCAGGATCACGCCCTGGGCTGAAGGTGGCGCTAAACCGTTGAGCCACCCAGGCTGCCCCAAATGTTAGTTATTGTAGATATTGTATGTACATGTGAGGGAGGCATAGGCCTTTTCTGGAAGATCACACAAGAAATTTCTTGGGGGTGCCCAGGTGGGAGGAAGACTTGCTATTTTTTATTTTTAACACATCCTTTGCCTGTGGTATCTTCATAATGATGGTGGATGGGCCAGAGAGGCTGCAGGGGACTAGGGACCCATTGGATCAGAGCTGATAGGGGTCTGGTCATACAGAGGACCTAGGGCAGGAGGCAAGGGATGGATTAGGATGTCAGATGCTGCGCTCTAGGACTGCCTGTTGACTTATTAAGGGAATGGAAGGAGAAGCAAAGTGAGGGTACCGCAAAGTTGGCACACCTATACTGGGACATCAAGACGCAAATGGGCCTCAGAAACTGTGCCAGGCTGGTCCCTGACGAAAAGGTCCAAGGTAAGAACAGCTCATTGGGCCCACTGATGCTTCCTCAAAGGTGCTGAAGCAATGATCAAAGCAAATTATTGCCATCCATGAGGAGGCTGGGGCCACTGGCTCAGACCCTCGAGTTCCTGAAGGCTGCTGATGGGAGCTGGGGCCACACAGTGGGGTCTTCTGCCCTTAGTTCCACCTTTCAGCCCCTCACCTTGGCAAGGGGTTGGGTGGAGGTAAAATGTTCACGCTTGAAGTCACATCCTATGAGTCACCTTTACTCTACAAAGCACAGATGCCCTACATGGCTTGGTCTTGGGGCTGGGAAGGGGTGACAGGGCACCAGTGGGGAGGGCCTGGGGGGTGGCCCCCAGTCATTGACTCCATCTTTTTTTTTTTTTTTAAGATTTTATTTATTTGTTTGAGAAAGAGAAATTGGTGGTGGGGGGTGGGGGGGGTGGGGCAGGGAGGGCAGAAGGAAAGAACCCCTAGCAGAGCGGGGAGCCCACTTGGGGCTTGATCTCACAACCCTGAAATCATGACCTGAGCCCAAATCAAGAGTCAGCAGCTCAACCAACTGAGCCACCCAGGTGCCCCTGACTCCCTCTTTAAAGGGAGAACATGACTCATGGCAGGATGTTTAGATACCACAGATCGTTCTTGACCTTGAACACAGCTTTGAAATTAGCAAGTACTGTGCCTGACGCCTCCTTCCAAACCCCAAGAGAGAGGGAAACAGGGCTGAATCCCTTTCACCAGGGCAATCAGCTGGCAGACCCTGGAATCCCAAACTGTGTGAGCTGTACAAGACCTTGAAGACTTCCCATTCCAGCCAACTCCATGTTGTGCAGATGGGGAAACTGAGGTTCAGGGGCCAGCAGGGGCCAACCTGAGCTCATATTGTAGGCTAGGGGCCCAGCCAAGGCTCTAGGCTCCAGTTTGTAGGGGGTGGGGGTGGTATGAGTGACAGTGGAAAAGCCTGCAGGAATCCAACAGACCTGGGTTCCAACCCTAGTTCTGCTACTTACCAGACAAGTCCCCTCACCTCTGAGCCTCAGGCTCTTCATCTGTCATTCAGAATGAATGACATCTCAGTCTCAGAGTTGTGGGGAGGTTGAATGATACCAGGTCTTAAAGGCGCTAGAGCAGTAGGCCCTCAGGGAGTGACATTCCTCTTTAAAATGTGGTCCTAGGAGCACGTGGGTGGCTCCTAGGTTATGTGTCTGCCTTCCGCTCTGGTTGTGATCCCTGGGTCCTGGGATCGAGCCCCACATCGGGCTCCCCATTCAGCAAGGAGCCTGCTTCTCCCTCTCCCTCTGCCCCTCTTCGTATTTGTGGGCACTCATTCTCGCTCTCTCTCTCAAATAAATAAAATCTTAAAAATAAAATAAAATAAATGTGGTCCTAAATTGTCATTCACTTCACACACTGTTCCATTCATTCATTTGTTCATTCATTCATTCATTTGCTCACCAGCCTTTGGTTAATAAGCACCTGCTGCCTACCAGGCTCTGTGAGGTGTATCAGATTCAGGAGCATCCTTGTCCTCAAGGAGCTCACACATTGTGGGAGAGAGGATTCCAGATTTGCTGGAGGGGTGACTAAAGCATCATGCACTCCCTGAGGATCAGAGACTTACAAAGGAGATGGCTTTCAGGCTAGGAAGCAGGAAGGCATGAGCAGAAGTTCCTGGGCAACAAAGGCAGGAGGCTATTTCAGGCAGAGAGATTGGCGTGTGCAAAGTCATAGACATCTCAAACTGTTGTGTTTGGAGAGCCCCAAAGGGCCCCACGTGTGTGGCTTACAGGTGGGAAGCTGTAGGGTGGGCGTGGGGTGAGGTAGGGGTCCAGGCACAGACAGCCTAGGGATCAGGCCAGAGGTTGAAGTTTTCCTGGAGACCTAGAGACAAAGATATTTTGGGGGGTGATCCCAGGAAAGCCTTGTTGGGGAGTGGGGAAAGGAAAAAAGGGAACCAGTGAAGGAAGATCTAGGCACAGCTGGGGACCCTGGGAGGCCTACTAGAATACATTTCAGGATTACCAGCACCCAAAAGGAAGGAGGCCCGGTGTTTATGTACCAGCTCTCCATCCGTCATGGGCTGAGGCTATTTCTGGGGGCATCAGCTCCCTAATATTTCCTGTTTGCCTTATGCATGGGCTAAGCTCTCCTTTGGACAGAGTGACAGGCCCTTGTGGGAAGCAGCCTTAGAAGGTAGAAGTGAGTGCCCAGGGGATATGGGCCACACTCTCACAGCCTCTGCTACAGCTTTCATCCTTCTGTTGTCTTTTGGGGCAAAGGGACGAGCCAACACGAGAGAGCCCAGCCCCCCCATGTGCTGCTTGCACAGCCCCAGCTCACCTCCCTGCAGGTATCCAGTGCTGAGGCTCTGTCCATCGACCTCAGGCCAAGCCACACCTGCTCAGAAGCCTTCGATGACTCCTGCCCGCAGTTTATTATTTTTTAGTAAATTTTTAGGATAGTTAATATATCCACGTGGATCAAAATTTTGAAGACTGAATGCAATGTGGTTTCCAGGATTGGATCCTGAAACAGAGAAAGGATGTTAATGGAATTGGTGAATTCCAAATAAATTCTGGAGTTTAGTTAATAGTATGTACTGACAGTAGTTTCTTAGGTTTTTTTTTTTAAGATTTTTATTTATTTACTCATGAGAGACACAGAGACAGAGAGAGAGAGAGCGAGAGAGAGAGCGAGAGAGGCAGAGACACAGGCGGAGGGAGAAGCAGGCTCCATGCAGGGAGCCCAACATAGGACTTGATCCCAGGTCCCCAGGATCACGCCCTGGTCTGAAGGCGGCACTAAACCGCTGAGCCACTAGGGCTGCCCCAAGTTTCTTAGTTTTAACAAATGTACCATTGTTATATAAAATGGTAACGTTAGGGGAAACTGAGTGTGGTTTACATGGTAACTTTCTGTACTCTTTGCAACCTGGAATAATCCAATTATTCAAAGATAAAAAGCCTTTTTTTTTTTTTTTTAAATTCTAAAACAACAACAACAACAAAAAAAAAAAACGTTGTAAAAAATCCCTCTCACATCCTTTTTTCCATCTACCCAGTTTCTGGTTTTCTGAGTACCTTCCACAGATAAACAGATTGGTACTCCATAGACAATTAGTACCATTCTGTAGCAGACCTGTGGGGGCCTGCCCCTACCTCCTCCCCTCACTGTCTGGTTCCTGCGGCTGCTGGCTTCTAGAAACACCTGTAGCTCTCCAGCTAATGGCACTCCTCTCCGCGTGGAGAAGGCCAACGTGCCAAGAAGTTAGTGCCCCCAGGGCGCCCTCAGCTGGTGCAGAAGGAAGTGGGGAATACACACCCAGCTCCCTCCGTCCTCAGCAGGGAAACTGAGCTGTGTTCTGTTGCACAGGGTTCCCCATTGGGACTGAGCTCACTTGCTTATAGTCAGGAATGCAACCTTTACTGCCTTGTCTTGCTTCCTGCTCCCTCCATGTGCTTCCTAGAATTACCTCCCTGAAAGACTCAAATCCTTGGCTCTGAGTCTGCTTCTGAAAGAACCCAAACTAAGACAGGTACCATAACCCTGCTCTGCCCCCTGTTGCTTTTACTGAGCAGTGTATTTTGGAGAGCTTTTCACGTCAGTACTTGGAACAATCATACCCTTCTTTACAACTGCATAGTATTCCATAGTGTCTTGGACCATAATTTGTTTATCCAGTCTCCTAGTGGGCAGTTGGTTTTTTTCAGACTTTTGCTGGTACAAAGTATTTTTCTCTCAAGATTTCAAAAAGTCTTCTTTCAAGAAAAACCCTTTGCACCCCCATTTCCTATGTGCATAAGGCAAGGCTGCTGGGTAATTCCTGGAAGTGGGATTGTTGGTACCAGTGGCCCTGGGCCGGCCCTACTCTATTTTGATGGCAGGTGTCCTACAGTTTAAATCTAGAGTCTCTGGGGTTCACCAAAGCTCTCTCTGATCTGAGCCCCGACGTCTACCTCCCCTGCCCCTCAAAGCCCACCCTTGCCACACAACTTATTGTTTCCAGCACTGCCTCCATCTCTCACCTCTGACCATGATTTGTCTATGCTTTTCCCTTTTATGAAATGCTCTTCCCTACACTTTTATCTGCTGAAACCTTACTTGTTCTCAGAGACCTGGCTGAAATGCCACCTCCTCTAGGGAGCCTTCCTGGTGTCTCAGCAAGTATTGATCCTTCTTTTCACTGGGCTGCTCACCCTGCCTTTGACATTGCCTGGAATTTATTTTTATGTGTTGTCTAATTGCCATGTGTATTTCTGCCTCCTGCACTTGGCCGCATGATCTTTAAGGGCTGGAATCATCTGAGTCACAAAGCCCCATAAATGTTGGAGGAATTGAATTAAATGTGCTGGCAATTGCAACATTCTGACCATTTTGTTCTGCTGTTTGCCAAAACAGCCTTCCAGGATGGTCCCTCAGTGAGGGCCAGAATGAAACAGGCCAAGGCAGGTGACCTCCAGAGCCCGCCTGTCCCACATTCAGAGTTCTGAGGCCAGGGACTGGGGCAGTGTGTTCTCTGGACAACTTTCCCCTAGTAGTCCTCTCCTGGGAAGGTGGTGGTGAACGGGCGGTTAGAGGCTGTGTCTCTGTGAACTGATAGTAGATGGAATGTTGTTACCTAAGAGCTGAGAGGTAGCTCAGGGAGGTGATGGGAGGCTCAGGCTCTGGAGCCCAGGATTTGCCTGGGTTCAAATCCTGCCCGTGTGACCTTGGATGAATCACTTCCTTCCATGCCTCAACTCTCCCTCTGTAAAATGGGGCCAATGGTCGGATGCACTTCACAGGGCTGATTTGAGGATTCAACAAGACAATTCATATAAAGTGCTTTTGTATATTAGGAAACACTTGACAAATAAGCTTCAGAAAAGGTCTTAAAAGGCTCATGTAACAACCACAGCTCCTCTTTATTGAGCACCTGCCACAAAGTTTCCTGGGTGCTCTGCAGACATGCTCCTGCTGAATCTCATAAATATCCTACAAGTGAAGTATCTTATTTTTTTAATTGAGGTAGAATACACACATTTTAACCAAACTTATCATCTTAATCATTTAAAAGTGTACAATGCAAAAAACAAACAAAAAAAGTGTACAATGCAGTAGCATTAAATACATCCACTATGTTGTCAGCTATTACCACTGTTTTCAGAACTCTTTCACCACTTCTTACGATCTTATACCCACTGAAGTCACTCCTCACTCCTCCTCCTCCCAACTGAGACTAAGAGAGGCAAACTGACCTGCATGAGGTCACACCCCTGGGAAGAGGTGGTGCTGGATTCAAACCCTAGTCAGATGAGGTCCAACACCTGCTCTCCTCCTCCTTTAGCACCTCCTGGTGGACAGTCAGCGGACTGTCTTCCGGTCCGCTAGTCCCATTTGGCCCCTCACAAGGACCCCACACCATTGGGATAATCATCTCCATTTTCCAAATGAGAAATCCAAGGTAGGGAAGGTGGCCGAGGGCCACACAGTGAGTCAGCCAGGTTCCCAGCCCTCGTAAGCTCAACAAATATTGCTTTAAATGGCAGCTAAGGGGATTATTGAGGTCCTTCCAGAACTTGCTAGAATGGGAAGGGGAGAAGATGAGCCCAGCTTCTGCCCCCTTCCCAGCCCTATAGCTATCCAGTGTGACCTGGGGAACCATCCAAGGGGCTGATGGACTCCCTACTCTGAAGCTGTGGCCAGCTGTCCCTCACCATCATCCCAAGGCAGTATTTTTGCTTTTGTTCATCAGCAGAAAGTAATTTCTGTTGACCAGCACCTCCGCCAAGCATGGCTTGACTGCTGACTGTCCAGCCTGAGCAGCGGGGTACTAGGGCACAGCAAGCACAGAGTCAGGAGACCTGAGCCCCTCACAGCCTCCACCTGTTGTATGACCATGGGCAAGTCCCAGCTCCTGCCGGAGCCTAGTCAGCAAAGCACAGCATGAGAAACATGGATAAGGTACTACAGGTTTGGTGCTGAACATTCCACAATTTTTAGGCTTTAAAGAGGCTCTCTGGGGACTGCAGAATGTACGACCCCATTGCTCCCCCATCTCATGTAAGCATCACAGGCAGCAGCCATATGCGGTGATTAAGTAGTGCCTCATAGTACTGTCTGTGCTGATGGAAATGGTCTGTATCACACTCTGTCTATGGTAGCCATTGGCCAGATGTGGCTGTGTAAATGTGCCTAGTGGCACTGAGAAGCTAAATTTTAATTTTCACTTGATTGTACTTAGTTTAATTAAATATCTAGAGAAGGTCTAAATAGGCTTTGAGGATGTGAGGAGGAGTGAAGGCCACTTAGAAAGTGCCCACAGTTCAGAACACACTCACCCCTTGTTGGTTGGATACCTCCAGAGAACACTGACCTAGGAGTCCAGAGGCTTGAGTTCAAATCCCTGTTGCTACCAGGATGCTGTGTGATCCAAGCCAAGCTCCATCCCCTCTCTGAACTTCCAAGTGGCTGAGCAGGGATGGTGCCCAGCCCTGTTGCCTATGGTGGGTCCTGTTGATAAGGACAGCAACAGAATACTTGCAGAACACTCACTGTGTGACAGGTACTGCGCCAACCTATCTGCCTATATTAACTCGTTTATCTCTGCCAACAGCCCTTGGAGGACACTAGACTCAGGGAGGTTCAGTAACTGGCTCAAGATCACATAGCACCAGGATTCAAACTTGAGGAGGCTGGTTCCAGAGTCCATATTTATAGCCTCCACATTGCACTGCCTGCAGGGGCGGGTCTGTCCTCAGCCCTCCCTGGGGCCGCTGCAGGGAGTGGCTGGAGCAGGGCAGCAAAGCCTGGAGTGTCTTGTGATGGCCCCCAGGTGAGGTCTGGAGGTGGAAGGGAGGGAGGCAGTTGTGATTGTCACTCTCTCATCCCTCCCAATCCCCCCCAATCAGGTTTTTCCTAGGTGTAGGTGAGGTGACCCTGATTCCTATGGATTGGGGGACTCTTGGCTTAGAAATGCAGAGAAGAATCTCAGACCAGACCTCATTTACTCCATCTCAGCTACAGGCCCATGTTCCTTCTTGCATGGGTAAGCATATAATTCATCATCTAAATCATGACACTTTTGAGAATGAAGCAGGGCACTAGCCATCAGGGACCACCACAGGGCAACAGGCAGAAGGTGGGCAAACCAGAGTGAATGTCATTTCTTGGCACCTGAACCTGAACGTTTATGAGAGTCTGCTCTGTGCAGGGTCCTGCTTCCAGTGCAGAGGGACACCTGGGACTGTCTGATTCCTTAGGGTTGGAGTTCCCATCAGAAGGAAACTCAGAGGAGCCTTTACCCCCACCCCCATCTGTAAGGTCAGGGAAGACTTCTTGGAGGAAGGGATGTCTTTTCTGAGCTTCAAGGCTATTAAGCAGAGAAAGGCACTAGGGACAGAGCCTTTTCAGGAAGGTTCTGGGGAACAGAAACACCAGATCAGCCCATCTGATCTGAAGAAGAAAGTAAGAAAGAAGCAAGAAAGGAGTAAGGGAGACCTTGAAGGAACTTAAGAGAACTGGGTGAAGTGATTCTCTTTGGGTTTTTAAAAGGATGACTGTGGTTCTACCTCTGTAGTCCCTTTGTTCTGAGGGTCTAGGCCCGTTTTCCTTCTGTCTTTTCCTTATCTAGCACACAAAGATGAGTGCTGGGGGGCAGGGCCCGGGGGGTTGGTCTGTGACCTCTGGAGCCTCAGCTGAGCCTAGGCAGGTTTTGATGGGGCATGGTCTCTCAGAGAGGCCTGGTAAGCAGCCCTATCACTAGAGAACCCCTCAACCCCAAATCTGTGCCCCTCACACCAGAAGAACTGCTGCACCCCCATCCCGCACCCTCTGTTCAGAGTTCACCGTCAGGATGGGCAGCACAGGAATTCAGTTTCAAACAGAGGAGGAAGCCCCCTCTGGGGATGAGTAGGGCAAACCAGAGTTTGTGGGGGCAGTGTCAGCCACATGTCCCAAGCAGCCCAATCCAGGGTATCTGCTAGAGCCATGGCCTGCTATCTTGTTGACCAAACAACCAGTTGATTGAATGTTACGCTTTTCAAACAGTTGCTATGGACACAGACTTAGGCTGGAAGCAATTTGGACCTTGAATTCATCAGGATAACGGAGCTGTCATAGATGAAAAGGATCCTGGAACCTCCGCCTTATGGGCAAAGCCATGGAATGTGGCCTCAGGAGTCAGATTGATTCCCACCAGCACCCCCACCCCCCACCAGCTGAGAGGCCTAGAACAATTGCCTCTAGCCCTTTGTTCTCATGGGTGTATCAACTATTTCTGTATAACAAATTATATCAAAACTTGGTGGCAGCTTAAAACCATAAACATGTATTATCTCACATAGTTTCTGAGAGTCAGGAACCCAGGAGCAGCCTTAGTTGGTGGTTCTGGCCCTGGGTCTCCCTGATGTTCCAGTCAAGTTGCCAAAAGGGGCTGCTGCCATCCAGAGTGGTCACTGGGACTTCGGATCCGATTGCAAGGTGGCTCATTACCTGGCTCTAAAGTTAGTGCTGGCTCATGTTGCGGCAGGAGAGTAGTGGGGGGGAAGGGGGTTGCATATATAGGAACATGAATACCGGGAGATGGGGACCACTGGGGTGCATTTGGAGCCTGAGTGGCACAGGGAACTCCTCATCCCCACCAGGAAGAGCTGCAATGAGGATTAAGTGAGTTCACATATGGGAAGCACCTAGTATACAGTATGCACTCCATAAATGATCACTGTGACTAGCTGAAGCTAAAAACACGCCATGCTGTAGTTGCCTCACTGTCTTCATCATTTCTAGGCATCCCCCAAGACCTTCTGCAGGTCTTTGACTTAGCAAAAGCTGCAGGAGCCTCTCCTGCATCCTGCCGCCATGCTGGGTGCTGGGGACACAGCAGTGTGACAGAGGCAGACCTCATACCTGCCGTTCCAAGTTCTGTCAGACCTAAACCGGGGCAGTGCAGCAGAGGGCTAGCAGGTGAAGCGCTGCTCCTGACGGTGGCCAGGGCCAGCCTCTCTGCAGAGGTAGCCTGTGCGCAGAGACTGGATAAAGCAAAGAAGTAGTCGTGTGGTCCAAAGGGGAGACATAGCATTTCAGTCAGACCCACGGGAAGAGCGAGAGCCCCAAGATGGGAGTTAATGACCTGTGTTCAAGGAACAGAATGGAGGCCCAAGGGGGTGGGGGCAGGAAATGAGATCAGAAAAGCAAGAAGAAACAAGATGAGTAAGGAGATTGATTTTGGGTCTAAGGGCCATGGGAGTCTTGTTGTCTGGGCTAGAGACTATGGGGGCCTGGCCCCAGGCAGGGCTATGAGGATGATGAGAAGTGGTGGGATTCTAGGGTATCTTGAAGGTGGAGTTGTTTTGAAGGCTTTGCTGTTTGATGGGATCTGGAGATGAGAGAAAGAGGAGTCGAGGATGATCCTGAGCTTTCTGACCTGAGCGAGCAGGAGGGTGGCGTTGTCAGGAGCAGAATTAGGGTAGACTGTGGGAGGAACAGTTTGGGGTGGGTGGGAGATCAGGCATTCGATTTTGGACCTGTCAGACATCCAGGGCGAGATGTCAGGGAGGCAGAGATGGGTGTCTGGCGTTTGAGAGAGATTGGGCGGAGGATGTAAATTTAGGATTCTTAGATATAGGTGGGGTTTAAAGCTTCGAGTCTGGATGAGATCAGCAGGAGAGAGAGGGTAAAGAGAAGCAAAGAGGACACAATTTCTCTAGCACTTAGAGGTCAGAGGAGGAGAAGCCAGCAAGAGAGAGCCCAGGTGTGGCAAGGAATGTAGGAGGGGAATGGGAGGGGTACCCAGAGATGAAGTCACAATGTAGCACAGCCTGCCTCCACCTCCACCTCCACCTCCACCCCTGCCCCAAGCAGCGCCAAGGCCCTGGAGGCTCCATAGAGCCCATTCTTCCCCTTCCACACTCCTGCCCTGCAGAGGCCTACGGCAGTAGTGGTGTCATCTGTGGACTGCTGTGCACATCCCCACAATGTCCTGCCATTCAACTCACATCATTTCCTGCCGTTCATCCCTTGGCTCACCCTCCCATGCCCTGCTCTACTTCTCTGTCTCTATCTTAACAGGGTTCAG
This sequence comes from Canis lupus baileyi, assembly GCF_048164855.1. Lineage (NCBI taxonomy): Eukaryota > Metazoa > Chordata > Mammalia > Carnivora > Canidae > Canis > Canis lupus. The sequence continues at coordinate 27,271,355 of NC_132863.1, forward strand.
CACTGATGAAGACTATCCTCTCCCTTCATTTAGACTCCCTATCTCTGTCAACATAACCTTAGACAAAACCAAATACAGAAGATATAAGCAAGAAATAGTAAGGGATCTGGAGTGGTTAAAAGGAGCAGCTGTCAAGAGGGGAAGTAATATCAGAAAAGGGGCTTAGAGTTACATCAGCAAGGGTCTTGACTGCCTCACCAAGGAGCTTGAACTGAGGAGGGAAGAGGATCCACAGAAGGTTCTAGATTAGGGGAAAGATGCAATCAGGTGACTTTTGCATCAGGAAGAGCCATGCTGGGTCTCATTCCTGGCCTTGTCCCTAATTAGCTCACAGGCCAAGTCTGGCTCCAGAATGAGCGGGGGCAGGGCAAGGGAGGCCCCACTCTGTGCAGATGAGAGTAGTGACAGCAGACACAGTTGCACCGCAGAGCAGGGAGGGTTCCCAGGGAGGCAGCAGCTCCGCTACTTCCTCCATGTTTCCGTGAGGGCAATGAGGCTTATATTAATGAGAGATAATTATGGGCACCCGGATAGGCCTAAGTATAGCTCAGAGACAAAGGCAGTGTGAGGCAGCCAGCTGCTTCCCCTGCAAGGCCCAGACCTGCCTATTTTAAGACCTCCCCAAGGTGAGGCTCCTGCCACTGCTAGGCGTTGGGTGGCTGATGGACTCAATGTCCCAGGAACTCTGACCAAGAGTGTGCAGAGGGAACTCCGTGTGACCAGTTGCCCAGAAAACCCTCACTCAACCCCCGCCCCCTACCTAGAGGTGGAAACTGAGGCAGGCCCAGAGTGACCAGTTGGAGGTTTTGCCAAGAACACAACCAGGATTAGAATCCAGGTGCAGTTGCACGTACTTCCCACGATGCTATGCAGCATCCCTACCCCCCCAGAAGCGTTGGCCTGTCCCCAGGAAGCACAGTGAGTGGGGGAGGGGGACGTCACTGATGTTTATTGAGCCCTAAGCACCAGATGTGTTTTCCATGTGATATCACAGTTAATCCCTATCATAATTTTGAAAAGTAAGGATCCTCATCCCCATGTTGTAGAAGAGGAAATAGAAGACTAAAAGGAGTGGTTAAATTGCTGAATGTCCCTCAGTAAGGAGGGAAAGAAGTAGAATCCAGTTATGTCCTGTCTTAGGGTCAGGTTCCCCAGGAAACAGACGCTGAGGTATGCATGGGGAGTCTCCTGGGAATACCTGTGACTGGTGAGGGCACAGGATCTGGCGGAGGGAGGACTTGAATGGAGATGCAGTTACAACAAAGGCCTTTGCTGATCCCATGGGCAACTCTGGGGCTCAGATGGCCATTTAGGGTTGTTCTGAATTGGGCAAGGGGCTAAGCTTTGGGCTCTGGTGTCTGTACATCAACCAGTTACTGGCTGCTGGCTGCTCCCAGAAGGAGTGTAACCGTGGGTGAGGCATCTCCCTTTGGCTGAGAGCAAGCCCTAGTGGGTACCCAGTATGAACCATAAGCAGCCAGTGTTTGGCAGCTGAAGACATGAGTGCCTCAATCCTAAAGGGAGACCTGAGCAGCCACCAGAGCATCAACTACATGTGCATCTCCAGATCTTTTCTCATTCCTCTGGCTCCCAGATGAGAAGAACCAGCCGTTACCCACAAGGAGGTTATGGGAACATGGACTCATGCCCTTTGTGGAGCTGACACACCAGGGGATGCTGCAGGGAGGCCATTGGTCCTAATGAGGAAGGAAAGAGCAAGTGGCCAGTCCAGGAAAAGCTGAAAAACACTGTCTATTTAAAACCTAGAGCACCTGGGTGGCTCAGTCAGTTGAGTGTCTGCCTTTGGCTAGGTCATGATCCCAGGGTCCTGGGATCAAGCCCCGCACCAGGCTCCCTGCTTGTGGGAAGCCTGCTCCTCCCTCTCCTCCCTGCTTGTGCTCTCACTCTCTCTCTCTCAAATAAATAAATTCAATCTTTTAAAAAAAAGCCTATAAGGATAGAATGGGAGAAAAATATTGCAAATCATATTTTAAGGGTTTAATATCCAGAATATATAAAGAACTCCTACAACTCAACCACAAAAAATGACAAATCATCCAATTTTAAAATGAGTGAAAGTCTTAAATAGACATTTCTCCAAAGAAGATACGCAAATTGCCAATAAGCACATGAAAAGATGCTCAACATCATTAGTCATCAGGGAAATGCAAATCAAGACCACAATAAGATACCAGCTCATACCTACTAACATGGGTATAATTTTAAAAAACCAAAAAAGCAAAACAACAAGTGTTGGTGAAGAGGTAGAGAAATTGGACCCTATATATTGCTGGTGGGAATGTAAGATGGTGGGACCACTGTAGGAAACAGTTTGGCAGCTCCTCAAAAAGTTAAACAGAATTACCATATGACCCAGCAATTATATTCTTAGGTATATACCCAAAAGAATTGAAAGCAGGGACTTAAACAGATACTTGGTGTGCCAATGTTTCTTGATTGCAACATTATTCACAATAGCCAAAAGATGGCAACAACCCAAATGTCCATCAACAAATGAATGGACAAAAAAACTGTGGTCTCTACATACGATGGAATATTATCCAGCCATGAGGAGGAATGAAGTTCTGGTACATGCCACACAATCTGGATGAACATTGAAAACATTAGGCTAAATGAAATAAGCCAGATACAGAGGGCAAATGTTGTATGATCCATTTATCTGAAATATCTAAAATAGGAAAATTCATAGAGACAGAGTGTGGATCAGACATTACCAGGGGCTGGAGGAGAGGAGAGAATAAGAAGTCATTACGTTTAATGGTTATAGAGTTTCTGTTTGGGGTGAAGAGTTTAGGATGTAGATAATGGTGGTAGTTGCACAATGTTGCGAATGTAATTAATACCAATGAACTGTACCCTTAAAAGTGGCTGAAATGGCAAATTTTTATGTTATGTACATTTTACCACAATTAAAATAAAACACATAGGAAATAGGTAAATCCATAGACAGAAAGCAGATTGGTGGTTGCGAGGGGCCGGGAGGAGGAGGGAACAGGGAGTGATTGCTCATTGGGTACTGGGTTTTCTTTGAAGGTAAGAAACTATTTTGGAATTATTTTTTTAAAAGATTTATTTATTTATGATAGACATAGAGAGAGAGAGAGGCAGAGACACAGGAGGAGGGAGAAGCAGGTCCATGCCGGGAGCCTGACGTGGGACTCGATCCTGGGACTCCAGGATCACGCCCTGGGCCAAAGGCAGGTGCCAAACCGCTGAGCCACCCAGGGATCCCCCTATTTTGGAATTAGATGGAAGTAGTGGTTACACAGCATCGTGAATGTATGGAATGTTGCTGAATTACACACCTTAAAATGGCTACTGCTATGTTATGTGCTTTTCACCTCAATTTTCTTAAAACGAGGAGGAAAAAAAACCTGCAGAGAAATAAAATCTATGAGATGTAGCCAAATAGGTACTCAGGGGGAAACGTATAGCCTTTCCAGTGACACATTTATTAGAATATAAAAAATGAGAAAAATAAATGAATTAACTTCCAAACCAAAAAGTGTGAATAAGATGTTAGAAGAGAGTACCTTAGACCCCAGCTTTCAGGAGGGGGAGCCGGAGGATGCTTCTTCCTGGAGTTGCGTTTGAAGTTCTAGAACTGTACTATCCAATATGGTAGCCACTTGCCACATGTGATGTTTAAATTTAATTAAAATTTAAAAGGCAGCTCCTCAGTTGCACTAGCTGCATTTCAAATGCTCTACAGCCCGTGTGGCTAGTGGCTACCATATTGGTCAGGACAGACCCAGGGGACAATGAACAATAAACTAGCAAGCAAGGAACATGTGAGTTTCCAAGACTGTTGAGAACTATGAAGAAAATCCAGGAAGGCAATGAGTTTGGTTGGCAAGGGGAGTGAAGGATGGGGATGAAATTGGCAAACACTAGACATGCTGGGCCTTCTGGAGCTCTGCTCTGCCGAGGTACCTCTTCATGCTGTCCCACTCTCCTCACCCTCTGCTCCTCACCTGGCAATCCTGGACCTTTCCTTTGCAGACCTTCTGTTTTGGGTGGGCTGGTGAGCTGGGGCCTGGGTAGAATCAAGAGACCCAGGTAATGGGCCTGGAGTGGCCTTGCTGTGAGGCCTTATCCTGTCCTTTTCCCAGGCTGACATTCTTTAGCTCTAGCAAGCCATGTGGCTGAAGCTGACGGTTAGAAGTCCACAGAGACTAGCTCTCTCCAGTGGCCTTGAATGCCAGGCTCAGGAGTCAAGCATTCATCCCAAGAGCCAAGGGGAGCCGCTGAAGAGGAAGAACACTAGCGCTTTGGCATTTAGCAGTGTCACTCTCCAGCTGCAGTTTGGAACCCACAGAGGTCTTAGAGTGGACACAGAGAGACCAGGGTGAAGGTGATACAGCTGTCCAGGTGAGCGGTGGGAGTGACAGAGGCAGAGGATAGAGAGAGGAAATGGCACCAGGAGACCTAACTGAGGCAGAATCACTATGACCCAGTGATGGTCATAGCTGGGGTTTCCCAGAAGCGTGCCCAAGACAAAGATTCAAGTGCAAGTACTTCATTTGGGAACAGGCAGCACAGTGGAGGAGAGGAGAGGTAAGTCAGGGAAGAGGAGGTAGCCAATGAAGGGAGTGTTATCAAGCAAGGATGGCTGGAACTCCTTCCCACTGGGCAGCTCCAGGAGGCAGTGTAGAGCCCATCGGTCCCCCCTGAAGGGTGGAGTAGCTGAGGTATTTATACACCAACTCCCCAACAGTCACTGGCTGAGAGCTGTAGCTGGTTTGTGGGCAGAGGAGGGGTTGTGAAGTCTCTGGTAATCCTGCCAGCCACATGTGAGCAAAGCAGGTTCCAGCTGCTAGAGAAAGCTCCCCCTTCTCCTACAGGGATGCAGATGCTGAGAGTTTGAAGTCAGTCTGTTGGGCACCATGGTGATGAGGCCACAGGAGTATGGGTGGGCACCCACAGCCACCACTGTAGTGACCAACTGGACATGAGGCCAGTATCAGTCAGGTACTTGTTGAATGACACAGAAACCCAGCTCAAACTGAAGCAAAAAGTCTCAACTTGAGGTCTCATATCTGACACCTCAGGCAAGATCTCCACAAAGGACTCCAGGCTGACCCTCTGCCAAGCACAGCAGCCCTAACAGAAAGTGAGGCACCACTTTCCCAACAGTCTACCCCTAATCCCAGAGCCAACTCTCATTGGCTAGGAAGGGTTTCTATCTCTGAGCCAATCAGTACTCAAGGATGTAGGGCTCTGATTGGCCAGACTGGGTCATGTGTCCACTCCTGGGGTTCTGGGATAGGGCTGGCACCACCTAGACCATAGGAGTAAGAGTGGGGTGGAATCATTTTCCAGACATGATGAGGATTGTTATTAGCGGAAGGACACACAGAAGAGGGAAAAATTCAAGGAGATGCCCAGGTGTCTGGCTGGAGCCCCACTGGGTGACACTGAAGCATTTTACTGATATGGGAACACTGTGTGTCTGCTCAGAGCCCTGGAAGGCACTGGCATTTAAAGGGAGGAGAAAGATGGGTGTGAGAGTCCCAGAAGTCAGAAAAAGGGACTCTTAACAATGAGGGCCCCGTCACAGGAAGGAAAGAAGTTGAGAGGTACTTGTGGTCATCAAAGTGTTTAGCTGGTCTCTGGAGGACTCCCTGACGGTAGCAGCCATCCTGTAATCCTGGTGGCACCTCTAGGACAGAGACCCAACTCCCCCTACCACCCGGGGCATCATCGGTCAAGACCACCACCAGGTCTTGGGCCAGGCTTTGTCCCCCAGAGAATGAGCATGTGCCAGCACTTCACAATTCACCAAGCACTTGCCCACACTTTCCTTCACTTCTTCCTCTTGGCACCATTTGACAAACACAGTCTGAGGCTTAGGGAGGCAGCCAATGTCCCAGGCTCACATGTTGGAGCAACTCTGGATTCCTGGGGTCAGGAGTACCTATGATGTGAAATTGAAGCCAGCTTCTCCCTGGGAAGGCTGAAGAAGGTGCCTCCTGGGCACCTGGGCTGAGAGAGCTAGGTGTGGCGTGCACTTCTGGGGCAGCCACCGCCAATTGTCTTCTAAGCCTGGTGACCAGTCCTCTCCACCTCCAGCATTTCTGGGGCATCAGGCCCCTGCCAAGCCAGTGAGCCAGCAGGGCTGCATTTGCAAATATCTGGCCTTACTTGAGTGGGCATCAAGGACGTATTGCTGCACACACAGTTCTCCAGCTAGAGAGCCAAGGAGGCTGGCCCCTGAGCCCAGGGATCACTGTGGCCCTCAGGGGATGTAAGGGAGCCAAGAAAGGATATGGGGGTGGTTTTGCCTGAAATTGTCTTCAAGAAGAGGTTTGCCCAGAGGAAGCTGCTGCTGGCTGGAGTGGAGGCATGTCCTTGATTTTCTGGAACACTGATGGGGTGCCTGGCATCAAAGTTACCTGTTTTGCCTTGGCTAGAATGACCCTTCCCAGCCTTGGTTTCCCCGTCTGTAAAATGAAGATCATGGTCCCCTACCTCATGAAGCTGTTATGAGGATATGGTATAATGTAAATAGATTTCAGTGGATTTCCTCTCCAGCCTGGGGATGAATGCTCTCACAAGCCACCTGGTGGAAGCAGAGATGCCACTCAACCACAAGGACTGTCATGACAGTGCTCTGGCCTCCAGGATGGGGTCCATCAGGCTCTTAGAGGCAAGGAGGGTCTCTGGCAGGAAGGGTGAGACCTGAGCGCCTGCAGAAGTCTTGGGGCTTAGGAAGGCTTAGAGCATAGTAAGTCATGAAATGGCTAGGTCCAAGGAAATAATCCTCAGATCCTTAAGGGTCGTGGGTGCCACCAGCTCCTGGCGACAGTTGCAAGGCAGCTATGCAGAGGAGTAGGAAGAACTGAGGATCCCTCACTGCCCCAGCCACTGGACCCACTGTGTGATCTTGGGGAAGTCATTGCCTTCTAAGGGCCTCAGTTTCCCCCACCTGTAGTATGAGGGTTTCACCTAGGCCAGTGTTTTCCTCGAAGTATTTGGTGGGCTCTGGAATTTGCCTTAAGAGCTGCTCTGAGGAATAAGGGAGTCTTAGATACCAGAACCCATTTGGTGTATTCGTTTCCTATGACTGCTGTAACAAATTTTCAGAATTTAGTGGCTTACGATAACACAGATTTATTTTATAGTTCTAGAGGTCATAAGTCTAAAATGGGTCTCAGGGGATACCTGGGTGGCTCAGTTGGTTAAGTGTCGGCCTTCGGATCAGGTCATGATCCCAGAGACCCAGGACTGGGCTCCCTGCTCAGCAGGTAGTCTGCTTCTCCCTCTCCCTCTGCTCCTCTCCCTGCTCGTGCTCTCTTGCTCACTCTCTCAAATAAATAAAATAATTAATTGACTGATTGATTGATTAAATGGGTCTCAGAACTGCATGCCTGCTGGAGGCTCTAGAGGAGAATCTGACTCCTTGCCTCTTCTAGCTTCTAACGGCTGCCCATATTCCTTGGCTAATGATCCCACATCCCTCTGACCTCTGCTTCTATCATATCTTCATGCCCTCCTCTTAAAAAGACTCATATGATTAGGTCATACCCTTCCAGATAATCCAGGATAATCTCCCCATCTTGATCCTTAATCATATCTGCAAAGACCCTTTTAACATGTAAAGAAACATAATCAGACGTTTGGGGGATTGGGACATGGGCAACTTTGGGAGCCATCGATCTGCCCACCACACTTAGCTTCAGCCAGAGCCTGTCCACTCTGACCTGGCCCACCTCTCCAAGATCTCTACCCCCACTGCGCTGGTCCTCCCTTGCTCTGTTCCAGCCACACTGGTTGTTTTCAGATCCTCAGCATGCCAGGCACACAGTCCATAGCAAGGCGTGGGACTCCTCTGAATAGAGCTGGTGATTGGGCCAGGGCTTAGATACCTCGCTAACCTCCCCTCTGCTCCATGGTACAGATGAGAAGACTGAGGCATGGAAAGGAAAGGTAGTTGCCAAAGTTTGAGATTGGTATTTCCAGCATGGTTCTGGATAGAAGATCCAAACAATCCAGCTGCCCTATTTTACAGATGAGGAAACTGAATCGCGGTGGTTCCACCTCAGTGCCACCCCCACCCAAGGCCTTGTCCTGTTCACCCAGTCCTGAGGATGTGCTCTTGTTACTGACTCACTCAGAACTCTGGTTCCAGACTGACCACCATTGATTTGTTCCAGTCAGAAATGATGTGCTAATGGGCTTATTGGCTTCTCTGATGTTTACAGCCCCCAGCGCCCATCCCAGAAGTCACACTCCATAAACATCTATTGAGGGACAGAGCATGTTTTTATAGAGGGTCTATATTTGATGTAGGATTCCTCTGCTAAAGTCAGAGTTGGATAGTACTGTCCTCAGACCCAGGTGAGATGGGCCCTATCCTGGGCCCTACTCTTTAGAAGGCTTTTCTTTCTTTCTTTCTTTCTTTCTTTCTTTCTTCCTTTCTTCCTTTCTTCCTTTCTTTCCTTTCTTTCCTTTCTTTCCTTTCTTTCCTTTCTTCTTTCCTTTCTTTCCTTTCTTTCCTTTCTTTCCTTTCTTTCCTTTCTTTCCTTTCTTTCCTTTCTTTCCTTTCTTTCTTTCCTTTCTTCCTTTCTTTCCTTTCTTTCTTTCTTTCTTTCTTCTTTCTTTCTTCTTTCTTTTCTTTCTTTTCTTTCTTTCTTTTTCTTCTTTCTTTCTTTTTCTTTTCTTTTCTTTTCTTTCAGATTTTGTTTATTCATAGAGACAGAGAGAGAGGGGCAGAGACACAGGCAGAGGGAGAAGCAGGCTCCATACAGGAAGCCAGATGTGGGACTCGATCCTAGGTCCCCAGGAATCACGCCCTGGGCTGCAGGCGGCGCTAAACTGCTGCACCACCAGGGCTGCCCTGCTGGCCCTCTTTCAACCATGTTGAATCATACATAAGCAAAAGTGTTCAGGGGACAAGAGGACATGCTCACCCAGAGCCATACTCTGGATACTGAGCACCCAGGAATTCCATACCCAAATGGCCCCAGGCCTGGTTCCAGGACTAGTACAGGATCTTCTCATGGGTGACCTACACTGCCAGTGGGACCATCCCTAGGCCTGATGGTATATGGAGTGAACTTGGGTGGGTGTGTGGTTCCTTGTAGCAAGGGACAAAGTCAGACACAGGAGGAAAACAGAGGGTGAGCCGCTCCCCCTCCACTACATTCAGTCATGGAATTTGGAGGAGACCAAGAAGTCTGAGTTTGAACTTGGCTTTCCAGGTTATTATGAAGATATATTCATTAAGGTAGGAGCTGTTTAACAGTTTGCCAGCCTCAGCTATGGTGCTGGTCTGTGGGCCTCCATTTGTATTCTTGTCCTCCACCCTACAGTGTTAAGGGTAAGCCAGAAGTCTTCAGAAATCCTCCCAACCCAGAGATCTGTGGGGGTCTGGGTGACATTCTCAGCACCTTGTCCCTTCCGAATTCAGCTGATCCCTCTCTGTTTTCTCTCCCCAGGATAGCTGCTGCCCGGGAGAGGCAACCTGGGCACCCCACTAAGGCAACGGCCCCTGCCCTGAGGGCTGGGATCATGAAAGGCCTCGGTGACAGCCGCCCTCGCCACCTCTCTGACAGCCTGGACCCACCACATGAGCCCCTGTTCGCAGGGCCCGACCGCAACCCCTACCTGCTATCGCCCACAGAGGCCTTTGCCCGCGAGGCTCGCTTCCCTGGCCAGAACGCTCTGCCTGGGGATGGTCTCTTCCCACTCAACAACCAACTGCCGCCTCCGAGCAGCACCTTTCCTCGCATCCACTATAACTCCCACTTTGAGGTGCCAGAGGAGAGCCCCTTCCCCAGCCATGCCCAGGCCACCAAGATCAACCGGCTGCCTGCCAACCTCCTGGACCAATTTGAGAAGCAACTGCCCATCCACCGCGACGGCTTTAGCACGCTCCAGTTCCCTCGTGGTGAGGCCAAGGCCCGTGGTGAGAGTCCTGGCCGCATCCGCCACCTGGTCCACTCTGTCCAACGGCTCTTCTTCACCAAGGCACCCTCACTGGAGGGCACAGCAGGCAAGGTCAGTGGCAATGGCAGCAAGAAAGGTGGCCTGGAGGACGGCAAGGGCCGGAGGGCCAAGAGCAAGGAACGGGCCAAGGCTGGGGAACCCAAACGGCGTAGCCGCTCCAACATCTCAGGCTGGTGGAGCTCTGATGACAACTTGGACGGCGAGGGTGGCGCCTTCCGCAGCAGTGGCCCAGCCTCCGGCCTGATGACACTAGGCCGACAGGCGGAACGCAGCCAGCCACGCTACTTCATGCACGCCTACAACACCATCAGCGGGCACATGCTCAAAGCAGCCAAAAGCAACGCCGCTGAGCTGACCGCCCCACCCCCCCCACCTGCACCCCCAGCCGCCTGCCCCAGCCTTGGGGTGGGCACCGACACCAACTATGTCAAGCGGGGCTCCTGGTCTACTCTGACCCTCAGCCACGCCCATGAAGTGTGCCAGAAGACCTCAGCCACCTTGGATAAGAGCCTGCTAAAATCCAAATCTTGCCACCAGGGTCTAGCCTACCATTACCTGCAGGTGGGTCCCTGTTAGGATTAAGGGTGGGGTGAGGAATGTGGGGAAGGCACCAGTTCTGAAAACCCAGCTGTACCACAGACTTGCGTGAAAAGTCACTTCACTCTGGGCCTCCATGAGTAAACACCTGTGAAATGGTGTCTAGTGGTACCTGCTAATAGGGGATTCTTTCCACTGGTCGTGCTTTCAGCAGACATTGATTAGGGTTCTTTCGAGCCCAGCCCAGAGTAGGAACTAAAACATACACCTGCCCTCTAGAGGACAAATCTGGAAGCTGTGCCATCCACCCTCCTCAGAAGACCAATTGCATGGCATTCTAATTGCCAGCCTCGTGCCTGCCACCCCCACCAGACCAGAGGCTCCTTGAAGACAGGGACCACTGGTGATGCAGCTGCATGTCCCGAAGGCCTAGGACAGGGTCTGGCAGAGAGGAAGGGCTCAGGAAATGTGAGAAGAGAAAGGGGTAGAGGAACAGATGGACATTTAAGTGAACAGAGTGAGAAATAAATAAGACAGAGCCCCAATTATCAGGATGCTGGGAGAGAAAGTTGCATGAACAAATAGTCATATCAGTGAGAGCGGAGTGTGATGGAGGTCAGCAAGAGGGCTGCAGGAGGCCCTAACCCAGCTTAGAGGACTAGCTCTCTTCTTTCAAGTGTTAATGTTTATTGAGGCACTTAATATGCACCAAAGCTAGGTTCCTGGAAAGTGGCTCAGAAGACATCTCTGTTGCTACACATCCCCCTGGGGCTCTTCAAGAGCAAAGCCAGTGGCTATGAACTGGGTGCACTCCCTGGGGGCAGAACCCAAGCTGTGGGTGGAAGTTACAGGAAGCAGATTTCAGTACCCACCAAGGTGGAAGGGGCTGCTTCTGTAGGTAGTGAGCGCTTCATCCTAGGGGGTGTGCCAGCACAGGCCTGGCCAGCCTTTGGAAGCACATTAGATACATTTTGAACCAGATGCACATCAAAGTCTGACAAAGCCCCGAGTTATAAAAATTCCAAAGACAGTGAGACTATGGGGGGAAAAGCTATTTTTTTCAATAGGAGAAAAATGGAAATCTAGGCAGTATTTTATATATTTAAGGCTTTTGTGGCTCTCGATCCACTTCCTTAGTTTAGAAACATCAGAGAGGGTGGTGTGTGACCTGGCTCTCTCTCAAAATGGTGTGGTTTGGTCTGATCATGTGAAAATGCTTCAGGAACACCATGAAAGGGTGGCTCTGCAGGCCCTGGGGCTAATGTTGCCTGATTGGGTCATGGGAGGTGGGTCAGGGGCGATGCTGGGGATGCAACAGGTTTTAAGCAGGAATATCAAAGGCCATGTTCCCCAAGGGACAGGTGGAGATAAGGAGATGGAGAGCAAATGGTCTGGGAGGTAGAACGTGCAGGCCCTAGTGACTGGCTGAGCAGTTGGCTCGGGGGGTGGGAGGGGGGTTGGAGTCCTGGGGTGGAGGAGGGGAGTCCCAGATAGGAACCATCCCTCAGCTGAGAATTGGCCACTGGCAGTATGTGCACTTGGAAGGGTGTGGATCTGTGTAGGTGTGGTGATGTTGGGAGTGTGCATTTTGCCTGTGGTAAAGAATGGCAATGCTGTGTATGCCGAGAAATGTGTGTCACCTGGGCATCTGTGGCGAAGTGTGTAGAACCTTGCGAGGGTGTGCACTCTGTGTCGAGGCAAAGACAGTGTGGTGGAGATGTGCTGCAGTGTGTCCGCAGTACAGTGGCTGCTGCTGTGTTTGTGAGGAGGGGTGTGGTTTGTGAGGATGCTCTGTGTTCACACGGTATATTTGTTGAGGGGCATGCATGAGATGAAGTGGCTGCTGTGGGGTATGTCCTTGGTGAGATGGTATGTATGGAAAGGTACGTTTGCTCTCTGAAATGTGTGTATGTGGCAAGGTGTGTTCACTCTGTGCTTGGACCGAGGTACCTTATAAGTGCTAAGATGTGTAATCTTTCGTCATGAGGTGAATGTCCACTCTGTATACATGTCTGATGAGAAAGCAGCCCTTTTTCCAGGTCACCAACTGGCTGCCAGACACCCACCAGCCTCGCTGCACGCTGTGCCTTGGCTTACCCACTAGTAAGGGACATAGGAATGGATTGACTCCAAGGACCCTACCCCTCTACTGATGTGCAGGTGTCCCCTGACCAGCCCTCTCTGCCCCCACCCCTATCCTAGGACAGGATCTTGGTGCCAGGCCTGAGGACCTGTCTGGCCTGATGTTCTCATCTGTGTAGTGGGATCATAAGCCATCATCTAACATAGCAGGGTGAAGTGACGGGAACACGGTGGGTGCTCAGAAAAGGAGCTGCAGTGGACACCGTTGTGATCTTACAGCCTGGGCTGTTTTGCTGGGGCACACTCAGCTTGGGATCCATCGAGAAATCTGAGGAGAGGCAAGGATTTGCTTAAGGCCACACAGTGAAGCTGTAGCAGAGCCGTCTCTGGAACTCAAGTATCCTTCCTGCTGCTGGGTGACTTCAATGGCAGTACCCAGCAGGGAAGGCCGAAACCTCCGAGGTGGGGAGCGGGGGAGCTTCAGGGCCCGCGGCACATCCCCTAGCTGGGCTGCTGGCTCCGCGCTGACAGTGAGCGCCGCCCGCCACCCCTGCCCACCCTCGCTGAGGTCTGTCCGCCCATCCGCAGGTGCCCGGCGGCGGCGAGTGGAGCACCGCGCTGCTGTCCCCGCGCGAGGCGGACGCCGCGGCTGAGGGCCCCATCCCGTGCAGGCGCATGCGCAGCGGCAGCTACATCAAGGCCATGGGCGACGAGGACAGCGATGAGTCCGGCGGCAGCCCCAAGCCCTCCCCCAAGACGGCAGCACGGCGCCAGAGCTACCTGAGGGCCACGCAGCAGTCGCTGGGAGAGCAGAGTAATCCCCGCAGGTGAGCACGCGCGCCCACTTCCCAGAGCCCCGCCCGCAGGCTAGCCCTGCCCCCTGGAGCTCCGCCCCTGGAGCTCCGCCCCCGGGGGCGCCGCTCCGAAGTCCCGCCTCCTGGGAGCCCCGCCCGCAGACTAACCTGCGTCCCCCGGAGCTCCGCCCCCGGGAGGGCCGGTCGGGTGGCAGAGTCCAGTCCCGGGAGGGCTCCGAGGTTCCTGAGTCCCGCCTCCTGGGAGCCCCGCCCGCAGACTAACCTACCCCGCCCCCCCGCCGGCGCTCCGCTCCCAAGTCCGAGTCAGGTCCCGGGAGGGCTCCGAAGTCCTGGCCTGCTGGGAGCCCCGCCCACAGGCTAACCTGCCCGGTTGGACACCTCCCCGTCCCCCTGCGCGTGAGCTCTCCCCTGGGAAAGCCTCCTCCGCTCTCAGCCTCCGCTCACTAGCAAGGCTAGTCCCTAGACGAGCTCCTCACAGGTGTGTCCCACCCCTGGGAACCGCACTTTCCTTCCCTATGGGCCCCTAGGGAAGCCCCGCCCCATAGATGAATCCTGCCCTACAGCCTCAGATCCAGGTGAACCCGGGCTCCCAAAGATCCAGGCCCCCTAGGTAAACTCGACTTTAGTTAGCTTCCTTCCCGAGATCCACGTCCTTAGGTTGACCCCTTCATTTGACGAGTTGACTCCGGAGAGCCCCGCCATTTGGTGAACCACTCCATAAGCCCCCCACAGTTAAGTCCTGATCACTGGTGAGCCTCATCCTTTGGTAAAGGATAAGGAGAGTCTCTCTAGAGTGACTGGCCCCGCCCACAGGAGCCACATCACCAGATGAGTTCCACTTCCACACGGGAAACGGGCCAGGGAACCCTCATCTTCAGGTTAGGAGAACCCTGCCCCTAGTGAACCCACCATTTGTACTAGCAAGGTACTTCCCAGAAGGCCAGACCCCGCTCTAGGATGCCCCTGTAATTGATCGCTGTGGTGAGCTCCAAGACCAGGGAGGAGGATGTCCAGAAGTCAAAGGGAGATAGACCTGGGCCATCACCCTGCCTGAAATTCCACCATTCAGCCCTATCCTGTTGCTTTAAGAGTTGGAAGAGTTAATGAAAATATGAACAAATGAGATGCATGCACCCAGAAAGCAACAATTAAAATGTTAGAGAAAGTCCATTAAGGTTCAGCTTTTGGCTTAGGTCATCAGATCATGATCCTGGGGTCCCGGGATCAAGCCCTGCATGGGGCTCCCTGCTCAGCGAAGAATCTGCTTCTCCCTCTGCCCATCTGTCCCTGCCCTTCCTGCTTGTCCTCTCTGCTCTCTCTCAAATAAATAAAAATATTTAAAAAGCAAAATGTTAGAGAAAGGTGAGGCTTTCACATGCAGAAGTCACCATGGGGATCAGAACAGAAAAGAATGAGGGGGGAAAAAGTTATAGAAAGCCCATCATCAAGTACAAAACAGGTAAAACTTAGTAGGAGGAGTTCAAAGTCCTTTGAGGAAAAAGCAAGTAAGAAACAAAAAGAAGAGTTAAGGGAAACAAACTTAGTCCTAGTTCTTCAACTACTGGGGCCAAGAGCCGAGGCTTCTGGGAGGAGGGGGTCTGGGAGGACTGCTACAGAGGGAGGAGAGCAGGGAAAGTGATAGAGCACCGAGGCACGGAGGGGCAGGGAGGAGCAGTGTACTCAGAGAAGGCCAGAGCCTCCTTGCCACAGGAATTTGCTTAAGGGATGCACAATAGGACAGGAGGCAGGGAATGGCCCCAAGGTGGGAATGTAGGACACCACTGGTGAGTCCCAGGTCTGACCCAATCTGAGCCTCAGTTTCCCCATCTTTAAGTGAAGGGGCTAAGCTGAATGATTTCTGAGACCCCTTCTAGTCCTAGGATCCAACATTTCCATGAATGACCAGTGGGCACTGAGGTGGGAGCAGAGCACAGGACCTAGGCCCAGACCTTGAATGAGAAGGAATAAATAATAATAGTAGTAATAGTAATGGGCGCCATCTGTTAGCACTTGCTGCACTCTGGGCTCTGTGCCTGCTGTAGTGCACTTTAGCATGCGTTACTGAATCCTCCTCATCACAGCACCAAGCAGGCAGGCACAATATCACCCCCACTTTATAGGTGAGGAAACAGACACAGGCACAGGTCATGACTTACCCAGGGTCACTCAGTGAGGAAGCTCCAGTCCCATCCCAGCCCATCTACATCAAGGCCTGAGCTGTTGGGTGCTTGGATCTTAACCCCAGAGCAGGGGTGAGGGAGAAACCCAGGGTCAGGTAGATGTGAGGCAAATTGAAGAGCAGGCACCGTGAGATGAAGTGGTGAGTCTTTGGGGGCCTCTTGGAAGCCACCGGGATATCGTGTTGAAACTGATGCTCTTTGGGGAGCTCAAGCCAGAGATCAAGGCTGTGAGCCTTGACCTACCGCCTCTGTCCCCCTCCTGGAATTTCTCCAGACCTGTAGGGGAAGGGGCTGTAGAATTGTGCTGGCTTGGTTTGAAACCGTCAAAAGTG